>NW_005842040.1:1432816-1460355 GCF_000455745.1 Alligator sinensis | reverse complement strand
CCAGGAGACATAGCCCTTATTTGCTACCAAATGGATTAGATGGAGACTTGGGGCACCCTCCTTGGAAAATGATTTGAAAGAGGGCGGGAGGCAGAGACAGTGGAGGGATATCCAGCTTCAACATTTCATTTTTTTAAGGAGATTTTTTACAAGAAGAATCCAGAGAAACCTTGAGGAGAAGAGAAGGAGCAGTAAGGGGCAGGGAGGGAATGGCTTTGTATACTATGCTTTTTGATTCAGCTGCAGAGATCTGCTGTGCACCCATTCCATTGTAGGGTAATGAAAAAAGTCCCAAAACAATGGCAGGCATAACTAGTTATTATTCAGGGTGCTGTAAAAAAGGGCTTCTCCTGGGGGAATCTCTGCTTAGACTGTAAGCTCCTTGGGGCAGAGACTGATCTTCCATTCTGTATTTGTATAGTGTCTGGCACCATGAAGTCCTGGCTCATGACAAAGGCTTCAGAGTCCACCACGATACAAATAAACACTAACAATGAAAATATTTTCTTTCTTCAAAACTGGGTAGACAGGACTGTACTCTCAGAGTTTTCAGTTCAAGCATCCTTCCTCCTCTTAATACCCCCTTGAACAATTGCTCCATCCTACCTTGTGACAGACACTTGCCCACCCTGTGTCCTTGAGTCTCCACTCTTTGGTCCCTGGTGGCACCAAAGAACTTTGTTGTTCTGGACTCTGCACAGAGTAAGGGATAGTCTCTGCTCCAAACATTTATAGTCTAAATGGGAAAGACAAAGACAGGAGGCATGAAATATTATCTCCATTTTATAGACAGATTATCTGGGCCTAGACCAGTGGTTCTCAACCTTTTTAGAATCAAGGCATCCCTTTATGGCAGCCCTTCATACACACAAGGTGCCTTTGGAAAATGCCAGCTCTTAGTTTTCACTCATTTTTTGACTACAGAAAAATACTAGAGCAAATCTTCTGTTGCAAAGAGCACAGAAAGCCCACAGCTGGGCAGAATATTTTTAACACTATAGTTTCCTATCGGAAATCTCTGGGTTTATCTTGAACTCATGTTTGCACACTAGCATTGCCTGGCATCCTGCAACACCCTTGAAAGGATCTCAAGGCCTCCCAGGGTCAAAGGACCCTGTTTGAGAATCACTAGCCTAGAGGATTAAGGACATGGTTTTCTAAGGGCTTCAACACCTGCATCTCCCATGGACTTCTAGGAGACTGCCGAAGGCTTGGAAATTCCAAAAAAAACCAAGTCCATAAGCACTTTGGCCAAGATCACACAGAAAATTTGGGGTGAAGCCAGGGAGTAAGCATGTGTCTCCTGAGTGCCTGCCCACTGCTTCAGCTCCATCCTTCTTCTCTAAGGAACAGCAGTCATTGGTATGCTGTGTATCAACAGCTGCCATCCATGGAGACTTGGACCCAAAGGCAATGACAGGCCTGGCTAAAGCCATAAAGACAGTGCAAAGGGGAAGCAGTACCATGACCTCCACCACTGCTGTGATGTTGTGTCTTCAATTTCATCATACTACCCTCAGACTCTAAGCAAGAAGTCAACTGCTAGACTAACTAGCCATGTTCAGATGGCATGAACCATCCCTGCTTTCCACCTGGATCCTGGCTGGTACAAATCGTGTGATAACCTCCCCCCACCCCTGCAGTTTTTGGTATCATTGACTCACCATCTCTTTTCAAATCTGGCCTGGGGTGGTCTTCTAGCTGCACAGTGGGCATCACTGGAGGCCTGCTTTCTACAAAATCCATTCCACCTACAACCCAAAAGAACCCAGATCTCATTACATCCAGAGAGAAAGGGAAGACTTCTGTCTCTGCCAAAGTCTCCTGGGAGCAACAGTGGTAAAGCAAAGAGGGTACTGGTTTGGATGCAGGTCATGGAAATAAAGGACGACAACAAGGCAGCATGTGCAGCCACATCCAGAGACAGATGACCGTCTAGTGCAGCATGTCTCAGCCCATGGGTCACAAGAATATATAAACGGATTGCAAACAAACTTTAAAAATGGTTTCTTCTTTAAAGGAGAGAAACATGGGAAACCATGGCTTTTCTCTTGCAGGCTGGCAGAGTTCCAGCTGCTTGGGCTGCCCCCCCTCTGCCCCACACACTGGGAGGTGGGGGGTAGTGGGTTGCGAGTGAGGGACACTGGGTCACAACTGGCCATCAATGTTTCCAAATGGGTCCTAGTACAAAAAAGGTTGAGAATCGCTGGTCTAGTGCAGGGCCACCCTCTAGGTCCCAACATCTGGTAGGTTGTACTACGGCCACCTGCATTTCACTTGTAGCTTCTGTTTCATTTCTCACTTGGCAAATACACGCCACCTAGTGTGAGAGCAGTCCCTGGAGATGCTTCTGTGCACTTTGATTTTTTTTCTGCATTTTGCACAAAGAATGTCCTTTCTTTGATTTGCCTTTAGGACTCGGGCATCCACTGGCACAAACTGCTAAAGTTTGACTCACTTGGTACCACAGTCCAGGAGCAGGGGGAAGGAACAAGGAGTCTGGTAGCCTCCTGTGTAGTTCTCTGGCACTGAATACTCCATACAGCTCCTAGGAGTCCTGTAGCTCTTTAAAAATAATCTGCACCTCTAGGACAAAGCACTGGTTTGACAGGTCATAGCTTGATGCTATGGTGAACAGGCCTTGCTTTCTGCAAACACCTGCTCAGTGTAGCACCTTGGGAAAGCTGACTGGGTTGAAGCATATTTACCCAACTCAGTCTCTATCACCCATGCAAAGCAAAGTGGCCATTGGAAACAGCTGGCAGCAGTGTCAGACCTAAGTCTACAGAGGCCAGAGAATCCCAGGCATTGAAACACCAGTTTAGGAAACCCAACTGAACCAGGGTGCAACAGCAATTCAACCACAGCTGTGCTCTTGTGTTTGGTCACAGCTATAGACCACTGTCTATGGCCAGATTGGGCAAAAATTGTTGCTTCTGTCTGTGCCCTTATTTGTTTACACATGTTGCAGTAACACCTCTGGGCTTCAGCAGAGATCAGGACCTCATTACCCTAAGTGTGCCATATCCTGCCATGCCAATAAAACACCGACCAGACCCACAATTCCCTGCTATTCCAGCCCTTGGCTCTCTACACACGCAGCTCTGCCAAAGCTCCTCAGACCCAAAACACGGCACATCCATAACAGCCTTCCCCCATTCAGATCTACCAGAGTAGCGCAAGGCAGACCTCCAGGCCTGAGCTCCCAATGCATATCTGCAGGTGCAGCTCACAATGGAGATCGATAGGCAGAGCAGTATGAGTAGGAACAGACATTGCATTTATGCCTGGACAAGTTGTGCCTGTCTTTGTCCTAAAACAGAGATGTCCCAGAATTGACATGTACACATATCACCCTTCTGATCAGGATTTAGTGAACAGCTGGATGCACTGCTTCTTTTCTGCCATTGATTCAAAAATACAATCCCAAGATCACCATTCAGACACAATTTGCAATATCCTGGGATAAACTGTTAGTAGTCCTTATCCCATGAACTTTTGTAGGATTTATCTCAGGGCAATGGACATGGATGTCTGAACAATTATACTTTGCCCAGCATTAAATGGTTTCTCCCACGACAAACATGATGCTTTTTTGTAGCCTAGGAGAGCCAAGCAACTGGAACAGCAGCTCTGGTGCAGATCCCCTGGCTAGTCCAGGCCTGGTTTTCTCTTGAGCTGGAAGGGATCATATACATAAGGATTATTGTTATTGATCATTATTAAGTCTCCTGGTTTGCTTGGGGTTTTTTTTCCGCCTTCCAAAAAAAAAAGTGACGTGGTTGTATCCCAGATCACCCCTAGCCAAACAAGCTCTTTCAACAGCATATTCCTGGCAGCATGCAAGGACAGATTCCAGCTGTTTTATTGCCACACCTATTTCCTCTGCTGCCCCTGAGTAACTGTTAGTAGCAGCTCGTGGGGCAGTGGTGGGGAGAAGATTTGGGGAATTCTCCATTTTTTCCCCAAACCTTTGGGGCGGTTTTATCATTGTTACTAGACTAACTGATGCCCTTTGACTCCAGCAGCAAAAGACACCACAGTGACTTCACTTCAGTCCCTGCTAGTCTTGCGTGAGGATATCCTTCCCTATTCCCAGGTGCAAAGGAAGGACATTTGCTGAGCTCTGCCTGGCCTGGATTATGGATTATTTTATACTCTTGAATCACTTTTCATTGCAGACAGCAAGGCTTTTTTTTAATATTCATTTCCTTTTCCTGTGACACATACCAGAAAACAAATGGTTGAAGCCAGTGCTAACCAGTGATGGGTTAGATCTGTTTATATTTTAATTATATCCAGAGGGAGTTGCATGATCTGAGCACCTCAGAACATCAGGTCCTGGAATGATGTGTGCGTGCATCCATGTGCACTGCCTTTCTACTGTATCGAACCAGAAGCATTCCCCTGTTTATCATAGACCCCACGCAGCTGACAGAGATTCCTCTTTTAATTGCAGGGTAGAGAGGACTTTGGTTATCAAGCAGGAAGAGTTGAATGTTAGTCTCACTACTGCTATGAAGCTCTGGCAAGTCATTAGGTGCAGTAGTGACAACAGTGTGGTGACTTACATTGGCTATCCCATCAGCTCCCTACAAGAGAATCAGGGCCATCACACACAACAGGGGCAAACTGAACTCTGTGAAGAGTCAGCTGCATCAGAGAGAAGAGGTGGTTGCCCAACATCTCCCAACTGAAGCATAATGCTCTCTCTCCAGGGGACTGATATGCAATGCAAACAGGGCAAGATAGCACAAAGGCCCAGCCCAGCTTAGCCTGTTTGGTGTGGGTTTTGTAATGTGTTCGACCAGCTGAGGAAATGCAGAATTGGGGAAGCAGCCTGTGCTGCCTGCTCTGTGCTTAGAATCAAAGCAGTAATGATGCTGATGGCCTTGTGCTGGGTGTTTCATTTAGCACCGGAAACCAGGTCTAATCAGGGAGCTAATTAGCCTCCCAGCATCAGGGGTTTCAATGGTCCCATTAGTGGCCCTGTGCTCGCTCATTTTCCTTTGGTTCTTGTAGCTCCCTGACGTTGTGAAGGCAGGTAGTCTCTGTTTGTTCCATTGCAGACTCCATTGAGGAGCCTCTGAGTCATAGCAGATTGTCACCTGCAGCTGCAAATTAGCTTGGAGGCCACCGCATCACTTTTTCCTACTTGCTTTCACATGTCACTGCAGGCTCCTCCAGGTGTGTTCTGGCTGCCATGGGGCCCCCTGCTGCATACATCACAGCACGGAAAGAGGTGGGGGGCAGGGGGTTGATGGATCAGGAGTCTGGGTTCTCTCCCTGGCGTAAAGGGAAGGGGGTGCTTGTAGGTTAGATCAAGGAGGGAGTCACCCCAGCTGGGTTCCATTCCCAGCTGGGTTCCATTCCCAGCTGTGGGAACAGAGCTGAGCCTGGTATTTAAATGAAGCAGTGGCATAACTGAGAACTAGGATTCCTGGGCTCTCAAACACCAACTCAATTTACAGCTTCAGAAAAGCTATTTTTCTTCCCCGTACCTCTCAGCTTCCCTGTCTGTAAAAGGGGGAGAATCCAGCCTCCTCAGAACTCTTCTGAAGTTCAGTGAGTGAGACCTGCTTGTGCCCCCTGGAAATCTGAGGATGCCAGCTGTGTTGCGATTGCCAATCCAGCATGCAAGACAGCTCACAAGAAAGCCTCAAGAATCTGGTCACCACCCCTGGCATGTCCGGAATGAAGGACTGTTGGGAATGGGAATTAGGCCTTGTTATGCTGGAATTTTAGTCCCCAGGCTGCTGCACCCAGGCTCCACACTGGCGTAAACTATGCCAGACTCCATCTGGTCCACTCTAAGCATGTTCCCTGTGCTGGCTAATACCCTGCTGTAGACGAAGTCTTGGCTAGATTAGACACATAAGAGGTTTTTGAAGCCTGGGTCCTTTCTACAGCCTCTTCCCCCAAAAGGGCTTTGCCTCAACTGGGAACAGCTGGGCACTACTGGAAGCAGGAGCTCTGCAGCATGCCACACAATGCCACCTGCTGGCTGCCTGCTGATACTTGCATTCAGTTTTACAGCCCCCTAAATCAACTCTTAGGACATATTCTCCACTAACACCCAATCATGGAGTTCGGGCTGTGTGCTTGGAGCTGTACAAGGTGTTTCCCCTCTCCCAGGTCCTTGACTCATGCCATGACTTGAACTCTCCTGCCCTGACTCCAAGTTTCTCCCCTGCCTGCACTTATCTTGATGCTGAGTGGGTAATTTGAGACCCAGAAGAAAGAGCCCTCAAGGGGGAAGAATGAAAATCAACAGCCTCCTGCTATCAGCAAATTCCAGTTCTGTGACTGCTGTGTAATTACCCTCCCCCTGCCATGCCAACTGATTAGCTTCTCTTGTGAGCTATCCACCATGCCCCCACCTCCCCTGGGACCCAACCAGCCAGGGTGGGGACCCCACTGAATCCAATGCAGGGACATTGCAACCAAGGCAGGGCTCACTGCCACATCCGGTTTCTTTCCTTATTCTCTAATCTAACTTGGGAAAACATCAAAACAAAAACCTTTCTTCCCCCCAGAGTATCTTATGTTGCCTCTGAGCAGCTCCCAGACAGTTCTTTTTGGCTCTCTCAGCACAGTACACTTTCCATAAAGCACTCTCTCTCACCTGACTCACTTATTGCCTTTTATAACCATTTGTTCCTTCCCAGTTTGATCTGTTAATTGAACTGGCTCCAGACCCCTGGATCCTTAAGGGGGCAGGCTGCCCTGTTACAAGCTCATTTCTGCTTCCCCCATCTGGTATAGTCAACCAGCACTCTGGACTTCCCATTGCAAGGGAGATCATACACCTGACCTGCATGGGAAAGCATATCTCTGGGAAGAAACATGCCCACACACACAAGAAAAGGAGATTAGGTTTTCCTCCCAATTTCCAGCCTATCCCTACCTACTGCAAAACCACTGACTCTGGTGAGCTGTTGCTACAAGAAGGCTTCTTGGAAGAGCACTTGGGGAAGGAGAGGTGATTAACAAGTGAAATCCCTCTTGCCCAGTGATGCACCCACCTCAGCCCCTAGTCTGTGACAGCCGGGTTGAAACATCACATTCAAAACAGAACCCATACTGCTCTCTGCTGCATTAGATGTTAACATCCCCAAATGGTTGTTTGCAGGCTAGCAGTTCCTACAGCTGTAAAGTTCTTGGATGCCATTTTGCTCTTATATTTTCTGGGTGTTCTTTTCTTAGGTCCAGACTGATGGGGTCATTGGACAGAGGTGTGGGCTGAGTGTGATGCAGAGCTGGGATAACAGGAGTTTGCCTACAGGGAGTGAGAGGTGCCAACAGACTTCTGTGGGAACAGGATAGAAATAGGCTGTTATAAGGAAAGCAGCCATCTTCCCTTCTGCACACACTAATACACTTAAAAGCCAGAATGCTTGCTGGCTTGACTGCTTCCTATCATGCTTCAGGATCCAGGCCCTTCTTGCTCACTGACGAGGCTGTGAAGCTTACGGGGCCACCAGGGCGACCTCTTCCTCCTCCACCTGCTCAGATCCCAGGTATCATATGCCCAACAAGAAACCCAATGCCCTGAAACCTGCCAGGCCACCTGAGCTGGACTGCACCAGCGACCCTGGGGTCCTGCTGAAGAGGTGTCTGTTACCTGTAAATCTTCCCAGGCCATGCTGAAAAGAAGAAAAACAAAGGAGGAAAAATGTGTCTGATGAATTACTGCAAAATGAAGGAGCAAGGCAATGGAGGGAGAGATGAGGCTGGGACAGGACAATGGACACCACCATCCCATTACCATGTGTGGGATAGATTTTTAACTATTTGCATGCCAAAAGAGGTAAGCAGACATTTTGAAAATCCTGCTGGGTGTCTAAAAACACTGGGAGGCACCTCGGCAGCGTTAAATCTCTGGCCTGATGAAGCTTTTGGCAAATGCAGTCTGTGTTTCCAGCCAAACCTGGGCTGAACTATGGCTTAGAGACCAGGTGCTTCTTTAGAGTCAAAGGGTGAAGTCATCAGAGTTACTTGAGGAGTTAGCCCCTTGAAGAGCACTCCCAGGATACTCCATAAGACTAAGGCCTTTGATAAGTGTAAGAGTGTGCCCAAGAGCATTGCTGAATGGGGGCCTAACTGGTCACACTATGAACTGCTGTACTAACTACCCAGGCTGCACAGCCTCCAGGCAGGGGAAGGGAGGGAGATAACTCAGGACTGCTTTCCAACCCCCCTCCCCTCCCCCCAACAAAGAAGCAGTGAAGCAGTATACAGACCTCAGAGGCCAGGGATCAGCTCCCCAAATGCCCTGAAGCTCCTGCTGTCATTAGCATCAAGGTCACTGCATGTAAAGTGCTACCTAGACAGACAGACAGCACTCAGCACCCACTGTACACTGATGGAAAAGGTGACAGCAATGAATACGGCCCCTTCAGTCAGCTGTTCTAAAGAGGGCTAGGTTTCTAAGCGTGCAGCTCCCATCACTGTGGCCAGATATTCTGGAATCATGGTACCCACTTTGCCACCTATGGCCAGGTTTTTGGCTTGGTACCAAACTTGCTGAGGGGTTTTCTTGTTTTCTTTTTTGAAGATCTACCTGCTGATTTTGGCAAGCCAATGGGACCCAAACTTCTCTGTATAAGCAGGTTGTGGAACCAGCCTGCACATGAGCAGAGACCTCTATTCAGAAGAGGTTTGTTCAAAATCCTTCATGTTTTTTCCAGTTTTGGAAAAAAACTTTCTTGACTACCCCAGCTGAACCAATAGGAAAGAATCAGGCCCATCTGTTACACACTGGCTCAGTAGGCCTGCACCCCACCCCGAAACTATAAGCCCCACTCTGTTGTTAAAGGCTGCTAAATGTGTAGCAACTGATTTCATGGGACAACAAACCTTAAAACAGGGATAGGAGTCAAGGTGACAGGCTAAGAATGAGGGTTCCAAGGCGGGGACATCAAGCAGAGAGGACTGGCCAGTGCCCACTGCTCCTCCAGTGTATCAATTTGCTTGGAGACATGAATGAAGGAGTTAAAGGAAAGCAGCCCCCCAGTTGCCTGAGTTCCCCCCAGCCAGGACCTCCTTTTTCATCCAGTAGAGGGCAAGTTTGGCCAGAACCAGGAGGAGGTGAATCAAAAGGCCTTGAGACTTGGTGAGGCCACAGATGGGGAGCGCGTTAAAAAAGGTGTGGGGAGAGATGCAGCCAGAACCTCAGGAGGAGGTTACTGAAAAGACTCAGAAAGCTTTAAGGAGTGGAGTATAATTATCAGGTTAGATGTATAATCCCTTCACAGCCCTGCTTCTTAAGAAAATGAGTTAAATGTCATGGGAATTCTAATAGTCATGAATAGCCAGGGCTGCAGATTTGCTCCTATCCTCTGCAACAGTGCAGAGCATCCCCTTCACAGTATGACTGGCTGAAAGGGAGGAGCACCTCCTTTAATGAAAAACCAGTACTGCTTCCTGCAAGAGCTGTGTCTTACGTGGCAGTCTCGCATCTGCACAAACCCATCCCTGCTTAGTAGATGAGGCCTGAAGGGCCTGAGGCACATGGAAGCAGCCATAAAAGCCTCTGGGATGTAAGTTAGGCATTGAGAGAATATGTCCTATGTAAGAGGAAAGACCAGGTTTGTGTTCTTTTTTAGTTCAAGTGCCAATTTAGTTCCAAATTCAATTGAGCAAGGCTCAATAACTGTGTCTCTAAAACTCCATAAACCATAATGCTACAACCAGACAAGTATCCTCCCTCTCAGACCCATAGGCCGGGGGATTCAGATACTTTCCATATCCAGTGGGGATCTTACATGCAAGTCCCAGGTCCAGAAGCCAAGGAGTTCTGATGCCCCCAGTCATGCCTGATCATAGCCAAAATGCAGGCAGGCCACTGACTGTAGAACAGACAAGATTGCTGTTATTTGAGAATCAGGGAAACATCTACCTACAACACTGAAGCTACAAACAGATGTCACATTTGTTCCAGGATAAACCTTTTTATCCTGGGATAAAGTACAATCATTCAGACATCCATGTCTGTTGTCCCAGGATAAATCCAAAAAAGGTTAACAGGATAAAAGTACTACCAGTTGATCCCAGGACATCGGAAAGTGTGTCTGTATGGTTATTCTGGAATTGCATCATTGAATCAATGATAGAAAAGTGGCACTACATTCAGTCACTAATTATACCCTAATCAGAAGGGTGATATGTATACATACAAATCCTGGGATATCTCTGTTTTGGAACAAACCCAGGCACAACTTGTTCAGGGACAAATGCAATGTCTGTTCCTAGCCTGAGATTGTAGAGATAGGAGGAGGAAGTCTAGGCAGGGCACTGGAAAATCAAAAACAGATTGTCGACTGGGTTGTAGATATAGGAGCAGTGGCACAGGATGTGATGGCCCTCTAAGGTAACTGGGCTCACCTCCAATTGAGAGAAATCAGTTGCCCCCCCCCCAACTTGCTGGGTCAGAGGAAGATGATGAGGAATATTCTGCAGATGGCTTGGTCATTGCATAAGAGAGCAATATGGGGCTCAGTTGGAAGCATGACCTATAGGAGATGCTGGAGAAGGAGGGGAGGGGGACTTGTGGGGGAAGGGACCTGGTTTATAGGAGCAATGGCTTGAAGTGCAGCAGAGGAAACTGAGTTTGGAAATTAGAAGCAACTGTCTGACTATGAGGGTGGCCAAGCATGGAACAGGCCACCTAGAGAAGTGGTGGAATCCCCATCCCTGGAAATGTTCAAGAGCAGGTTGGACCGGCACTTGGCTGGGATCTTATTCAGGGATGATCCTGTTTTGAGCAGGGGGCTGAACTAGATGACTTCCAGAGGTCCCTTCTAGCCCTACTTTCCTGTGAACCTAGGATCTGCTGAATTTTAGGCTATATTGATTTGAAGAAATAAAAGTACCACCAAAGTAAAGAAACAGAAATCCTGCTACTGTTGGGAGTGGGATGGGAGGCACTAGCGGGTGAGTTGGCCCCCTGGCTTGTGCTGCTGCTGGGATCATGTGTGTGGTTCTGCTAATCGCACTCAGTGCCCATAATCCCAGCCAGGCATCCAAGCATTCATTAGTGTGTTGCTTGCTAGAGAAGAAAAGCTCCTCCTCTTTATCCCCGGGATTCCCCAGGCCTGTGTCCATCCCTCCTTCCCTCTCTGATCCTTTTCTCTAGTTGCCAAACAATATCTTCTACCAAGACAGGGGAGAAATCAAGATGGGCTAAACCTAATAAAACAACACCCACCTCAGCTGCCTGGCAATAAAAGGAGAGGAAATAAGAATTACTATTGTGCTGAGATCATCATCAAGGGCTCTTGGCTTATTGCCTTCATTGCCTGCTTCAAAACACTTGATAAATGACACCAGAGGAGAAAAGAGAGCAGAAAGAAAGAGCTCTGTGCTAGAGGTGGTGAGCCTGCTCATAGAGGGAGGCAGGATTTCAGTCCTGTCCAGCTCCTGTGAATGGATCACAGTTAGTTCACTGATCACTACACCCTTCACCCCTATAGATACTTGTCATAAGCCAATTCCAGCTCTGGGATTTATCAGAATTCATGTGCTGCCAGCACTGATTTGGGAATTGACCAGTTTATGATTCACTTGCCTACCTGGATGCTTGGGCATCTGAGTGACACAGTAATGTTTCTGCTTCCTGATTGGATGATAGATGAATCATGTGACACCCTGGCTGGACAAATAATTCTTTTATACATGGTGCCCGCTCCCCACAAGAGTTTTGGTTTCTCCTACTGTTTGGCCATTGCATGGCCACAGCCCTACAGTTCCCCTTTGCAGGCATATTTGCACAACCTGAACTTGGGTTTCATGATGGCTCCCAAGGAGTTGCCAAAGCAGGGTTGAATCCATGTGGTTTTCAGTGAAGCTGAATTCCAGTTTTCAGGATGATTTTAAATCAGCACAAGTTTGGAGCTCTCTCTCAGGGTAGGAAGGTGCTTACTAAGGACATGGTGCTGTATAGCATTAACTGTGGTTTCATAGATTGTAAGGCCAGAAGGGACTTCAGAAGATCATTGTGTCCAGCTCCCTGCACCAAGCAGGAAAGATAACTGGGGGTCAGGTGACCCCAGCAAGGTGACTGTCTAGTCTCCTCTTGAAGATCTCCAAGGTAGGTGACTGCACCACCTCTGGAGGGAGCTTCTTCCACAGTCTGGACACCCTGACTGTGAAGAAGTTTTTCCTAATATTGAGCCTAAATTGATCTTCCAGGAATTTGTGGCCATTACTCGTGGTTTTCCCCTTGGGTGCCCTGGTGAACAGTTGCTCACAAAGCCCTTGATGTACTCCCCTAGTGTAGCGGTAAGCTGCTACCAGGTCCCCTCTCAGCCTTCTTTTCCTCAGGCTGAAGAGTCCCAGATCCCTCAGCCTATCCTCATATGGCTTGCCTTCTAAGACTGATCATATGGGTGGCTCTTCTTTGGACTCTCTCAAGCTTGTCCACAGCCATGTTAAAGCGTGGTGCCCAGAACTGGATGCAGTACTCCAGGTATGGTCTCACCAGTGCTGAGTAGAGCGGAAGAATCACCTCCTTGGTTTTGCTGGAGATGCATTGATAGATGCATGCCAGAGTATTATTTGCCCTACTTGCTACAGCATCACACTGCCGGCTCATATTAATTTCTGGTGGATGTAGCTATGAACTTCTCTTTTCCCACCACATTTGAGTCCTGTGGAGATTACAAAGAAGAGTGAAGGGGTAGGGGCCACCTGGTCCTGGAAAGGGATTCTGGCTAGAGAAGGGGAGAGTAGTAGTTCCAGTATAGAAGAGGCTGAGAACCACTGCGCTAAATCTCTCCTCGCTCCCAGCTGCTGTGCCGTTTTAGCAAGGACAGTGTGTCTATACCAGAGAGAGCCAACCTTTCTGGCAGGCGGGCCACAAATTAGCCCCACATCCTCCATGAGTGCTACTCTGATCCACTTCTTCTACCCAATCTGCTGCTTTGCTTTCTACTTCCTGCCCTGTGCTCCCTGCCCAATCTCCCACTCTGCTTTCTGCTCCCTACCCTATCTGCTATTGTACTGTCTGGCCTTTCCCCAAGTTGCCATGTGCCATACACAGAAGCTGGCTGAGCCATTTGTGACATATATGCTGCAGGTTGGCCACCCTGAACTACACTGTGCTTTCACTTGGAGATTTCATCTCATCTCTTTATTTTCCTCCCTCTCACATAAGAGAGACCTTTTGGCTCAGCCCATGGACTCTGCACATGAATCATGACATACACATGCCCATAGGATGTGCTTCTCAGCTGCTGCAGCCAGTGCCATTCCACTAGTATCAACAGAATTACCCCATCCGATGACCTGACCCATTGCTTTCAAATGTCTCCTCCTTCTTTTGTTTCGCCTGCAGAGAGCATCAGATCTTTAATTAAGGCTTCCAGAGACACGCTGGGGAGATAGATGGGCCTAGAAGGAACCCTCAGTGCGATCAGCCTTTATTACAGCATTGGGCTTGTCGAGTTAAATTACACCACCACATTCGTTTAGACTGAAGGCTTGGGGCCGTGTGTCCTGTACCCTTATTACCATACAGATTGTACAGCACCTCTTTCTTTCTCATTATTCTGTTCTGGAGGAGGGCACCAAAGGCAGATCTAGCACTGAGTAGACGTTATTAAGACCTGAGTTGTTATTAAGACCTGTAGTTGTCAGACCTGATTCCTGAGATAATTCTCTCCTGCTTTGAATCTGTCTGATTGATTGAGTGAGGAAAGACCTGGGAGATCCCTAAGCCCTGGGGAATGTGTGTGAACAGCAGCTTGATCTTGTTTTGCATGGGCTTTAATAAGGGATCATTCAGCAATGAGTAACGATTTGGACAAATTGGGCCCCAGCATTTGGGAGAGGAGACTATTCTCCTTGTCACTGTCCCTACCTTGGCACTTGGCAGCAGAGGAAAGGGAAGGACTCTCTGAGGATTCTCTTTGCTAATGGGAATATTCATGTGGGTACAGGCACTGAAGTGTGCTGGGCCTAAGCACTTACTCTGGGTTTACTCCATGCTCGCTCTGTGCTAACAGCTTACTTCTACAGACCTGCACAACAGATTAGACCTGCCTCCTTTCTACATGTAGAAGGTGGAAGAGATGCTGGAAGCTCCCTCCCTCCCTGTACAGGCACCATTTTAGTCTTTGTGCCTCTTTGCCTGAAGAACCATTCCTGACCTGCAGCACCTGCCCCCTCCCTTACAGCCAGGGGTCCATCCTCCCACACACCAGCCAGGCTCGCCAAGGGGAGTCTTCACTGCACTGCCTCCTGTAGCAGGGTCATGTAGTAGCAGAACCCCAGCTTGGGTTGTGGCTTCCTGCCCCAAATGAGCACCCTCCAGGGCACAACAACTCCATATCCCACCTCTAGTGCAGGGCTGGGACTCCAGAGCATAACTGAGCCCTGGGCCAGGCCTGTAGGGTTTAACTTTCTATGCTATATGGGCGTGGCATGTGCCAATGATTTTTACCAAGTGTTAAGTACCTAATTATATACCAGGTCACATGGAGTAGCTCCCGTTCAGTCAAATACAGCTGACAGCATGGCCTCTTTTCAGCCCCAAGACTGCTGCTTGCCTTCTACTGCATAGGTCTCATTCTGCTGGTAGGCTGCAAAATCTTTAGGTAAAGGCTGTGCTTTTTGTCTCAGGCAGATCACCTATGTCACACAACATATGTAAGATCCTGGGCATCTACATGCCTAATAAGCAGGTGATATAATATAAGGATTTTCCCTCCCTGTCAGTGGCATTGGGTCTATCACACTTTATGAGTAAATATAATTTAAATACAGGTAGAAAATCTCCCTTCCCTCTCCAGCAAGCTGAGCTCTGAGGCCTCACTAAGCCAGTTGGAGCCAAACTTTTTGGCAAACATGCCACAAATTAGCTCTGCACCCTCCCCAGACACTACTCCGATTCCCTTCCCAATCGGCTGCTATGCTTTCTGCTCGTAGCCATGTGCTCCCTGCCTGATCTGCTGCTCTGCTTTCTGCTCCTTTCCCCTGTGCTCCCAGCTTGATTTGCTGCTCTGCTTTTTGCCTCCTGCTTTCTCTGTCACCATGCCACCTGTCCCACCCCTCATCCCCACATACCACAATCCACCACATGTCATACACACAGGCTGCCTGTGCCACTTGTGGGCCCTCCTGCCCCAGGCTAGCCAACCCTGATCTAAGCACTGAGGTGCAAGCAGGAGCCAGCATACCCAACAACACTCCCAACAGCAGAAGCCAGGCCTTTTTTGGAGAGAGGAGTTATTTCTCCACCTCAGACCAGCTCAATAGAAACCAGGCTTCATTGCCCACAAATATCCCTCTAACTGGTATCAGGCTGCTCTTTATCTCTCCCCAACAGACCTGATTCTACATTTCGTGCTCCCATCATGGGGCTTACTTCACCTAGGCAGGTAGGCTCCAACCTCTAAAAAGGCCTGCTCATCCTATGAGGGCTGCTCATGTTGTATTTATTGGTTGTAGCAGGGAGGGAACTATGTCCACATGGCAAGGCATTTGCTCTGCTGCAGCACAAGTAAACCTCACTGAAGCTGCCCTAGTAACACCTAGTACCTAGAGGCTGTGTTGGTACAAGCTGTCTGAAGTGATGACCTCCTAAACCATTATCTTTTGAAAAGATAATTCCTCCCACGATGGTAATTAACTTTCCAATTTGATTCATAGATTTTCATAGATTCATAGATTCACAGAAGTGGGGTTGGAAGGGACCTTGTAGATCAAGTCCGACCCCCTGCCCTGGGCAGGAGAGAAAACCGGGCTCAAATGACCCCAGCCAGGTAGACGTCAAGCCTCCTCTTAAAGACCCCCAGGGTGGGAGCCATCACCACTTCCCTTGGAAGTTGGTTCCAGATCCTAGCCGCCCTAACTGTGAAGTAGTGCCTTCAGATGTCTAGTCTAAACCTACTCTCTAACAATTTGTGGCCGTTCTTCCTTGTTATCCCGGGGGGCGCTAGGTGGAACAGGGTCTCTCCCAAACCCTGCTGGCCCCCCCAGTGAGTTTATAGATGGCCACCAGGTCTCCCCTCAGCCTTCTCTTGCAAAGGCTGAACAGGTTAAAGTCCCGTAGCGTCTCTTTGTAGAGTCTGCCCTGCTGTCCCCGGATCATGCTGGTGGCCCTTCTCTGGACCCTCTCAATGCTGTCCACATCCCTCCTGAAGTGCAGCGCCCAGAACTGAACACATTACTCCAGCTGCAGCCTGACCAGTGTCACACAGAGGGGGAGGATCACCTCCTTGGCCCTGCTAGAGATGCATCTGTGGATGCATGACAAGGTACGGTTAGCCCTACTGACCATGACCTCGCATTGTTGGCCCATGTTCATCTTGGAGTCAATACTGACTCCAAGATCTCTTTTTGCCACTGTGCTCTCAAGAAGGTAGTTTCCCAGCTTATAAGCATGCTGCTAGTTCCTACTGCCCAAGTGCAGCACCCTGCACTTGTCAGCATTGAAACCCATCCTATTTTCGGTAGCCCACCCCTGTAACCTGTCCAGGTCCTGCTGTAATCTGTCCTTCCCTACTAGCGTGCCTACCTCACCCCAAATCTTGGTATCATCAGCAAATTTAAACAGGCTGCTTTTTACCCCGTCGTTCAAGTCACTAATAAAGAAATTGAACAGTGAGGGCCCGGGTGGGAGACAGTGTCAAAGGCCTTGCTGAAGTCCAGAAAGACTACATCCACCGTGACACCTGCGTCCAATGCTTTTCTGACCTGATTGTAGAAGGCAATCAGGTTGGTCTGACAGGACCTGCCCCTAATAAAACCATGCTGGTTGCCCTTGAGCATCATCCCTGCTGCTGGCCCATCACAGATGTGCTCCTTGATGATCTTCTCAAAGAGTTTCCCCAGGATTGAAGTAAGACTAATGGGCCTATAGTTGCCTGGGTCCTCCCTCTTCCCTTTTTTGAAGATGGGGACCACATTGGATTTCTTCCAGTCATTTGGCACCTGGCCAGAGCACCACGAGTGCTCATAAAGCCGTGCCAGGGGCCCTGCAGTAACCTCTGCCAATTCCCTCAACACCCTGGGGTGGAGAGCATGTGGACCTGCTGATCTGAACATGTTCAGCCCCTCCAGAAGCTCTCTAATCCAGTCCTCCCTGACCTTAGGCCTGGCGGCGTTTCTCCCACGTCCATCTGGAATCTTGGTCAGAGAGTCCCGGTCCCTGCACAAGAAAATAGAGGCGAAGAATTTGTTAAAGAGGTCTGCTTTCTCCTCTGGTGCAACCACCAGATTGCCAAGCATATCCTGCAGGGGCCCCACATTACCCAGTGCCTTCTTCATTCTCCCTATATATTTAAAAAAGGACTTTTTATTATCTTTGATCCTTGACGCTAGCCCTAGCTCTGTATCTACCTTAGCTTTTCTAACAACCCCCTACAGCCTCGAGCGGTGGAGGTATACTCCTCTTTGGTGATAGCCCCTCCCTTCCACCAGGTGTACGCCTCCTTTTTGGCGATCAGGCATTTGTGAGTGCCCTTGGTGAGCAGCATTCCCTTGCGAATGCCCTTGATCTAGGAACTCAAAAGCATAAGGTCTAACTACTCAGTGTGTAAATGCTCACACCAACATCAACAAAGCCTTCCAGGAAGGCCTCATCCATGCCAGGACTTAGGAGGCAGTATATCACTCAGCAAGGAATTGATTAGACAAGGATATTCCCTGACATGCCACAAAGGAAGGCAAATACCCCCACATTATGTGACACCCCCAGGCTTCATTGAAGCCTCTCTTCCTTCCCATTGGCAAGTCAGGAAGACACTTTCCCTTCCCAAACCTGCCATCCCAGATTTGAAAGTATTCACTTGCCAGTTCATTGTCCCCGTTTTACAGGTTGGGAAACTGAGGCAAAGAGCAGGGAAATTATTGTCTTGAAGCCACACAATGAGTTAGTAGCAAAGCTGAAAGCAGAACCAGGAGTCCTGCTGCTTCTGTAGTGAATGGATAACCCTTGCTTTGGCTTCACCATATGCAAGCCCTTCTTAATTGGAAGCATGTCCTCATTAAGCCCAAGCAAACATCAAAATGCCCAGGCTTTCAGGACCATGGAGAACAACAGGCCTTGAAGCTGTTTGGAAAGAGGATCCGTTACATCCCTAAAAGCCCAGGGGAATGAGTGTAAGCCCCAGTAGCAGCCTTGCCCTTTGTTGGGGAGATTGAAATCAGTCTCTCCATCCATCTGTGCCACCAGAAAATGATTTAGCAGCATAGCTGGGCCATTTTGCTCTACAAATAATGCAGAGCAGGGCATGAATTAAACATGCCTCCACGCTGTCTGTTGGGGGGCTCTATTCCATCCAGCTGAACAGACAGGGTGAACCCTTCACTGTCAAGACAACACAAAAGTTGTGGTCTTCTCTCAGGAGAAAGAGCTAGGAATGTCCTTTTCAAATGCTGCAAAGTGACTCTTGGGTCTCCTTGAATTTTTTTTTTTTTGGATGCAGAGCACACACTTTCCTGCCCATGCTTCAGCTCCTAGTCCTCTTAGGCTTGCTGCCAGGATGGGATGCCTCCCACCCCATAGAAGCCAGAAATCCTAACTACTGATCTCCCAAGCTAAGCCACTGAGCCATCTCCCTTCCCAATCTGGGATTCACAGAGCTGTTTCTGAGATGACCAGGACAACCTCCTGATTCAACAGCTGGATGAGGAGAAGGGCAGAGCTCCCCACATTATGCCTTTGCACAGACTGGAATCATGCAGATTCTCAGGGAGATGAAACCCACTAATTAGATTCTCTGTGTGGGTCTCCGGAAGTGCCCTTTGAGCCTTGCACATTTATATTCCTTTTGGCTGCACCAAAATGATAAACTATTTATCAGGCAACTGGCCTGGATCTCAGCTCAATTAAGAAGAACAAAACCTGACATTTAAAAAAAAACAACAACCTCAAACTAGAAGCACACGGAGAAACAGTCATGTCCAGAGGATGGTTCCCCGCCAGCCTTCCTGTAGCTCTGACAGCTGTGTTGTTTTAATAGGAATCTCTCTGCCATTTCCTAATGAGCCTCCTGCACAAAAAAGCCTTATGATCTGAAGGTGTTTGAGGATACTCACCAAGAGCCATCTCAGGAGAGACAAGTGACCCTAGAGGGGACTCCCCTGGAAATGCAATATAGTACAAGGCACCAGGCTAGGCATCAGGACTCCTGGGTTCTTTTCCTGGCTCTGCTGCAGCACTGCAGCATGAACCTCAGGCTCAGAGAGGATGCCAATGGGTCTAGAGTTTTCAGTCAACAGTTCCAGGGCAGACCATTTGCTGCCATTACATGGTGAGCAAAAAAGGCTGAGGTCTAGCATTGCAAAATAAGAGACTCCAGTCCCAAGATGTGATAGGATAGCAAGGGGTCTTCAGAGACAGAAAATATCCCAGAGTCCTAAGGTGGGAGGAAGGTCCCTGGGATGTAGTCTCTGCTGGGGAGTTGCCCAGAACAGACATTTTGGGAAGTACCTGCAATATGGAACAGTGTGGCTGGCATGTGCACCCTGGCTGCATGTGAGACATGGAGCAGAAAAGCAGGTGTGGTTGTCAGCATGGCAGCTGCGGCACCAGGAATAGGCCTTGCCATTAACTGGTATGTCTAGAACATAGTGGCCAACCTGCAGCACACATGCTACAAGTGGCATAGGCAGCCTCTGTGTGTGGCAAGTGGCAGATCAAGGAGGGACCAAGGAATGCAGATAGGACAGGAAGCAGAAAGCAAAGCAGCAGGGAAAGGGGATTAGAGGTACACTTAGAAGGAATGCAGAAATTACTTTGTGGCATGCCTACCAGAAAAGTTACCCGTACTGACTAGAAGGACCTAAGAGCTGTGATGCTGGGTCAAACCAAGGCCCACATCACCCATTAGCCTGTCTCCAGCAAGTAACAGATGCTGTAGAAGAAGATTCTTATTAGGAATAAGGCATGTGTAGAAGGGCCTTTTCCCTGTTCTACAAGTGGTGCTGTGCTCCAGTGATGGTACCTTCTGGTAGATGAGGCTGCCCCTGCCAGTGCAAGGGACTGTTTATTTAGATGCTTTTTTTCTTTTCTTTTCCAGCTAAATTAAATCTAGAGCTGCCAAAGCCCCAGATGCTTCCTGGCCTGAACCCCATCAGGATTTCCCTCCATTCAGAAGGTCTGTTTTTTCCCACTGAAAGCATGGGCTATTTTTAGCTGGCCTAGCCCAGCTTGTTGGGCAGGGGGACAAGGGGAGATGAAATCACTCTGGCAGAAGGCACCAACAGGTTTTGATCTCCCTGAGCTAATCCCTGGTCTCTGGGCAACACCCCAAAAACATGTGTTTCCCAAATGCCCACAGTTCCCCTTGCAGAACTGCAGAGTTCATTGAGGGGACCATGTGCCTCCTGCAGTGACAGCTGTTGCCTAGAAAAGGGTCCCGTTTGCTGCTGGGTTGACCAGGAGCTGTTGCTATTGAAACGGCCCCTCTCTCCCTCCAGGAAACAGTTGGCCCTGCTACTGCTGTGGCAGCACTGAGAGGCCCTACTGTGACAGGTACTGCACAGACATATAGGATGGGAAGATCTCTTACTCAATGTGGGGTTGGGAAGGGAAACTAAGGCACAGAGAAAGGCAGTGACTTGCCTGAGGTTACAGAGCAGGACAGTGGCAGAGGCAGGAATAAAATCTGGGAGTCCTGACTCCTCATCCAGTACCTTATCTATTGTACAACACTGGACTTGTGCTCTCTGTGGCAATGATTCTCAACCAGGTTACAACAGCACCCTGGGGTGCCTTGAGATCTTTTCAAGGGGGCCACAGGGTGCCAAGCAATGTTAACACTAAGTGTGCAAACACAATTTGCAAGATAAACCCAGAGATTTCAAATAGAAATCCATAGTTGTGTACTTTCTGAGTTCTTTACCAGAGAAAAACTGATCTATTATTTTTCTGTAGGCAAAAAAGAGTGAAAACTAAAAGCTGGCATTTTCCAAGGGCTCCCTCAAATCTATCCCAGATTGCCTTGAGTCTCAAAAGGAAGCACTGCTACATAGTCATTGCTCTCCTGCCTGGAGACTAGATACCCCAAGGGCCTTCCAAATCCATCCTAGAGAAGAGTGGGGATCCCTAACTTGCAACAGCCTCGTGTGCCCTTCACATTTAGGTTAGGCAGCCATTTGTCACCCACCCTGTGCTCCCTGGCTTGGCTTTGCCTCATTCAGGAACAATGTTTATTGCAAGCAGGTCTGTGGCCCTCCTAGAGCAGCCTCTGCCCATGCAGCAGGTGAGTAGCTCCCCTGAGGCACTCTGCAGAGGCAGACCCCTGCCTTCCCCCAGCTCTGCCAGACTCTACTGCCGCAGCATCGGCATAGGGAGCGTAGCTCACTGCATGCTGAGTGATCCCCAGCTGAGGTAGGAGCAGTCCTTGAGAGGAGAGAGGGGGGAGGGGATCACAGAACCCTCCCCAGATCCCCGCAGGAGGGGCTGGCTGCTGATTAGAAGGGAGCACAGCATCCACCCAGCCCTTCGGATGCTTCCATAAAGCATTCGTCTTCGGAAAAGAAAAAGCTTTGAGAGCAAATCATCAGAGCTGATTGGTGCCCATGAAAATATGGGGCTGATAGCTCCCACCCCCACCTACTGCAGGGCATCAGGCACCTTTCTGTCAAGCAGCTGCTCTTGGCTGGTGGGAGGCTGGCCTATTTGTTGCATAGGACAGAGGTGGGGGTTAGGCCCACCAAGAGAACTAGAAGCTTCCCTCAATCTCCGACAACAGGAGATTTCAGGGGACAACCGATGTGAAACCACGGACAGGAGCCCGGGTCAAAGGTTAATAATGGGTGTTCCAAGGGAGGACACCAAGCAGAGCGCACTCTGGCTGGTGGGAAGCTGGGTGCTGGTGGGGATGGGCACCCAGCCAGAGCAACAGCTGTTGCTGGCCAAACATCTGATTCTGCATGGGTTACAGATGCACCGAGGTTTAGAGCTGGAAGGGACTTCATGAGAACATTGGGTCCAGTCCCCCTGCTCCGGGCAGGAAAGACTGCTGGGATCAAATAACCCCAGCAGCAGCCAGGTTTACATCTGAAGAACCCCTACCTAGCATGCATACCATCCTGGGAAATGATCCATCTCCCACACAACCTACTTCATGTGCTGACAGGGCTGGACAGGAGCACCAATGTAGTAGTTCTGGCTCCATTTCAGTCTGTCTCATTAACTAGACTAGAGAGATACGCAGGGGCTGATGATTGCCCATCTCCCCTCTTAGGAACTGATTGCTCCTGGGTTATTCCAAGTGGGACTTGCTGTGCTTAGGGAGAAGGGGTGGGAGATGGTCTGACCCCACCACCATACCCCTTCCATTCCCCACATCACAGCTGGGATTTCCTAAACAAGGCTTCCTAAACAAGCATTGGGGCCTGAGCTGTCTATATTAGTGCTGCTCCACTCATGATGCATCCATTTCTGTATCATCGCCCCCATTCTACAGATGGGGAAACTGATGGCAGAGGAGAGGGAAGGCACTCTCTTAGAGCTGCAGTGCTGATTAGTGGCAGAGTTGGGAATACAACCCAGGAGTCTGGGCTGATGCCTCATCCCCTGCACCACATTGCTCCCAGATCACAAAACTGCTACCACACAGAGCTTTGCTTTGTTTACCCTGGCTCCATCCCAAGTACTGGCCTGTAGAGGCTTCCCCCTCCTGCTGACTTGCCCTTCCACCTTCTAAGATGGCCTCATCCTCAGTAGGCAGACACCCACAGTGACAAGCTAGTATCACCAGAGATTCACGCTTCCCCAGCCACCAGCACTACTAGGATAGTGCATACCTTTTGGACACCGTGGCCCTGTGCTTGCATGTCCAGAGACAAACCATCAGCAGTAGAGGGACAGGGGGTCAGGGAGGGGTGTTGGAGCATCCTCTTCAGCTCAGTAACCCCCAGGCACCATAGTACTGCAGAGAATAGGACTAGCAGGGACTGCTTGGCTCACTAGACTGGGCCCCTACTATCTCATCACTGCCTTTTAGAATCCCCTTTGTAAACCAATCCAGATATGAGGACCAAACACCTTGATCCTTCCCACATTTCTCATGCAAGAACAAGCCAAGAACAAGGGTCGCTGAGGGACCAGGCTGTTGCTAGGCACCCATGTGTAACCCAATACTGACTGTACAGATGCCAGCAGCAGACACAGACTATTGACCTCCAATGCAGTTCTAGACGAGACAGGGTGGGTCTGGGACCAGTTCCCATGAGCTGGGGTCTCCGCATTGCAATCCCCTCTGTTTTAGCTTGCTAATAGTGTGAGCTCAGCCTTCCGGGCTAATGAATGGTAACTTAGTCTGATGGGATCCAGGGCATGTAGGAAAATCAGGAGCCTAGATCCTCTGATGTTAGGTGGTAGATAACCTACACAGAGCAGTCTGGAGACCTAGGAACGGACAGGCAGATCAGAGATCCACCTACAGCCATACCAGGATACAAGGCTCCACTGCTGGAAGGCAGCAACTTCTGGGCTGGAACAAAGGAGCTGTGTCACAGAACTACTGTTTAGGACAGGAAGTGAGGAAGAATCCCATATCCGACTGAAACTGCTGTCAGGAGGAATCCAGGCTGAGCACACACCCTGGGTCCAGAGGAATACACCACAGGGCAACTAGTCAGGACCCCAGGTTAACCCAGTGCTTAAGAGATGGTGCCTCTAGCAGCGCAGTGCCCAGAGGGCAGTACCTGGGGTTTGGCATTAACTCTGAGGCTGCACCTACAGTGCACAATCCCCCTCCGCCTTCCCCCGCCAGATCTTCCTGCAAGTGGCAGAGATTTCCTCCTGGGTCTCCCATGCAATCCCCAGCCTTGCTTGGTGTGAGAGGGCTGGGATGGCTGTGGGCCAGAGGTTGCATAAACCAGCCCTTTGTCCCCCTGCCTTATTGTTACTGATTGCCAAGTTAATCTGCAGCTTGCAACGAGAACCTGGTCTCAGCCCCGTTCCCAGCCAGTGGCAGGAGCCAAAAATAGAACAGCAACAGCCAGCAGCTGTGGCCACAGACAAATGCCCTGAGCTACAGTGGCCAGGACCTTCCTCAGGCCCATGCATGGACACGGCAGGGCAGTTAGCAAGGAACAACTGCCTGACTTTGGGGAGGGACCCGATTCCTGGCCCAGGATCAAGCTGGGGATAGGGTTCAGAGTGTCCTTCCCTCCACCTACTGGCTGAGTGAACTGGGAGGGGGGCAATATCCCACCTGGACAGGGGAATCCCCCAGCACTGCACACAGCCTGTAGCAGGTGTCCAGGAGGCAGCAAGGCAGGCATCTCACTGCCCCATGGTACAGACTCTTGATCCTACCACCCACTGAGTGAAGTGAGCCCCCATCCAAGAGGGAGACCTGCTGCTCTCTTCTATTATGGGGCTCTCCCTCCACCCTGGAGGCCCCTCCCCAGCCACCCTCTGCCTGGCTGGCATAGAGGGTCTGTGGATCCTCTCCCACACCCACACAAACAGCCTCTCTCACACATATACACATGCTCACACACCCCCATCCTCTTCACAGTCTTTGAGTACTGCCCCTGCCTTGCAGTTTTTAAGGAGACTCCACAGCATTTCTCCTCTTGTTTTGTGAGAAACTAGAGCCTGGAAGCCAGGTGTCTTGCCTGGCGGAGCACAGGCCCGCAGAGTCTGTCTGCCTGTGGCCCACAAGTCACCGCTATGTGTACACATGGCCCCTTTGGAGCTAAGGGCTTCTGATCCCTGGGGCCCCATTTCACATCCTTGTTATGGGCCCTGTGGAGCCCACAGCAGCTGCCAGCAGATAAATCAGCCCCCAGTGCACGCCTGCAGTGCGGTACAATCCCGGCGCAGACCTTTTTTCCAGCAGCCAGGACCCTCGCTCTGCGATCGAACCAGGTGGTAGAGTGGGTTAAAAATAGCTGACAAGGAGCCTTCTCGCTGAGGCAGCACTGCTAAATATAGCAAGGCATTGACCCGGACGCAGGCAGACAGCAGCAATGGTGGCCTCTGGGGAGGAGGTGGGGGGGTGCATTGTGGCTCTCTGGGAAGGAAAGAACTCTTGCAACATAATGGGGGAGGCAGAATATGGGACCAGACCCTCCACTGGTGTAAATCAGTGGGTATCCACTGGGGTCAATAGGGGATTTCTGATGTATGCCAGCCTGTGAAGTGCAGAGGGGGCAGAAAGCCCTTGACTCCTACCCCCATGAGGTGACCAGGACAATTACAGAGCCTGGGAGGTTTCAGCTCCACCCCTCTCAGCCTACAAATCCACCATATCCATCCACCTTGCTGCCAGGTCCTCGAAAGTTCACGCTTGCCCATTCCTGGGGCCATGTGGGGGGGCAGGGAATGGCCAGAGGAAGCACAGGTGACCCCAGGCAATGATCCCTCTGCACTGGCAACACCTCTGGGTGCTTGCCTGAAGCTGGCGCATCACTAAGAACTTTACTGGTATCCTGTGCACTCAATCACCTGGTTGCCCCTGGGACACATGGTGGCAGAGCAGGGGCATCCACTTGCATGCAGCTGAGACATCCAACACCTCCCCTTTGCTCCCTAAACATTGCCACCACAAACATGACCTTATTCTCCTTCATTGGGGCCCTTGGATGGGATACAAAGAATGCTATGACCATGCCAAGACCCTTCAAGAGCAGCCCAGGGGCCTCACTGGACATCCCCAGGTTCCTGGAGCACCAGGCAGGCCCAGTGCTTACAGAGTCACTGGAGTCAGGGCTGTGGGAAGCAGGCTCTTTGGTGCAATAACCATCCTTTAGTTCTGTGTTTGTACAGCTCCAAGCACCAGGAGTCCTCTGAGCCCCAAGGTGCTACAGTCACACTGATCCTGATGGGTACCTTAGCTTTTCCCTGCTCTAGTGCCTTTTATTACACAGGAGTGTCCAGGCCAAGTCAGCCCAGGGGTCCATCTCCCCCTAGCCTCCATTCTCCACACAGGCATTTGGAACAAGCCTGGACATCTCTGTAAGGCACATCCTTACAAGGTGCAAATCTGACCTGGTGCACTGAAATCAATAGGGCGGTGCTGATTCACACCATTCCAAGATCCAGCCTGCAGTCTGTTACGCTCTTTAATCCCATTGTGTGTGGCTGTTGCTACAAGTCCTATTTCCCTTGCCACAACTCCCCCCTCCCCCTTCAACTCCATCCCTACCCAACTGCTGAGGAAGGATGAAATGCAGCTGCTGGGGAAAGCCCTGAGCAAAGGAGGAGCTTTCTCCATTATTCCCACCCCCCGGGAACTGGGGCCTGAATCCCAGGCCCTGCTCCAAAGCTGGGGTACCCCTGCTGCAGATGTGGGGAGCAGGGCTGTGGCACATCTGGAGGGGGCTGTGGGGTTCTCCTTTCTTGGAGAATGCCAGCAAATCGCCCGGCATGCCCGCATACCCCCTCCTACTGCTTCCACATGCTCGCAGCAGAGCAAGGCTGCCTGCTAAATGATTGAAGGGGATTAATATTTATGGGGATTTAAAAATAGCTGCCGCATTGAGTTCCCCCTCACGTGCAGAGCCAGCGGGGCGCAGGGAAGCTGCTAAATTAGATGTCACAGTGCAGAGGGATTCTGCTCACTCAGGCAGGAGAAAGGCTAAAAATAGACTCTGCTTGAGCCTGTGCGTGTGTCTCCTACACAACAGAGTAAACTCCACTGGGAGCTCCCTCCCTCCCCCTCCACAAACCAGCAGGCATCCCTGCATCTCTGAATGAGCCAGCGCCCCTGTTTCCTCTGCATAGCTCCCTTTGTTCTACTGCCAAGCCTGTTTTCATTCAAGCACCGGTACTTGGGTGTGTGGAGTGGAGCAGCCCCAAGCAAACAGAAAAGATGGAGGGTGATGGGGCTCAGGCTTTCCCCCTGCAGCGTTGCTGCCCTTCTGCAAGTTCCCATGGAAAAGCAAAACCCAGCTGCTTCATTTCCAGCCTCTGGGATATCTTGGAGGCTGTCACTACCAGCACTAAACAGAAACCAGGAGCTGGGGGTCCCCATCTCCCTTCCCTAATCAGTAGATACTACCTGAGCTAGGAGCAGAAGTGCTCTGGCTCCCTTTCCTCCCTGTTCTAACAACACTCTCCTCCCAAAATCAGGGGTAGAACCAGTGCTGTAGCAAGGAAGTTTGGCACCTGGGGCAAAGCCCACAGCAGCAGCCTGCCTTTGCCCCGCACACAGATCCAGGGGGTACACCCCTCTCCCCATGCTTGCCCAGGAGTGCACGTAACAGCAGGAACCGCCCTTTCCCTGTCCCTGCGCTCCCCCAAACGAGCCCGTTGTGGCTCCATCCCGCATCTCACCCCAGCTGGGCAGCATATGTTGGCACCCCTTTGCTTTGGCATCTGGGGCAGTTGCCCCGATTGCCCCCCTCCCCTTGCTATGGCATGGGGTAGAACCCAAGAGTCCTGACTCCAAGCCTCCTGTTTTAACCACTAGGTTGCATCTTGCAAGGTCCCTTCCAGCCCTTACAATCTGTGAATCTATTCCCCACAATTAGCAATGGAACCCAGAACCCCTGACCTGCAGGCTCTTCTTCTCATCATAAAACCTCACTCCTCTCCCAGAGCCATGAAGAGAATGCAGGAATCCCAC
>NW_005842040.1:1430318-1432806 GCF_000455745.1 Alligator sinensis | reverse complement strand
GCACTGAACAGAGCAGAATGGAGGCCATGGGGCTGTGTGGCCTGGCAGGAAGCAGTGGGCAGGGTGGGGGATAGCAAAGCAGCATGAGGGCAGCCACTGGGGTGGGAGCTCCTGACCACATTGTCTAGAACCTAAAGAGCTATATCCACAGGCAGCCTGATTCTGTCCTCACTGATGCTGGTATAAATTAGGAGTTACTGGGTGGTAACACGGGTATCAGAGGAGAATGAAGCCCTTGATTAAGCCAGACCCTCAAGTTCTACCTCCTGCCCCCAGCAGTGACCCATACCGACGTGTCCCAGCAAGACCAGTCTATAGCACACCTCAGGATCTGTGCAAAGCCACACAAAGGGCTGCCATGGTGACCAGGGGTGATTGGGAGCAAGACACTAGGTTAGCCTTAAAGTACAACATAGTCATTACAGTTAGGAAAATTTCTCCCACTTGTACCTCAAGCACCACTATGTGTTCCTCTGACCCCACCCAGGCCTGCAAGCTCCCCCAGCCCTGGTGTGCTGGGCTGCAGCCACCCTCCTAAGCATGGTACTTGAGAACTATGCCTGTGTGCCTGGTGTTCCTGCAGATAACCATGCTGTGGTTCCTGCTAGCTGGGAAGGAGACGAAATTCCCCAGCCTTGCATGTCCCTGGGAAGCTGTGATAGTGCCTCCATACACCCGTGATGAGGGCAGCTCTCCTCTTTAGGAATTGAAAGCAAATGGAGAAACAATCCTATGGAGGAAAGTGAATGCAGAACATGAACAGGGAAAGGGAAAGGGAATGGGGTGGGTCCTCCACTGAGAAGAACCAGCACCAGTTTGGTTGATTTCCAGGCCACTGAGATTTCCAGCTGAGGTCCTGCCCTGTTTAGAGACAGTGAGGCTTGTCAAGGGGACAGGGACTCTGGAGCCCCCTGCTTCAATGCCTTACTTCCTCACTGTCACTAATAAAATAATAATTGAGTTGGTCTAATAAAAGATATCAGATTTACCCAAAGAACCTTGTCTGCCTATACCGACATGGCTACAACCTACACCTTTGCTTCATGACTGTCACTCTATGTGACCGACTTAATGGGAGTTAGACCCCTACGTGCCTTCAGGTTCTGTGTCTGAGTTAATCTGTGCCTCGGTTTCCCATGTGTACAAGGAGGAGAACTGCCCTGCCCTGCTACATGGGAGGAGATTGCAAGTGTTAAAGATGCTGAGGGTAGATAACATAGATGAAATGAATGCAAAGAATGAGGAACAAGGCTGAGGCTACCTGCTGCATGAAGAATCCAACAATCTGCCCTTGCTGGCTCCACAGCCCCACCCTCTGGCTGGCCCCAGTTACTGAGATCAAGGGGTGAGTACAGAAGAGCCCCAGAAAGGGCCCTCACCTTACAGATGGGTCCCAGCCAGATGCAGCTGCAGTATTAACCAGCTTGGCAGGTGCATTCAGCCCACACAACAGTGCACTGCCTGGTAGACATGCCAGGTTGCCTGTCTGCCACCTCTGCTACTTCCTTTACAACCACATGCACATCAGGCCTCCCAGCCATGCCTTGCCAGCCCATAAACAAGCATCTGCCATGAGGAAATCTCGATCTCAGGGAGGTAACCTCTGCATCCTACCACAGCCGTGACGCAAGCCCGGGCTTTGATAAATAGGCGGCCCTGAGCACTGCCAGCCTTAGCAGTTCCTAGCAGCCTTTCTGGAGCCCAGCCCAGCTGTGCCCGAGGACTGCCACGCCATCTATCGGCTACAACTGAGAGCACCACTCACTGACAGGCCCACATGCCACGCTGCTGTAGATCGGGACAATTGATTTCAATGGGGCAATGCTGGCTTGCATCAGTGCAGGATCAAGGACTCTTAGAGGCACCTTTCTCAGAGGGCTGGAACAATTATTTCACCATTGAGCCAGAACAGGGGCCAGGACTTCCACAAATGATCTTTTTTAGCAGATTATTCCAATTTTCCCTCCTGAGCTTTGATTAGCAGAAGCCAGTAGGATCTACGTCTCCAAGGGCAGCACTGTCCTGGCCCCACATGCAACTAAGGGCCTTTGTTTATGAACAGAGAGACAAGCAGAAATGATACAGGACAGAGGGGTAACACAGAGAGAGTGAGGTGCAGTGGGCAATGTGCAGGGCCTAGTGCAGAGGGGACAGGAGGCCTGGGTTCCACACACAGCTCTGCCACTGACCAGCTGAGTGACCTTGGACAAGTCAGTCCTTCTCTGGGCATCAATTTTCCCCTCCCACCCTTTGCAGAGTAGGGCGACTGTAGGTACATATAGCACCTAAGGAAACAGATTCCTGCTCTCACCTGGCACCTTGGCTGCAATACAATTAATAACAAGCAGGGAGGTGGAATAACATCAGCAGTGCCCCGTGAGGTGACAGTATAATATTTCTATGCTGCTGGCAGATCTCATAGCAATTTCCATGCTATATGCTTAGAGTGCACTAAAATGCAGCCCACTCTGAACGAACAGCCCAGCTC
>NW_005842040.1:1430047-1430287 GCF_000455745.1 Alligator sinensis | reverse complement strand
AGCAGGAACCAAAAAGAGTCTCCATTACATAGCGCCTGAATGAAGCAGCTGTGACAGGCTTGTAGCTCTCAGCCCAGCTCTCTGTGGAGAGTTAATCACATCACAAAAACAGCACTAAATCTTGATGCAGCAAGCAATATTAAAGATTAATTATGTGGCAAGGTTAATTAGGCACTGGGGGCAAAAGTACACCCCAGAACAGAATGATCAGGTGTAATTAACTGTCCTAAATGGTTCTGT
>NW_005842040.1:1395065-1430016 GCF_000455745.1 Alligator sinensis | reverse complement strand
TAGGGAAGAATTGTGCTGTCACACACACGTGTGTTCACATGCTCTTTGACATGGACCCCTGCAGTTCTAACATATGCAGATAAGTAAACTAACACATCCATCCACTTGTGAACACACCAACTCACATGCACTCCCATGCTCACACTCACCTGCCTACCCATGCTGATCATGCACACACACACCTGTATTCCCAATCCCACACATTTTTCACATGCATTCATGCACACATGTACACACACACACACACGTTACACACAATCACATGTCATTCATGCATTGGCCCTCATACACAGTCACAGACACCCACACACATGACACGCTTACACTCTATGTTAAATTTTGTTCCCCATCTACAGCAAGAACATTTCAGCCATTTTCATGGTAAGGTCACTCTGTCTGGCAGCACAGAGACAAAAGATAAAGACCCAATGTAGCCCCTCTCCCAGTGACTATGAGATTCACTGCATCTAGTCTGACAGCACTTGGCTGGGACATCCTGTCAGCAGTTACTGGGACATCACATGGCAGAGAGCAACTGGGGCATTGGCTCAGAGAGGCATTCAGTTCTGGGAATGGCACAGGAAAACCTCATTTACTTTTATTCAAATTATCACCAGAAATCTCACTGACCTGTTGCTCTTGTTGATCAAATTCCAGGCAGAGAAAATGGGGTTTCTCTAGCTACTTCTTGCACAGCTGGTGTGAAAAAGTCTAATGAACACCTGGGCTGAAATGGGGCTCAGCATGCTGTACTGACCTTCAGGGCAGCATGTGAGCTGTGATGAAGAGCTCAACATTAGAATACACTTGGGTTGCAGGTTGGGACTGAGGGGGCATCAGCAGAGTTATGACTTGTCCTGGGGGCCTATGGAGCAGAAGCCAGGGGAACTGCTGGAGCTGTGGGCGAGTTGCAATAACAGATGGAGCAGGGGTGGGCAAAATGTGGCCCGGGGGCCAGATGAGGCCCACCAGGCCATTCTATCCAGCCTGAGGGGCCCCTAAAAAATGTAGAAAATTAATATTTATCTGCCCTGGGCTGCCTGTCATGTGGCCCTCGATGGCTTGCCAAAACTCAGTAAGTGGCCCTCTGCCCAAAATAATTGCCCACCCCTGAGATGGAGCTTGCATGCTTTAATGGAAGGGCATCAGCCAAGCAGTATACTGGGGACCCAGGAGTGGCCTAGCGACTGGTTCAGCATGGAGGTATATAGGCAGACCCCATCCAAACCACATGATGTGAGTGAGGGCTGAAGTGTCTTAGGAGATCTGACTGCACAGGGCCCTAGCCAGGCATCTGATGTTCCCCACTGACATCTCCCTGATGAACCAAGTCACTTATGTGTAGAAGCTGCACATTTGCCTGGTCACATGAAAACAGCTCATTTCTTAAACCCTGGAGAGAGCAGTGCTGATCTGAGCTACTTGACTGGGCCAATTCTCAAGAGGCCATGGGCAAGAAGGTCAGGATGCTTTTCCAAACTCCTGGATTAAGGTGGCAACCCACTCACAGCAGGCATAACCCCGCCAGCCTGTGAGAATCCAGCTGGATTGTGATGAGGCAACCCTACAAAAAAGATAAGTGCATCCCCTCCACCAAACAGGGAAGATTTGAGCTGCAGTAGCAGCTGCTGGGTGTCGTGTGCTCTTTAAGGTGTCTACGTGTGGAGCTAGGAGAGTGACTGGCCAAGGAGCACAAGACACTCTCCCACTTTTGAAAATCTCCCTTAGGCTCCCATTTCTGAAGGTCTTGGTCATCCCTTGTCTATTTATATTTAGGCTGATTTCTGCCAGGGTGCCCCTGATTGGACCCAAGAGCTGACACTTTCCAAAGGGGCCATGGATCTCATCTGCCTCAATATTTTGCCCCTCAAAACCACAAAGAGGTTGAAGTTCAAGGCACTCACAGCTGGATCCAGACTTGCAAAAACATTCACCATGCAGTGAAACACCCAATGGGCGGTAAATAATGATCTGCTTTGCAAGCAGGGAAGAAGGGGAATCTAGAAGGGTTCTAGGAAGGGGAATCCTAGAAGGGTTCTAGGAAGAGAGGGGCAATTACTTGGGATACTGGCAATATCTCAGGGAAAAAGGCTGGGTGGCAGGGATTCTAGCTGAGCCTTACTCCACACTTGAGCTGAGAGAAGGGCTTCCCTTCACCCCACAGCAGGGAGCTAGAATGTGCATGATGGTCACCAACAGGAATTGAGCCGGCAACATGGGGATTTCCAGAACGTGCACTAAAGCAGTGGGCGGACATACCATGTACCCTCCTCAAGCACCACTCGGATCCCTTACCCCTGCCTGATCTGCTTTCTGCTCCCTGCCCTATCTGCCACTATACTGCTTGTCTCCTCCTTGGCTTGCCGCATGCCACACACAGGTTGGCCACCCTCGCACTAAAGAATGAGCTGTGTTCTGTGAAAGACTGAAATCCTCTGTGCAGGGGGCACTGAGGAGAATATGTCAGACATGCTGACTTACATCTGCTTTTACACGTTTCCCCTGGGGAAACAATTGTCTGCAGTGGGCTGGGGGACCCTGAGGTCTTCACCTCTCCCTACCTGTCTCAATATTACTGGTCAGCAAATATGGCTATCGTGGAGTTATGAGCTGAATTCAAATAGCCTCAGGGATTTGGGAGTTCAAAGTGACTGACTGAGAAGCTGCACGCAGTGAGAGCCGGTTTCCAGCATGAGCGCCTCTCTCTTTCCACGACAGTGCTGCACCCTCTGCTGCTCCTTGGTGGGAAAAGCTCACCAGCTGCAGAAGCAAATAGAGATAGTGGGCAAACAGGCTGTTCATGCCAAAAGGGCTGAACCAGCAAGGAAGGGGCTTGACTTTGATTGCTTAGCAAACAAAAGCAGAGTCCAGGTGGTCTGCCTGGCCATGCAGGAGTCAAGGAATACATGGCAGAGGCAAGATCCTGATGTCAGGCTCTCTGTTTAGATATGTCAGAGGATATGTGATTTTTACAGGCACTGGTAGCCCAAAGGGTGCCACTGCTTAGATAGGGGTTACGCTACAGCTAATAACTGCTATTATTATAGTGGTTCCACTGAAGTCAATGGGGCTGCTTCCATGCTTAGATTTAAGGACAGGCTTAAGTGCTTTATTGGCTTGTAGATGGACACAAATGTTTGCTTTATGCAGTGCTAGACTGCATGGCATCATTACTGCCAGTAACTTTTTGTGTTAATTATTTCATAATTTATATTTCTGTCAGCTATCCAAAAGTACAGACAGTATCTATGGGGCACGACTGAAATATGGACATCTCTGGGGTGGGGGGCCAACACCTACCCATTACACAATATTGCATTGGGTAAGGAAGGGAACTTTTGGCCCCAAAGACCCTAAGGCCAAGCCCTTCTTCTTAGAAGATGGGCAATAGGCACTTTTAGAGACATTCAGAGAAGACAAGAACCCAGTTATTAAAGTCTCTTTGAAGTGATTCACCTCAGGAAGTTGCTTCACACACAAATTATGCATAGGAGAGAGAGTGAATGGACGGTAGGATCAGACCATAAAAATCCATGCTCTGGTTGGTGTGGACATGAAAGAATCTGTGAGGCACTTTTCATAAGATAAGGGTTTCCCCACTGTCCTTGGGCCAAAATTTCGTTCTGTCCCTGCATCCCCCACTATGGATCCCTGTCAGCTTGGGGAAGCTAGACACTGGGATGTTTGGGGAAGACTCATAGCATGGCTCAGGCCACAGGCAAAAATCAATTAATCCCTCTGAGCCTCAGTTTCCCATCAGTGAAAAAATGCATTGTCTGTCTGTCCCATTTGGTTAGACTGCAAGGTCTCTGTCTCTCACTACACCTTTATACAACAAATAGAACAAAGAGACCCTGCTTTTGGCTGCAGCCTTGAGGGGCTACTGTACCATGTCATAGTTTTGAGAAGCTAGGAAGGACTCTTAAATTTGCTGAAATGCATGGGAAGAGAATTGGTTTTAGAAGGATTGCTTTTTTTCTCTGCTTTAGAGAAAAGATAAATGAGAGCTGTTTTATCAGCGTTTGTTCTTCCTAAAGTGAGCCACAGTCTGTGCCCAGGTGGCTGTTTCCCTGCAGTCCAGAGATCAGGGAAGGTCTTTCACATAAACAACACAGGCCAGCTGCCTGGAGCCTCTATTTTATTTTGGAGAGAAAAATAGTCTCATGAGACTCTCAAAAGCTCAGAGAAGCATGTGCCAACCCATTCCTCAGAAAACTTTGTACCCTCACAACAGCTAGTAACAGCCTACCGCTTATGTGGTGAGGAAACAAAGGCAAGCTGGGGAAAGATCCAGGTCAAAAGTTACTAGGCAGCTACTGCAATGTGTGTTATCCAAGATCATATGTTTAGTATTACCATGGTCCCCAGCCAAGATCAGAGCCTTATTGTGCTGAACACTACATAGTGCTTGTCCAGCATCTTCACTTTATAGAAAGAACGAGCAATAGTCCAGCCTCAAAGGACTGCCAATCCAAATAGATGAAAGGGACTGTGGGGACAAAGGCAGAGAGACTTGTTCTTAGACACCTATCAGGCCAGTGACGGGGTCACGAACAAAACCCAGCATTCTTGAGACTTGGTCCAGTTTCCTGTTCACTAGGCATCCTATCTTTTCATTCAGCAACCCACGCACACCCATCAGTGTCTGCTTCTTAGAGTACATCCTCACTGCTGAAATAGAGAGCTGCTAGAGTAGCAGTACTTAACTATTTTAGACTCAAGGCACTCCTCAGTAGACAGAAGAGGCTGCTCAAAAAATACCAGCCCTTAGTTTTCACTCATTTTTTACTATGGAAAAATAGTAGAACAATGTTTCTGTTGCAAAGAACTTAGAAAGAATACAGCCAATTAGAATATTTACAACACTATGGATTCCTATTTGAAATCTCTCAAATTATCTTGCAAATCATGTCTGCACGCTCACTAGTGCTGACATTGTGTAGCACCCTTGAAAGGTTTTCAAGGCACCCCAGGATGCTACAGCACCCTGGTTGAGAATTACTGTGCTAGAAACAAACACACACATAAATCACTTCACTTCTCAGACCTACAGTCCCCAAGTTCATGCAGAGCCCTTTTTGATAGCAGTGGGATCTGCCCATCTGGATCTCATTATAAATTTGAGGCTATAAAGAGTAAAGACACACCTTCATGAGTTACCAGAAGCAGGCTCACAGACTATGCAGATACTATCTTTAGCCCTGACCCTGCAAAAAATTAAACACAAGCTTAACCTAAAGCCCAAGAAGAGTGATATTGATTTCAGCAAACTACTCACCCTCTTAAGCAGCTGTTAAAGACCCAGGTTCTGCACACACACAAATGGCAAAACATGTGCAGGTGCCCAGGCATCCAAGGCATCCTCTCTGTCAGGCTCTCTAGCATCCAAGCAGCTAAATGAGGTTTTTGGCAAATTGCTCATTTGGACTTAGATCACTGGAAAACAGAACCGGGGGAGGAACCTCTGGAGGTCACCTCATCCAACCCCCTGCTCCAGGCAGTATCACCCCTGACTAAACCAGCCCAGACTGTTCAACCTGCTTTTGGTAGACTAAGAGTGGTGTTGTAGCCGTGACAGTCCAGAAATGATGCGAGAGACAACGATTTCTGAGGGGGGACCTCTTTTATTGGCCCAGCTACATCATTGGGATAAAGTTGGACAAACTTTTGAATGAAAGACAGTCTTCCTCAGAGACCTTGTCTGGCATTTCGAAGCTTGCCTAACTTCACCCCAACTGCGGCGTTGGCCCTCAAAAATCCTTGCAACCTGCTCTTGGACCTTTCATGGGCTGGAGACTCACTCTACCATGGCTCTAGCTTGTTTCAGTGCCTCACCACCCTCCTAGTCAGAAAGGTCTGATCAACATACTTGGGGTCGGGAAGGAATTTTACTTCATGGTCAGGCTGGTATGGTCTGCGGGGGGTTTTGCCTGCCTCTGTAGTGGGAGGTGCAGCCCTCTGCCCCAGGTCCCTTAAGCTTATATTGACAGCATTTCATAGAAGCAGGATGTCAGCTGCCCTGGTTCCCTGGCTTTACTTGCGACAGGTTCAGGACTTAAATCCGTGTTGTCAGGATTGACAGTGGACTTACGTAGAGTTTAGATTATGGTTTGCATGGGGTGGTTCGGCTAGGGTTTACCTTGCCTCAGGCAGGGGGTCGGACTAGATCAGCGTTTCTCAACCTGTGGGTCAGGACCCAAAAGTGGGTCTCGAGACTATAAGAAGGGGGCGCAAACAAACTTTAAAAGTGGAGTCTCCATTTAAAAGGAGAAAACCATGGGAAGCCACAGCTTTTCACGCAGGTCCCGCCTGCAAGGGGCTGCCCACATCCCACACATACCCCACACAGTGAGGGCTGGGGGCAGCAGGTCCGGAGCGAGGGGCATTGCATGGGGACTGGTCATCAATGTTTACGAATGGGTCCTGGTACAAAAAAGGCTGGAGAACCACTGCACTAGATGAGTCCTGGGGGTCCCCCTTCCAGCCCTGCTTGTCCACAACTCCCCAACCCCACCTAAAACTCTTCCGCTGCAGCTGGAGGCTACAGCTCCAAGTCCTGTAAGCACCCCTGAGGCAGTGGCAGGCGAGTATCAAACCAACTCCCCCCTCCCCCGCCACTACCCCCACTCCACACCAAAGCACCCCTAGGTCTTCCCGCCGGACCTCATCCTGACCCAGACCCGAGAGCACACGCCCGGCGCCCGAGAGACGCAGGCGCAGTGCCAGAGCCGGGGACATGTGGGAGTTCGGGGCAGCGGCGGCGACCCACATTTCCCAGCATGCCCGGCAGGCGCGGGCGGCGCTGGGACAGGGGGCGGTGCGGGCGGGGCTCTGCTGTGTTGTCAGCTGCTGCGAGAGCTGCAGGGGGCGGGGGAGGCCTTTGGCGTCCAGTCCGGGCCCGGGGGGAGCCGCTTCGGAGCTGCGCGGTGAGTGCGGGCTGGGGGTGCGGGGCTCTCCCCACCCGATCCCCTGCACTGAGCCGAGAGTGGGGCGGGGGGCTGGGGATGCTTCATGGGATCCAGCCCGGGCAAAGCCCCCTTTTCCCGTTCCCAGTCTGTGGCCGGGAGCCACATTGGGTTCCCCTAGATCGGTGGTTCGTAACCTTTTTTGTACCAGGCCCCACTTGTAAGCATTGATGGCCAGTCCTGACCTAGTGTCCCTCACTCCCCACCCCAAAGCCCCCAGTGTGTGGGGCAGGAGGGGCCCCAAGGAGCCCCTGGCAGGCTGGAAAAGCCACGGTTCCCCACATTTTTTCTCCTTTAAAGGAGAACCTGTTTTTAAAGTTTGTTTGCTGCACTTTCATGTATTCTTGCGACCCACGGGTTGAGAAATGCTGCCCTATAGGCCGCCAGCCCGGTTGCAGTATGGGCTTTGGTCTGCCTGGGAGAGAGCAGGGAGATACCGAGAGGTGGACTTGAACCTGTGGCCACAGGGGGAAGGAGCCTTTTTCCCCCACCATGGAACTGGGGCGATGTTTGGGACAATGGAACAACACCCCCTGGACCAGCGGGACAGGAGCTGCCACGAGGCAACAGGTCCCTGGGCTGGCAGGGAAAGGGTTAAGAGTGGGAAGACTCTGAGGAAGGCTTTGGCTGGGAGGAGAGCTGCTGTGGAAGCTGGCTTGGGGGGAGGGGGAGGCTGGAGGGAACATGGGGACACTGGGAGACTTCTTCCTCCCTCCCCTGTTCAAGTGCAGGCTGCCTTGGTGAGCTGATCCCCTGCTACTCTGGGGGTTCCTGCCTGAAAACTCCCCTGGATGTGGGAGGCCTGGATGGGGCTGTGGGAATCCCCAGCCCAGTCCTGGGACAAGAGTTCATGTCTAGTGGGTTTGTGGGACTTTCCTTTGCCAAGCTGCCCTGGAGAGCCCCTGGCACCTCCATCCCACTGGGTTTCACTTCAGCTTTATCTCAGCGTAGAATCATAGAAAATTCAGGTTGGAAGGGACCTCAGGAGGTTATCTAGTTCAGCTTCCTGCTCAAAGCAGGACCATCCCCAACTAGATCATCCCAGCCAAGGCTTTGCCTACCTGGGTCTTAAAAACCTCCAAGGATGGAGATTCCACCACATCTCTGGGTAACCTGTTCCAGTGTTTTACTGTCCTCTTGGTGAGAGTTTTTCCTAGTATTTAAACTAAACTTCCTTTGCTGCAACTGAACACAATTGCTCCTTGTTCTGTCACCTGCCAAAACAAGGAGTGTAACAGGGACTGATCTGTTCTGCATTTGTACAGCACCTTGCACCAGGAGAGGCCCCAGGCCCAGACTGGGGCCCTTGGGAGCCACCATAATACGAATCTGCATATGCGTTCATAGTGCTGTTTCCTCAGGGAAACTCCCTAGGGCTGTGATTCTCAGCCAGGGAACTTGGGCTGCCTTGAGATTGTTTTGGGAGTGCTGCAGGGTGCCACACATTTTAACACTATTAAGAGATTTCAAATAGGAATCTAAAGTGTTAAAAGCCTTCTGACCTGTTGTGGGCTCTTTGAGTTATTTGTGACAGAAGAAATTGCTCTGTTATCTTTCTGTAAACAAAAGTCAAGTGAAAACTAAGAGCTGGTATTTTTCCAGTGGTGTCTTGAGTATAAATAGCTTGAGAACTGCTGGTCTAGGAGCTGGCAACCTGTGGCATCCCACAGGAGCCCCACTCATGCTGAAGAGTTAGGATCGTTGTGCATCAAAAGGTCCCAAGCCCTAAAGGAGGTGCAAGGTCCCTGTGTGGTCCTGGGGGTGGAGCACAGCTTGTGCTTCAGGGATGGCAAACACCAATGACTGTAGGTACCTGCTAGCCACCTTTCCCTGCTTCCCTCACTCCCTCTTCTGGTTTTTTGGTGGAACTGGGAGAGTTGCTACCCTCTTCCAGGACAGTATGCAGAAGTGTTTGTCCAGAGACTATCCTCTTTCCCAGCAGCTAGCATACACGCAGCCAGTGTGCTGGTGCTGGCTGCCTGGGGGTGACCCACTGCTTTGAAGGCCATTATCTACCATCATCTTTCTAGATACCATGTGACACCTTGGTGGTTTGTTGATGGATGCTATGTGACACCTTGGTGCTTTGTGTTGTCAGTCTTGCTTCCAAAGGTCTCTTCCTCCCTTCAGAGACCTTGGGTCTGGCTTGGCCCTGGTGTAGGAAAGTGCATTTCCTGCTGACTTTGGTGAGCATTGGCCCAGCTTGGGGCAGGGTTCTCTTGGCCCCTTTCCACAAATGGCTTCTCTGCCCTGCAGGGCATGCTCTGCTTCTTGTGTTAGCACAAGTTTCCCTTCCCCCATTCCTGACCGAGGTGAGCAGATGGAGGTTGGGTTTGCTTTTGCTTTTGCGTGGGTGTCTGGAGAGATCCTAGGTCTTGAGCTTGTGCTTGTTCTGAGGCAGAGCACAAATGCGATCACTCCGGTTCCATGGGACCCCCCAGCTCCTACGGCTGCCTCTAGGCTGCCTTTACTTGCAGCCGTCTGTGTGCTGAGCAGGGCCCTGGGGAGATGCACCCCAGGGGTCAGCCTGCTCCAGGGAGAAGCCACAGGCTGGTAAACAAATTCACCTGCAAGGTGAGAGGCTTAACCCCTTGTGAGCTGCACTGCAGTGTGGCCCTGGGGCAGCCGTGCCTCTTAAAGTGCGTTACAGTAACTTACCTGCACAGGTGCCACCTGGCTGGAGATGTCAGCCAGCTAAGGATTTCCAGGAGTGTTGGTTTGCTGGGCAGAATGGGAGTGAATCCGACGAGCCACATGATCCTGTGCGCTCTGTCTTGGCAGTTCATGTAGAGCACAGCCAGCCTCCCTCCCCTTCCCCCACCAGTCTACCTGACTGCAGGCTCTGAGCGCCCACTCAGCAGTCTGGGAGCTAGCCTTAGCCTTTCACTGCTGGAGCCTTTGGCCTCAGCTTCAGATACCTCTTTTGTACAAGAAGGGAGGTGGCTCTGCTCTTGGGTGGTGGCCAAGCTCTGGGAAGTGAAACTCAGAGTTTTCCCTTCCCCAAGGGTTTTGGTGAATCAGGGTGCTGATAAAAGGGGTCAATGACTGAGGTTGCAACCAGGGGGTTGAACCAGCTTCACCCCAGTCTCAGCCCACAGCCCCTGCCAATGTGTCCTGGTTCCCCAGCACTCCCTATGCTTCCATCCCCCATCTCGCATACACACAGGTCTGCAACTGCGCCTCATCCCAACGTGCAGCCCTCTGCGCCCTTGTTGCTTCCCTCCCAGTCTCTTCCTGAGAAGAATTGGTCCTCTGGCCTGCAAGATATTTTGGTAACTGGGTAGAACTGTAGCTGGGCTGAGACTTGCCCAATTCATTTCACCCGTGACTCTAAGTTGGATCAGAACCCCCAGACGAGGAACTGTGGCTTTTGCCCTGGACGTCGCTTGGCTCCACCAGGCGTCAGCTGCCTTTTCCCACAGCACCACTCCTGTAATCCCTGAAACACTCTGCATAATTGTGACTCCAGAGCAGATGCTCCTGCTGTCTAGTGGAGAAGGGCCAAAAATATTCAGTTACTTGGGGAATTGTGGATCACTGATGCTGCTGCCCTGGGGGAGACCTCAGTCATTCTCCTGATGAGTTAGAACATAATGTACTTCTGTTATGTTGGGACCTGAAGACCAACATAAGTGGGGTGTGGCTGCATCCCTAGGTGAGGTCCCATGGCTTTTGCTCTTGTTTTGGACTGTAGGTTCCCTCTGGGCTCAGTGGGTGACAACCAGGAATGATTTGATGACTTTCTGTGCTTTAAAGTGAGGACAGGTCAGTTCAGGGGTGGCCTGACCCCCTCTTTCCCCTCCTACAAAAGGTTCAGCCTTAGGGCAGCTGAATCCAACTTAACATCCCCTGAAAGCCAGACCACTTGTGTGTGCCAGGAGCTGGGCTCTCAGCACAAAAGATGAAGCCAAAATTAGAAATCACATGTGAAATGTGGACATTTCCCTTCTTTGTGCCTCATTTTCCATACTTTTAAGATCAGGGTCAGACCTGGATGAAACCATTCCCACAAGAACACCCTGGGGATCAGTTTATGTCTGCAAAGGCCTCAAGAATATAAATGATATTACTTATTGTTTGACAGTATTTTTTCCATGTTTCATTTCCGCCTTCTCCTGCAATAACACCCTCGCTTGCAGGTGTCCCTTTCATCCAGAGCTCCTCTATTCCTGGATCAATATTTGTGTCATGGGCAGAAAACTCATCATTCACCCTGCTCCAGACAGCACATGGGCTTCAGCCTATTATTGCCAAAATTTAATTAATGGAGACTAAACACTCAGAGCCATCAGCTCCTCCCCTACACCCAGGGCACAGTTTATTAGCTTCTGTAATTTTACAGAGGGGATTTGGCCACGCATAGGAAACACAAAGCAATGGAAACTCCAGCCACACCCCTGAAGCAGCTGGCTGCTCTGCTCTCTTCCCAGCCATGCAGCTGGAGTCCCCAGGGGCAGACGAGCTTTCATGCTTTGCCAGGCTCAGGGTAAAGACTGGGGCTACACTAGTGACGGGAAGCACTCAGCCAAAGTGAAGGGAGAGGGGAGGCTCATCTGTCAGAGCTTTGGCCACCAGACATTCCTACCTGCTGCTCCTCTTCTGTATCCATCCAGTTCTAATGTTTTCTAGCCCTGACCTATAGCCCCCTCCTGCGACTCCTGTCTTGGGTTCCCATCCTGCAGCCTACCAGTGCTGAGTTGGTCCCTGACATTTACACAGCTCGAGAGGAGGAAGCAGCTGCTTTTGCCTTTCTGGCCCTCTCATGTGCAGCCTGCTGGGGCTCATCTGTCTGTGGGAACTGAGCTAAGCCCAGCTATGTTTACTTCCCAGAGGGCACCTGCCAGCCCAGCTTGGCTAGATCGGGCTCAGCATTCTCTGAAAATCAGGGCACTGGAGGTCCTTGGATTGGGTGCCCAGAAGTCAGTGCGCCCTTAGACAAGAAGGGGTGTCAGAGCACCACAGGAGATGATTGATGGATTTCTGTGGGCTTTAGATCAGGCCCTATGTGACCTACTGAAAATGGTCTGGGTAGCTAAGCTAGGCTCGGGCTGCCGGAGTCCCTGGCTTATAGTCCCATGGTTAGACCAAGCCTCAGTCTTGCTACAGTCTTAGGGCCAGGCCCCTAATAGGTAAGGTCCTCTGATTAAGGAAGCTGCAGGGGGAAGTTGGCTTGCAGGTGTTAGCACAATAGCCCCTTCCTGCACCCACCATCTACATGCTTGTGGTGTTGTGGTTTCTAAGCAGGGGTGGAAGGAAGTCTTCCTCTGTCCTTCAGCCAGCTGCTCAGATAGCAGTGCTGCCTTGTACCAGATGTCTGTGATAGCAAGCAGCACCCACATGTGTAATGACGAGGCTTGAAGGACACAGCAGCTGCAGGGATGATAGCATTTGTTTTTGGCAGGAGCAAGAAGGAAGATAGAGTTGCTGGGCTCCCAGGCAGCCTGCACCCAGTCTCCAAGCAGTGGGAGCCAGGCTGGCAAGATGATGATGCTGGAACCCTCTGGGAAGAAGGAACTGTTCTGTGCCTAGGCCTGCTCTGTGGCTAGGACAGCGGTGAGCCCAGTTATCAGTTCCTCTGCACTTGCATGGGGTGTGGCCCAGCCATCGTGCTCCGGGGGGAGTGCTCTAGGGATGTGCAAGTACCTGCTTGGTCTTAGAATAAGTCACAGCAGCCTTGGGGCTATTATAAAGAGTTTTCTACACCTTCTGGGAATCAGGGGCTAGGACATACCTCCGGTCAGTAAGCTCCTGGATCCTGGGCTCCTGGCCCATACCTCCAGTGAGCTAGCCCACGAGGTGGGGAACAGGGTAGGGTAAAATCCTTACTATACTTCTGCCAGTGGAGGAGGGGAGTGGGGACTGTGATGACCTTTAAGTCATCTTCTGCTGTCAGGCTTCATATGCCACCTCATCCTTTTGCCTGAGTCAGGGCCAAGTCTTGTAGAAATCATTGGGAGCTGAGTGAGGCCAGTGCTGCATGCTGTGAGTCCCTTCTGAAGTGCCAGGGTGGAGATGTTATTCTTGTATCTGGTTATCAGCCCAAATTCTGCTCATGCAAAATCTGGTCCCAAAAAGTCTGCAAAACCCTGTCCCCTCCTTAAATTCACCAAATAAAGTCTAAGGCAAAGGATGGGTCAGAAATACCAGGAGAGAGCCCCTGCCCTACAAAAGCATTTAGTGCAGTAGAAATGGGGAGCCCTTTGGCTTGAGCACAAGGCAGCATGTTTATAGACCCCACAGTGCCTGTGCTTGCCCTAAGCATCCATGCCTTCAGAGGCTGAAAGGGCTTATTGCAGTGCTCTTGAGTGACCCCCTGTGGGCTGTAGGCCAGAGACATCCTCCCAGTGACTTCTGGCCTGAAGCCCAACTGTGTGTGATGCAACGAGTTTGTTGAGTCCAGCATGAAAGCATTCTGCTGGCCCATGTGGACACTTATGCTTTTGAGGGATAAGGTCCCTAGATGTACTTCTTTGAGGTCCTGAATCTGCACCAGGCTACTGGGCCAGTTTCTGGGTGCCTGCATGAAATCTGGTGGCGGCATGCTCAGGAGATGGGCCTGTGACCAGCAAATTTTGCCCATAAGTTTTGGCGTATTAATTTTGTTGTAATGTTGCTGTAACCAAAGCAACATTATGTTATCTGCTCCTGGGTGGAACTTGCTGTGGAGTATACAGATACAGACAAGCTGAGATCTAGTGCAGGGGGTATGTGAAATTGGTGGTTTCCTGTTTGCTTTGTCCTGGTTTTTATCTCCATCGTGTAGAACACACTGAAGCATCATTTGACCGGGGGCTACGCATAGATCTCCCCAGCTAGGTCCTGTTCCTCATAGGTTTCCTCCTTCCACTGGTTGATGTACCTTTGACAATTCATTGTGTTGTGTGTCTTGTATTGAATCCTTCATGTGGCATGTGCTGCTTGTTTGCACAGATACATGGTGGCCAGCAGCCCTAGCCCCTCTGGTGGTAGTTAGGGCTCTTCATAACCCTGGGTGCCAATTGAAAATGGGTTCTGGCTGTTGATTTGCTGTTGGGAATCGGACTCAGTGGCCCTCAAGTGCCTTTGGGGCTTGTGCTCTCTGGCAGGGTTATAACCTTCTCCCTTGCAGCTCCCACTTTCTGCTATAGCCTTACTGTGTCTCTCCTTTCAGCCCTCACTTTGCTGTGAAAGGATCATACCTTCCCCCACCCAGAACTCCTCATGTCTCCTTCCACTGTCTTTAATTGCCTCTGCATAACTTTGGACTGGGGCGCAGGGTGTTTAAGACTGTACAAAATAAAGGCCTGATTTTGTGATGTGGTTGGTCCCAGGCAGGCCCCTGCAGGCACAGGTTACCCCACTCCACTCTGAGGGATCAGTCCAGCATGCAAAGCCTTTCGCCACTAAGTCTTAGCAGGATCCAGATGTAACAGGGCATGTTAAGGCAATGTTATACTGCAGGATTTGTCCAAACAAGGTTTCAGCAATGGCTTCACTTAGAAAACTTGGTTCATCTTTGCCTGTAAAATGCCCAGCTGGCTTTTCCCAGGGTAGTCACAGGAAGCAAGTCATCCACCTGTCCTGGTTGTACCAAATGTACTACAGGAGCTGCAAACCTCTCCTGCATTCAGCACTGTATCTCAGCTGCAAATGGATTTAGCTACAGTGCAAGAATGTCGTCTGTTACTTAACATGTATCAAGAATGTCATTTGTACCACATGGAGGTGGTGGGACCTGCCTAAGGTTTTTCAGCAAGCTAGGGGCAGTGTCAGGAACCTAACCCAGAGTTGGCAGTCTTAACTAGAAGATTGTGCTCTGTCTTGGGCTGCTCTTGGTTGAGTAGTGAGGCAGGGAGAGGTGGGTAAATGGGGAAATTGCATGGAGTTTTCCTACAAGCTGCTTACTCAGGAGAACAACAGAGCCCTGATGTGACTCTCGGTTCAGTTTCAGGTCTGCCTGGCTTCTGTGGGAGCCAACATGAACGTGGGCACAGCTCACAGCGAGGTGAACCCCAACACCCGGGTTATGAACAGCCGGGGCATCTGGCTCTCCTATGTCCTGGGCATTGGCCTGTTGCATGTGGTCCTTCTGAGCATCCCCTTCTTCAGCGTCCCTGTGGTCTGGACTCTTACCAACATCATCCACAACATGGTAAGTGTTTGCCATGGCTGACTGGGCCACAGGCAAGCCATGATGGGGTTTGGTAGTCACATGGGTGGCTACTCCTTTACAGTGAATAAATTCCAGTAGAATTAAACCCCCCTCCCCTTCCAGAACCCCTGTGAACGTGGATGTGCTGAACTCCACACTTGTCCCCTTTTGCCTGTGGGTCATGAGTTCAAATCCAGCCCAGGTTAGTGAGTAGCCCCCAAATGCTTGGGTATTTGGCTCCTGTGTGAATTGATTTTTGGGGTCTTATTTCAGCAACTGAACTAGCTCCTGTCTGCAGCACAGGGCCCTTCCCTGCCCCTGCTGGCTTGGTCTAAAACCCTTCTCTCATTCTAGTGCTCATAGCAGAGCATCGTGGGATGAGAGCAGCTTGTGGGACTGATGTTTCTTAGCTGACATGGAGGCTTGGACTGGCAACCTCCAGGCTCTTTATACTTTTGAGCCGAAAGACCAAGGACCAGGAGCTGTAATGCTCTGGCCTCAGAGCATCTGGCATGGAGAGAGGTGGGCAGTGTAACAAACCTGTGGGTTATGTGCGTGGTGTTGTTGCCTCCACCTACATGTCAGCTGTACCAGGTGCAGAAGTAGAAAGGGTCTGTGCATCCCAGGGGAGTTTGCAGCACTGGGGATGGGAGGGTTTAGTTGATGACTCATGAACGGGCCAACTGGATGGGTCAGGAAGAGAGGAGCATGGGCAGCTTGGATAGGCATTTAGTTTTTTAGCTGTGTGTGTGACACCAGTGGTGTGGTGCCAGTGCATAATGCACAAGGAACATGCGTGACAGTAGGGAAGTGGTTCCTTTCCCAGGCAGTTGTGAGACCATCTGGGAGTGGGGACCTGGGACCTGCCTGCCTCAGTTGCAAGGATGCTGCTGTGCATGTGCAGGTTGTGGGCACATGGCTGCCCTCTGCTGGGACACAACAAAACCACAGCCATTCCCTGCCATCTCCTTTGTTCCTCTGGCTCAGAGGAATCCCCTTTGCACGTTGCTGCTGATGACTTGCTTTCCCCTCAGCCCCTCCCCAACACAGCCCTGGCATGTGGTTCTTCCCAAGCAAGGCTGCAACCTCCCCGCAGCAGCTCCTGAGTCCAAGGTCAGACATTACCTCAGCACAGATGCGGTCCCCAGTAGTCACGTGTGCCTGTCAGTTCAAATGACTTTGCAGGTTGTGATTAATCAGGGTCAGAAATCGACCCCCAGGCAGGGACCCCAGTGCCCCCTCCCATAAATCTCCAGGCTGATGGCAGATGGGCTCAGCTCTGCTCTGCTCTTGTGCCGATCCTACTTCTCCCATTACAACTCAGAAGCAGGAAGGCTTTGAATGCAGCAGTAGCACTCGCTTGTGAACAACAACAGCCACAGACCTGCTACTGGTGCCCCACAGCATGTGGTGCCAAACAGCACATGGAGCGTTGTTCCAAGAATATGCTGCCTTCTGGCTCCTCTCACACACCTTGTCTTGGCAGACTAAGCCCTCTGCCATCCTCCAACAGCTCTGTGCAAAAGGAGTCACCATTCATCTCATTTTATAGATGGGGAGACTGAGGCACTGAGCCATGAAATCACTTCCCTGGTTCACCACTAACCCTCAGTACAAAGCCTGGGTTCCCTGCTTTGCTTCCCTGACCTGCTTTTCTTCAGTGCCTTTTAGGTTGGTTTTTGAAGTATACCGCAAACAAGAGTAACTTAAATCTTCACATCCCCTCCCTGTGAACTCAGAATCACTGCGATCATGTTTTCCCCATTTTGCATTGGGGATGGTGGATATGCAAGGCGCACAGAGGTGAAATGCCTTTCTGGGATAGGCAGGGGAACAGAGCCCAGCAGAAGGAGCTACCAGCACCCCCTGCACTGATTGCCAACAGCCTCTGCATCCACCTCCAGTGCAGAGTTTTGGGCATTGTGATTCAGTTCATTGCCTTCTCAGGGCAGGAGGTGCATCTTGTGTTGTCTCTGGGTGTGCTTTATGCAGCAGGAAGGGGTTTGATACTGAAGTTCAGTTTCTATCTAGATGCATCTGTAGTGTTGGAGTCATGTAGCCATGACGGTCCAGGAAATGCGCAGGAGGAAAGGATTGTTGTGGGTGGTATCTTTTATTGAACCAACTGCACAGCTGCTGTCATCTTAGACCATTTTTTGAATGACTTGGAGAAGAGAGTGCTGCATTCAGAAGCTTGTCTACGTCTATCCCAGCCATGCAGTTGGTACAGTAAAAGATCACCCACTAGAGTCCTTGCCTCGCATCTAGATGTATTGATATGACTATGCTCTGTACTGTGTGAGGTGACAGCCAGCATGCTTTCAGGTCTTTGGGTTTTCAGGTACAGACCTGGAAGCATGGGCTGGAGCAGCCTGACTTCTGAGCTGGGGCCCAAGCAATCTAACATCCCTCAAAATTAATTGCCAAAACAGAGCCTGCCTTGCCAGCAGATGGTGACAGTGCCTAGTGGCCAAGAAGCAAGGATTTCTTGGGGTGGTATCTTTTATTGGACCAACTATGTAGTTGTGATAAAGTTAGACAAGGTTTCAATTGTAAGGCATTCTTCCTCGGGGATCAAAGTATATAAAAAGGGGGATGGCGGGGTGGTCAGTCTCAGATTTCTTGTGTGGAAATGTGCTCCTAATGGTGAATGAACTCTCACAGAAAAAATATAAAGGATGGAGACATACACTCCCCATTAGGAACACGTTCCTCACAGAACAACTCCATGTCTGACCTCGCTATCCTCTTGCTCAAGGGAAATCTATCTAACACCTTTAAAAGGCAAACTTGGGAACAGAAATACATAAGCTGGCTGGACACTAAAAACCAAGGACTAAACAGTGATATTGGATTTATAGCCCATTATAATTTACCAAACTCCTAAAGAAAGGTGAAACTGTCCCCCCCATCCCATTCCCCCTTTTGATAGGCCTTGATTTCCCAGAACTCTGTTTCTTTTTTTCTGCTAATTGTGCCTGCTACCTCTGAGAATTTCTCTTGGGCCTTTCCATACACTGTGCTTACCTTGCTATGCCTAGCTTCCTATAATTGATACCTTAGAAAGAATGTCCTATAATGTTAGACAAGCTTTTGAATGTCCCAACTACGCAGTTGGTCCAGTAAAAGGATATCGCCCTAAGAAATCCTTGCCTTGCATAATTTCTGGACCATCACGGCTACAACTTCATTCTTACACTACCCTAGTGGCCAAGTCATTCACTTCAGCTTGGCCATTTGAGGCCTTTTCCAGATGAATGCTTTGCAGGCTGCTGGTCTGGGGAGTCACACACATGCTTTACCCTCTGCCTGTGTTTGCTACAGAGCATGTACATCTTCCTGCACACGGTGAAAGGAACCCCCTTCGAGACACCGGATCAGGGGAAGGCCCGGCTGCTCACTCACTGGGAGCAGATGGACTACGGCGTGCAGTTCACAGCATCACGCAAGTTCCTCACCATCATGCCCATTGTGCTGTGAGTACTTCCAGTTGTCCTGCTGGACATAGCCCAGCCCAGCTCATCTTAGTTATCCTCTTGCAGGCGCTGCCTCAGCAAACCAATGCCCTCTCCTGGCTTTCAGAATATCTCTGGCTTGTGTTTGCAGCCTTTGGGACAAGGAGTGAGAGAGCTCCTGGGAATGTGGCAAAATCTCAATGGTGCCCAGTGTTTTGTGGTATCTGCCAGATTTGCAGCCCAGCTTTGTACTGTAATCTGTTGGTTACATTTGGAGGTGGGAGAAACTCTTCCGTTAAAGGAATGGGAGAGGCTGTAGCAGAAGCAACAAGTGGTCCATCTCTCAATGTCCTTGGGGGTAACAGCACTGATTAAAGAGGTGGGCAGTTGTATTTCAACTTCCCCCCCCATCCCTCTTTCTCTCTCCCTCCCTCCCTCCTCCCAGGTACTTCCTAACCAGCTTCTACACAAAATATGACCGGATACACTTCATAATCAACACCATCTCCCTCATGAGCGTCCTGATCCCCAAACTGCCGCAGCTTCATGGTGTCCGCATCTTCGGGATCAACAAATACTAAGCTTCATGGATGAAGTGAGCTGGCAGGGAGGGGGGCAGAAATCCTTTCTCTTTAGTCCCGTTTTTCCTCCGTGCCACACTGGGATACAATTTCACGACAGCTGTTTAAATGCAGTATCCAGTAGACTTGTATACCGCATGCGGGATCCTCATGCCCAGTCAGTCTAAGCAGGCTCCAGAGTAGCAGAATCCTGAGTAGAGTTTAGCATGGAGCTGGAGGTCATGGGCTAGACTTATTTTACTCCAATATCACACATAGATGCAGGTGTGCTGAGACTTCAAGGTACAAATAGGTTCATTTGTGGGGAGGTTTCCATCCAGCCTGTACACTAACTGGAGAGAGTGGCAAGGTGGGAGAATGCCATAAGAGCTGGTACTTATTGCTCTGGCAAATGCACTTTAAAATATACCTTCCCTTTTTGAGGCTGGACACCCTCACAAAGGGCTATGTGGGGAAATTAAAGAGGATGTGGACGGATTTCCCAGCTAGCTGGTCACTTGAATTTTGTGGGGTAGAGTTTATTTTTTAAACTTCTCTGCTGTCACTGGGAAATGAACTGCTTTTCTAATAAGAAAACAGGAAGGTGCTACCTCGTGTTTTGGGCAAGACTTTCCTGTTTTCCATGGCACATTTTAATACAATCCATTGGGGGGGGGGGGAGTTGGCAGATCCCAAATCCCCTTTGAGGTCCCATTCATTCCTGTTACTTCAAGCTGTTACCAATGTCTGTCTGTCTGGGCATTTTTCTGAGGGGCAGTGGCTGTATTTTAGAATGTGGGGTGGGAGGTTCTGCCTCATCTCATGGGCCCCTTCCCAGCAATAACCCCATGCAGCACGTGGAGGAAGTGTTTAAGTCCTCTTTTGGTTTGTTGGAAAGTGTTACTATTGCCTGAGCTATTGATGTGGAGATTGGGACTAAGTGAGGGAGGCTGAGGACTGACGCGTGGACTCTAGCAAGCAACTGGTTGTTGCTTGGTAGTGGGCATGCTGGTACAAACAGGGATGTAGGAATGGTTGGAGTTGAATGACCTCCTCCTCCTCTCACCCCAACCTCTTGCCCACCTCTTGTGTCTGCATAGATCAGTGGGATTTGCTAAATCCCTAGCTCTGGGAACAAAGTTCCATGCATGATGTCACATGCTAAAAAGTTTTGTGAATTCTGATTGGGCCTGGAGACCTGTCAGTTATTGGCCCCAGTGACTTCTAGCCTGGATGTTGTAGCATTATTCCCACGGGCTCCAGAACAGCCATTAGCAAGGTTAACAGAGCTGTGGGACAAATGGCAACAGGCCTAACAGGTCACTGTAGCTCTTAATTTGTGCCGGCAGCATAGGAAATCCCAGGTGGGCAGTGTGCTTACGGTGGTGAAAGTACATCTATATGTCACCTAAAGCCCATCTTTTTCCCTGCTTCCATTTTGCACCCAGATCACAGCTAGAGTTGACCATCACCCATCTATTCCTGGACAGCAAAGATTGTTAGTGTGTAGTAGGTTGAGTGGTATGCTTTGCCTTTGTTTCTTGTGCAGACTGAAAGCCCCCGCTTGCTTGCCCTTGACCTAGTGGGTCGATTTCAGAGGGGCGGGGGGAGTTGCATGTCAGTGGGTACAAGTCCTACATCAAGAAAAGGGGTAGGGGGGCAATGGGGCTGTAGCAGGAAAAGCAGTTTGTGGGGAGCAGGTCATTGCATAAAGTGTTGCTGGATAAAAGATCAGGGGTTGCTGATCAACCAGTCTCTTGGCTTCAGACTCTCACTTTGCTTTTATTCATGCACTGTGAGCTCATTCCAGGAGGTCTGAGGGAATAATTGTTTTCTGCACTTCGGATTATTAGGATGAAGAAGGGGCAACTGAAGAAATGCCCTGCCCCTCCTTTCCTTCTTCCCCCAAGCTCAACTGGGTGATGTGCATCTGGTATGGGGTGCTCTGACATGCAGGCGAGCAGTTTTCTGTACCCTCAGAAGCTAGTTTGAGGGGATTGGGTTATTTCTAATTTCAATCACACTCTGCGGTAGAACCCCAGTAATCCCTGCGTGGAGAGGGACTGCTGAAGAAAAGTTCTTATAATCAAGGTCTGGGATAAACGTGGGGCTTACTGTGATGTAAGAGATGAAGGTGCTTTGGCTGTGATGGTGAGGTAGGGCTACCCAGGGATGCAGCACAGTAGCAAAACTGAACTTCCTTCCTCACCAAATTGGTGCTCTCTGCTCACAGCAGGTATAGCTCTGGCTGGCTAGAGTAGACTTCCAGTGTTCCTAAAGCAACAGTTTACTAGAAGATCATGTGCTGACTGCAGTAGACTTTTGTTTTTATTTCTCATGCTTCTTTTGTGTACTAATGGTGATTTTTTGTTGTGTTTCCGAGAGCTCTAGTTGTCTCAAGGTTTTGGTGGTGATGCTGTAAACACTCAAGATATTTTAGTTCATGTGTTAGTTGAGTGTTGCTTTAGAAATGAGTAGGTGATACAGTGGATACTGACAAATATAGACCAGATCTAATGGTCAAAGCACAGGAGTGGGAGTTAGGGACTCCTGCGCTCAAATCCCAGCTCTTCTACTACTGCTCATGTGGTTTGGGGTGAGTCGTTTAACCTCTCTGCCTTGGTTTCATTATCTACTCTGCAGAGGAGAGGGGAATAACACTTTACCTACCTCACAGACCTGTTGTGAGGCTTCTTGTCTCTAGAGTGCCTCACAGTTAGAAATTATGCTTTAAATATTAATGAAGAGGAAGACGGCAAAAAGTGAACCTGATCTGGGTTCTTAAACTTTCACCTTTTAAAAAGGGAGGCTGACAAATGCAGAAAGTTAATTTGATACAAGACTTCCCCCGTCCTTTGTGACAGAGGATTGCTGCTTTGGTTAAGATACCACATACCCCTGCAGCTAGTACACTTTTTCATGCTATTAGTCAATAGCGTCTTGAAAAACAGTTGCTTCAGTCTAGTGCTGTTTTTGTTCAAGGGCTGATGAGTACCTCTGAGCTGGTCCTGAAATTAATGTTATGGATAAGTGTCTGAAATGCCAATGGTAAGACTGCTGACTTCACCTTTGTGGTAACGATGCTTTCACGTAGGCAAATGGGGCAACTTATGTAGCCTGAAGGATACATTATTGGAGAAATCTATATATCCAGTAGCTCATGGGGAGCTGTCATGTATTTGGACAGAATGCCACCTCCACTTAGGTTTCTAACTTATGATTTTAATGGCTGGAATTTTCATAGAAAGTGGGGCAGGAAACCACAGAACTACTTTGTTTGACAAAAAATAAAAAAATCAAGGGCTTTTTTGCTTTAAAGCATGATTCCCATATTGACATCTGTTCTTTTTGTTTTTCTCTTTGTGGTATGTGTAAACCATGCCAAGGCAGAGTGATTTCTATTTTTAGAGCAGAATCATAAAGTGTTGGTAGAGGCCAGATTCTGGCATGGTGTAAAGCAGAGCTCTCCAGCTTGCAACCTGTAGGCTGCATGTGGCCCTCCCAATGGGTCAATTTGCAGCCCCTAAGCTTTGCTTCTTCCCCATCGCTCCAACTGCTGCTGCCACCAGAGTCTCTGGGCTTCCACTCTTCCCTCCAACTTCCACTTACTGCCCCTGCAAGTGATGCCACGATGTGGGGGGGGGGCCTTTGGGGCATAGCAGGAGGGTTGCCTATGCAGTACAGCATAGTGGGGTGGGGAGGGTGCTGGCATCTGCCCTACATGTCACCCTTGGCCATTCTGAATTGGACAGCTCTGGTGTAAGGCAGTATAGTTCCACCCAAAGCAAGGAAGCTCTGAAAATTTATGCTAGCTAAGGACCTGGTCACAGACAAATTGTAGCATGAATTAAAACTAGTATAGTAACACTTAATGAGTAGTGTTTAAGGATGAAGTGTAAAGATATCCAGAATAAAACAATGAACTTTTCAAAGGGGCATTTTGAAATCCAAAGTGCAGGGTTTTTTTAATTGGTTGTTAAAGCCTTAATAGATAAGTTTAATAACATATTTCTTTTGGGGGATTAAAATATTCACCAACAAGCCAAATGTCACATTCTGGTCACAGTGCATCTGAACCCAGAACTGTGGTATGGACATCCCCTTAGATAACCTAGAACCCTGAATTGAAGCTGCTCATATAAGTTAAGACTGGGGATGAAGGACAGCAGAGATGGCAGCTCAGAATCGGATGACAAATGAGGAAGGGCCAGTCTTGCCATGGAGAGTCAAAGAAAGTAGCAAAAAGTGCTGAAGAAACTCCTGTGTGATGAAAAACCATATTTGGGGGGAGAGCACCTACAAGTCTCCTAGATCAGAACATCTGTCTGTAGTTTAGAATTATTGGACATTTAAATATACCTGCATCCACTGTGGTGATAATCCCTAAGGGAAAATCCTCTCTTTCGCCTTGTTTGGGCCTTTGCATTTCTACCTATTCATGAAGCCTCTCTAACCAGGAATTGAATTTCCCAAGCACTTAATAGCAAGTTAGACAACTGACTCTTCACGCCTTGGAATGGGTCTTACATGGCACTTGGACAAATCTCACCCTATGCCCTGTGCTGGCTTTCTGCATAGTGATAGGGGTGAAGTTCAGCTGAATAAGGAACAAAAGCTGTGCTTCATAATGTGACTAAGTAGCAAGGAGGAGGAGACATGGCTACCGCAAGTGCTTCTCATTTTAATTCTGCATTGAACACTAAGGCAGAGACACCAGGGTTTTTAAATACTGGTACATACATGGCATTGGCCTGGCAAAAGCTGTTCCTCTTGCCTGCTGCTGTGGTATCTTTTTCATCAGTTACTGTGAGGGCTTCATACTTGTCCACAGAGCACAGGACAATAGAACGCCACTGGCTTAACGTGACTGGGGGTAAAACCCAACCCTGTAATCAGGTTCAAACAGCTGGATTTCTTTCAAGGCACTATAGAACCCTTCTGCACAGATCTGACTGCAGGATCAGTGCTGCCTTCTTATTTCAGATCCAGGGCTACTTAGTCTGTGAGGGTTTATTTTAAGAACAATTGAGCAGGTTGTAAACAATAATTTTTATATAAAATACGGTACTGGTCCCTGAAGAAGGGGTAACAGCTGGGTTGCATTTTTAGCACACATTCACTCTCATATGATTTATATTGCTTTGATTTACAATATATATTTTAAGTGTGCGTGTGCATAATAAACCCTTTGGGTCAACTTCAGTGAGCTACATCAATTTTTTATGCAGCATTCTTGCATTGTACATAGACTTGCAGTTGTGTTTTTTGTTTTTTTTCCGAGTTGCCCTTTCTCCTCGTGTATACAAAAGTCTTTCATCTAGAGAACTTTCTAAGACAAAGTGTGAATATTTTTATTACTCCTTTGTACAGTATTCTAAGAGAAACTAATAAAGGTCAGTATTCATGTAAAGTCCTGTGTTTAGCTCTGTGTGTGTGTGTCTAGATTTTGCTATTAAAACAATATTGTAAACATGGAAAAACTAAGTGGAAGGCTAATGATTACCCCACAACAACTGCATACCCACTCTGATAGCCTACCTGATTTTCATTTTTCCCATGCCTTAGCAGGCAAAGGCATAACCAGATAGAATGGCTAGAAGATTAAACATGCAAAATTCAGGCTAAAGTGCACATTTTAATTGGTATGGAAAATTTAACTCTTGGAACCAGATCAGCAAAAGATGTGGTAGCCTCTCCATCACTTGAAACCACCAGATGGAGAGTGCATGCATCTATGATCTAGTTCAGTGGCAAACTATTGAGGGAGTTGCTGAAATTGGTGGGTAAAATTCTGCCTTGTGATCTGCAAGAGGTCAGACAAATTGATCAGAATACTTGCCTTCTGGCCTTAACATTTATGCATACAGAGGTGATTGTACAGAGGAGGAACAGACATTTGTAGAGTCCTTGTTACCTGCCCAATACTTGTGTTTGCCAGTGTGCAGCTTGAAATGTTTGTCTTCTGCTTCCTAGAAGTCTGGCTGATTTATTCAAAAGAAATTTTCAGGTGCTCAAAGTGACTCTTCTCTGCAAAAGAAACTCTCAGCCTATGATAAATACAGGTGGGGCCTTTGCTGCACCTGCATACCCTGGTTGACCTATCCTATTGAAGAATGCTTTGGAGGACAGATAAGCTTGTTGTAACAGCACTTGAGTGTTGGCAGGCTAAGGAAGCAAGTAGATTCCACAGCTACTGACAACACCTTACTGCCAGCTTGCTCCTGTTTAAGCTGGAAGATGAAGAGCCAGTTCAAGGGCCTTAGAAGACTACAGCTGCTATGGCAATATGTTGAAGGAGGACAGGGCAGTCCTGAGATGCAAGTGTCCCAAGCACTTAAAATGCTTGCGGCTTATAAATTCAGCAGTTTGCACTGCCCCTGGAAATGAATCTGGTATTCTTGCAGGCTGTAGATACACAACTGTAGGAGGAGGGAGGACTACAGTGCATGTAGCTATTCAGCTAGTCGTAAGGGCAAATCTTTATAGTTTCATAGTTGTTAGGGGCTGGAAGGGGCCTTACACATCATCAGGTCCAGTCCCACTGCCCTTGGGCAGGAAAGACTGCTGGGATCGGATGACCCCAGCAAGATGGGCATCAAGATGTTTTTGAAGATCGCCAAGGTGGTTGACTGTACCATCTCTCAGGGGGAGCCTGTTCCAAACCCTCGGCACTCTACTTGTAAAGAAGTTTTTCCTTATGTCTAGCCCAAAGCGATCTTCAACCAGTTTGTGCCCATTATTTCTTGTCCTTCAAGGGGGGGCATAGTGAATAGATGCTCCCCCAAGCCCTGATGTATGCCCCTGATATACTTATAGGCTACCACCAAGTCCCCCCTGAGTCCTCTTTTCTCCAGGCTAAACAGTCCCAAGTCCTTCAGCTTCTCCTTGTATGACTTGTTCTCCAGGCCTCTAATGATGCGTGTGGCCCTCCTTTGGACTCTCTCGAGCTTCTCCACATCCTTCTTGAAGTGTGGTGCCCAGAACTGGATGCAGCACTCCAGTTGCGGTTTCACCAAGGCTGAGTAGAGTGGGAGGCTGACTTCCTTTGCCTTGCTCAAGATGCCTCCATGGATGCATGCCAGTGTTTGATTTGCTCCTCCCCTTGGAGAAGCCATACCAGTGACACAGAGCACTATCAGTGATTCTTCTGTGACTGTGCAACTGGCATCCTTCTGGTTTGCCTTTGATATGAAAGATGCTGAAAGCTGGAGAACTGAGTAATCTAGCGTAAGAAACAGCACTCCAGTACATTTTGAATCCAAGTTAACTAGGAGTTTAAATGCTGTACCTCTGTGCTTGGCTTAGCCAACTAGTGTGGAGGGAAGAGCTGGGATCTAGCACATTATGTGCAGTTCTGGTCTCTGCATCTCAAAAAGGATGCAGTAGAATCAGAAAACGTACAGAGAAGAGCAACCACTGTGATTAGGGCAATGGAGCAGTTGACATACCAGGAGAGACTAAAAAGGCTAAAACTCTTCAGTTTGGAAAGAAGACGGAGGTGGGGGTGGCTATGTTCGAGGTCTATAAACTCATGAAGGGTGTGGACCAAGTGAATAGAGAATTGTTGTTCACCAAGTCCCAGAATATTAGAACGAGGGCACACCTACTGAAATTAGTAGGAGACAAGTTTAGAACTAACAAGAACAAGTATTTTTAATATATAATACATAATTAACTTGTGGAATTCATTGCCACAGGAGGTGGGTGAGGAAGAGACCATAGCCAAGTTAAAAAAAGGGACGACTAGACAAATTCATAGATAATAGACCTATTAATAGCTGTTGAATAGAATGGTTGCAGATGTTTCCTCTGGCATCTCTAAACCAATAATGGTGGATGTCAGGGAGGGAAATGAGTAGGGAATATATCACTCTAGATCAGTGGCCTCCAACCTTTTTATGGTGAAGATCACTTTTTGTAAGTAAAGGGCACCCCAGGATCTAGCCTCCCCAACTCCGGCTCCAGCCCCCGCTTCAGCCCCTGGCCTCCCAGATAAGCCGTCCAGGCTCTAACCCCACTCACCCAGCCTGGCCTGGATGGCAGGGGGTATGGCTCAGCCCAGCCACATGCATCCTGCTGCTCCCAATCATGGAGCCTCTGACAGACTGAGATCAACTGTCAGAGGCTCCATGATCGACCAGTCGATCGAGATCAACTGGTTGATGACCACTGCTCTGGATCTATTTGGTTCAATGCTCTCCACTGCCACTGTCAAAGACAGAATACCGGGCTGGATGGACCATTGGTCTGACCCAATATGGCTCTTATGTTTTTACACTGATGCTACTATCTTCTTCTAAACCGATAATGTTTAAACAATATCCCCCGCTTACAGGAGAGGTCCTGCTCCAATTAATCTAGATACCTCCTGGCTTATGTTTTCTCATGTGTCAGTCTCCTAGTTCTGATCAATTGACTTCTGTTTTGTGGCTGCAAGAGACACATGCAGAAAACGTAAATTTGCCCCACCCGTCTGACCTAGGATTCTAGTTGCTTTGTGATCAAGCATCTCAACTGGGCTCCTGGTTGCAGCTATACTGGTCTTTGGCTGCCAGGAGGGAAAGGTGATGTGCAAGTAACAGGCTCCTGCCTCTTTCACTGGCTTTCTAGATAAAGGGTCACATTCTGGATCAGCAGAGCTGTAGTGCTGAATGCCCGTATTGGGATCTCAGTCTGTCCAGCCTGGATCTTGCTGCGAAGCCTGTGCATGTGTCTACAACTGAAGGCAGAACGAAGATAAAGACAATGCCAAGTGCTTCCCTATAGCGTTAGGAAGGTAGAGGGGTCAGGTCACTGCTGCATTTTCATTACTCACAAATAAGGTAAGTATGAAAAACTTAGCCTATAATAGCAAGTAAATAATAGACGGCAGATGGGGTTGTACTCAGAACAAAGACAAAATGAACACACCGATGCTGGTAAGTAACTTATGTGTGGAGGCTTTTACTGCTGGGATGGTGCAGAAGGAATGGTGAACAGGAGTCTCTCTCAAAGCTGAGCTGTGAAGCTCAGACTCCAATATAACCCACCTCTAGTTTAAATCTGCAGAGGGGATGAATCCATTCCAATGGAAAATCGGAGAACTGTCTAATGGGACAAAGCCGAGAGGTGTATTGCTCTGCCAGTCAGACCCGAAAAAACAGTGTCTGGGGCAGAGATAGTTGTGTAACCTGCTTGTAAAATGGACTGTGTCCTTGTCCCCAGGCGTTTGTCCACATGGAGGATAAAAACCTGCTACTGCTGCTCAAAAGTGATGCTACTCCTTTGGCTCAAGTGGGCACAATCTACAATGAAAGTCCTGGATTCAAACTGCAAAATCTCACAAGGAAGAGGAGGAAGAGGAACAAAAAGAAAACAGTATTTAGCACCAGCCATGCATTATTGGCTTTAGAGATAGGTAGAGCACACTGTGCAGATATATAAGGACTAGGGGAAGCTTGTTGGGGAGACTGCTCAAGGGACAGTTTAAGGCTGAAGCCAGTTTGCTTGTGGACTACCCTGCCCTGTGCTGCTGGACTTGGATTATATTGGGTATTTATTCAGTTGCATTTTTAATGTTCAGCATCAGAGTAGTATATATAGAGTTACTCCTAGTTCTTCATACAGATCTAAATGAATAGACTGAACAAATAAATCTACCCATCTCCAGAGTACTCCAGCATCTCAAGGTGTCAAGACCTTTGTACCATCAAAGTCATGTAACTGTTTTCAAGGGTTTCTTTTTAGCACTATAGTATATAGAGCAGTGGTCTCCAACTTTTTAAAATAGGAGATCACCTTTGGCATTTAAAAACAACCTAAGATCTACTGTGTGCCGCCGCCACCCCACATCCCCCTGCCCAGCAGGTAAGTCTGTAGGGAGGAAAAGTGGGGGCAGGAGCAGATCAAGGCAGAGGGGAAAAAAATTATTTGGGGGTGCACCTCCTCAGCAGGTAAGTCCCACACAGCTGGGGCCCCACTCAATTTACCCCTGCTCCTGCCTCTGCGGCACTGTCCCTCACTGCAGGGCCCTCGATCTAGCCCTGCCCCTTCCCTCCCCCATGGACTGACCTCCTGGGCTGGGGCATGCATGTGCACTCAACCCCCTGCCCCAGCCTCATATTGACTCCAAGAGGCTCCGAGATCTACCAGTGGATTGAGATCCACTGGTTGGTGACCACTGATACAGAGCCTTTTTAGTGCACAGTCTTAAAATGCTGGTTCCAGACAGCAGAGGGCAGCAGCACAGCAGCATGTGTCTGGTTCACTGTTTTCACAGGCTGAAGCACACCTTCATATTAGACTGACTTGCAAGCTATAGCATTGCATGAGGGAACTAAGAAGAAGAAGAGGTGGTGCAGAACTTAATTCGCTCTAACCTCACTCAGCAGGTAAACTAGAAGGAAAAGAGCAGGGCAAGTATATTGTCTTCTATAGGTTCAATTCAACCTGTCCCTTATTACTCCAGGGAGTGAAATTAGACTAGCTGACAGTATTGTCAAATAAAATACATGTTGGCATCTCTGCATCCTCTCCAACATCTGCTATAACCTTGCTACCTGATATAGGATCTCTCCCGTTTTTGCACTGGTTACATGGTGCTGCATTAAAGGCTGAGCTCAGTGTTCAACAGAGAAACCAAAACTCTGGCAATACCAACAAGATCCAGGTGAAGACGTGATTTCGTTGTTCAGTGCTATTGACATAACTCGTCTCAGGCCCTTCTTCCTAGTTAAGAGGGAGAAAAGTTCAGTTTAGAGAGCAATACTCTAAAAGCCAAAGTGATGTGCTGGCTCCTAGAAAAGACTGAACAATCTAGGAACGTTGCACCTTAGCTCTCTTCCTACATCGTGTACCTTGTACAGTGTGTTGCAGAATTATTGAAATGCTAGCTAATTTCTTTCCAGTTGGATTGCCCCCTTTCCCTGTGGTGACTTCAGGGCAAACAAAACACTGTACATAATTGCTGTCTGGCCCTCCAAAGTGGAATGGAATGGAGCTGTACCAAAGTGAGGCAATCTGCTTTGGCTAGTAGGTATGCTAACACCTTTTAGTTAGCAGCATGAAATACAGCTTGTAGGCCTAAACAGGATTAGTGTGAGGAATCCTCAAGGGGAACTTACAAAATACCTTTCATAGATGAGCCTACTTCATAAATCTACTAGATACAAAAAAAATCATGGACTACATAAAGACATTAGATTTATGACACGCACCCTGCCTGCCATCCAATAACCCCAGGGTAACCTCTCTACATTTTACCAGCTATAGTCTATCACCAGGTCAACGTTCCCCACCTTCCACCCCAACATACCTGTCTCACACCTATGGTCTCCCGTGGGCTCTGATCCTCACTGCCAGGCATTTGTATTTTCACAGACCTGCATTTTACATATTGGCTGCTATTCCATCTAGGAGAACACAAAACAACAGACTCTCCCTATGCCTGAAGAAGGGTGTTTGTGCCCAAAAGCTTGCAAAGAACAATATTTCTAACTATTTAGTTGGTCTAATAAAAGAGATCACATTTACCCAAAGAACTCTGTTAGCCAAGATATTCCTAGGGATGTATTTGGTAGTTGTGTTGGTCTGAGACAAAAAAGAAATGCAAAACTCTGAAACTCCTGGTTCAGTGATTATACCTTTTATTAGACCAACTAAGAAATCACATAAAAATGATCTTTTTCTGAAAGCTTTCAGGCACGCACACCCTTCCTCAGGCTCAGGGAAAATTAATGATGGTAAAAAGTCCCCATAGGTAGGAAAATGAACTTCATTTTTGCACAGAGGGAGCTGAAGATGGAAGTGTCTCCCTCTGGGCCCATGAGAGTGTCTTTGTGAGTTGCTCTTTGATGTGCAAATAAGGCAGTGTTCCTTCCCTGGTGGTATCAGGTAGCAGAAAGGCAGGGAAGTGTAGACATCTTTCTTGTTGTCCAGCAATGAAATTTAAATCCAAAAATCGGCTATAATTTGGCATCTCCCATGTTTCAGCGATGTACTTGGTAGCCGTGAAATGCAGAACTCTAGAACTCTTGGTTCAGAGATGATACCTCTTATTAGACTAAGAAATCACACAAAAAATATCTTTGTCTGCAAGCTTTTGGGTACATACACCCTTCTTCAGGCTCAGGGAAAATTAAAGATGGTAAAAAACTCCTCATATTGTAGCTGATTTTTTAAATTTAAACTTCATTGCTGAACTACAAGAAAGATATTTACACCTCCCTGCCTTTCTGCCACCTGATACCACCTGGGAAGGAACACTGCCTTATTTGCACATCAAAAAGCAACTCACTCTCTCATGGGCCCAGAGGGGGAGACTTCCATCTTCAGCTCCCTCTGTGCAAAAATGAAGTTCATTTTCCTACCTATGGGGACTTTTTACCATCTTTAATTTTCCCTGAGCCTGAGGAGGGGCGTGTGCCCGAAAGCTTGTAGAAAAAGGTTGGGTTTTTTTGCAATTTCTTAGGTGGTCTAATAAAAGCTATCATCTCTGAACCAAGAGTTCTAGAGTTTTGCATTTTGTTGAGCATATTCCTATGCATTATTAGCGAGACTGGTGCTACTTAAGCGGTTCCTGTTCCACACCCAGGACGAACAAGGTGATGAGGATGAAAGAAATCTATAAATAATTTGTATAACCAGAGTTTATAGTGGGCCAGTACTTTCCAAATGATACCTCACTCCACTCCCCCTGCAAAAAAACAGACAAACAAAAACCTGGGAGCAAGACTGTCAGCATCAAGCAATGGCTTGAGCAGAGGCCTTGCCAGTGCTTCACTGAGAATATTCTGCCTTTGCTAAGGGGAGGGGAGCAGGCAGCTGCTGCAGTTCTGATTCTGGCCCTGAGCTTTGGTCAGGGCCAGAGTCAGACCCACAGCAGCCTCCTGCCTCCCCTTCCACTTGTCCTCTGTCACTTCTGCCCTCCCCTGTCCCCCTCCCCACTACTTACTATCAAGCACAGCTTGGCTCCAGCTCCCACCAAGCAGGGAGCACAGGGGTCCCCTGCTCAGCCAACCAGCAGCATTGATTCTGCTGTGTGGCCAGCAGGGGCCGCACTTCCACCAGCTGTGCTCCAGGGAGTAGAGCAGAGCATGAGCAGCATCTGACAGCAAGGAGGGGAGAGGCAGAGGCTGTGCGGGGTGGCTGGGGAGGAAGAAGCAGATACTGGGGAGTGAAAAGGCAGAGACTATGGGGACCAGGGGATGGCGGGGTGCAGGTGGGTGTGGGGGGCAGGAAGGCTGTAGGGGGAAGAAGTGGGAGGAGAGGGCAATAAGGCCATGTGCCCCTGCCCTGCCCCTTCCCCCCCTCACTTTCCCTGCTGTAGCGTTGCAGGAGGGATGAATTCAAGACCACCCCCTGGTGACTAGATTTCATGCCTGGAAATTGTTTACCAATTTATACATTTTCCATATTCAGAATCTAATTACTGGGGGGGGAGTCATCTTAAATTCAGGGTCATCTTAGATTTGAGGAAATGTGCTATCATTGCTGGTGTGTGGGTCTGGAAGCACAGAAAGAAATGAATTTCCTTAGGTCACATCAGGAGCCTGGGACAGAGCTTGGAGTCAAGGCCATGCTCCAGTGAGTTTTTCTACATGCAGTTTCTCCCTTTCCCCGTGACCCTTGATTGATCCTCAGCCAGGGTTCCTGCCTTCCCAACACCTTCTGTGCATTTGAACATTACAAGTAAGCATGGAGGTTTCTGTTCCTTGAGCCCCTTCTCAGGGCCCAGCCTCAACTGTAGCAAGTTGCACGACTGGCATTGGGCAGTAGAAAAGCTAGGTTGCTAAACATCTCTGTTTTTACTCCAGCACAGAAGGTCTTTATTAATGCTGGTTTTTTTATGTTGGTCCTTAATTGAAGAATTGATGTAAAGTGCTCTTGGACTAACTAAGTGATTCTGTCTAATCATTGGGTCTGTGGAAGCCTCCTAACAAAGAGGTTTGAGGTTGTAGAAAGGAAATACAGGCTGTGGATACATCCAGGATCATCAATCCTTCCACCTTTAGGCACTGACTCTTTCAAATCTGCTACAGAATATAAGAGTGGTGTCACAGGTTCAATTTAATGCTAAAACATGAGCAGACGCACATTCAACAGTTTAGCCCATGTCTAGCATTGCAAAGTTGTTTCCTTTCGGGCGAGGGTTATCTCCTAACATGCACTAACTTTTTAATGATTTGCAACTGCTGAAAGTGTAACAAGGCCCTAGGATTTGCTGTTTGCCATTATGCATTAGAAGAGATGCTACAGACATTGAAGATTGAATTCGTGGGCTTCAGTGTCTGACAAGCCATTTACAAATGATTGCTTCAGGGTAGGCTAGACACTGAGAATGAGAGTAGATAGATGAGTATCCCTGGATGTTGCTGAAACTCAGCATATGCAGCTGTGAAACAGTAGTCTAATTTCCCGCCTCCTCCTATACTTGTTCCCAAAATAAACCTACAGAAATGGACTCTGTTGGTAAAATGACTTGGTGAGGTGATCCAGTACATGGCCTATGCACTACTTAAGTACCACGATCCTTAAGTCAGTGGGGTTCTGCAGATGCAAGTCAATGCTTGCAGAACAGCTTTCAGGATCAGCACTTAGTTCTGTCATCCCATGCACTGTATAAACAAGCATGTGCTAGTGGCAAATAAATGGGATCCTGATGTTTTCCATTTTAATTATCATTTACTTGTATTGTGGTCATGTGCAAGGTCCAGCCATGGACCAGGGGCATACGGCTATAGGAGATGTCTAAATGCTGAAGACCATCCTGACCATGAAGAACTTAATACTGAAGTGTTTTGACAGAAGACAAGATAAAAACATTAGACAAAATACATGATTTATGTCAACAAGGTTCCTTTCTGGGCTAGAAGTTATGCTTGCACTTGAGCCGTAAGATCTGCTACCATTTTGGTCGTAAGAGTTAACCTGTCATTGATCCGATGTGTCCCTGTTCTTTTTACTGCAACAGAGGAAAGAGAAGTCTCCCACAGGTAGACAGCTACTGTCTGTAACAACTGTAACGCAAATGTCTGAAGATTAAAATTGTGGATTCCCCCCCGTCTACTTAAGTTTGTCCAACTCCTCATACAAGTTTCTCAGAAAAAATGTTACCATGATGGGCAAAGTGTATGTTCTTATGTAACAGACTGTAACAGAAGGGATACTCACCTGTAGGGGATGTCCCATGGTGAGTCAAAACCAGGCCAAGCCTGGGAGATTTTTTGCCCCCCAAGGACACCAGAGCAAACGCCTGGAGCAACTCTGCCTTCAAGCCCTGGAAACAGGGTCCCTCTCCGAGCTCCAGAGTTCTGCAGCCAGGATGGGCGGCCACCAGGGTCTGGTGCGGGAGGTGGATAGTTGGGGACAGTTGGGAGTTTATTCTCAACCAGGGTGACACAGCGGTAATATTTGAACACTCGTGGCGCACAGGCCAGGTCCCGGAGGACTGGAAAAGGGCCAATGTGGTCCCCATTTTCAAGAAGGGGAGGAAGGAGGACCCGGGCAACTATAGGCCAGTCAGTCTCACCTCCATCCTAGGCAAAGTCTTCGAAAAAATTATCAAGGCTCACATTTGCGAGAGCCCGGCAGGACAAATTATGCTGAGGGGAAACCAGCACGGGTTCGTAGCAGGTAGATCATGCCTGATCTAGTCTCTTTTTATGACCAGGTTACAAAAACGTCTGGACGCAGGAGTAGGGGTTGATGTCGTATACTTAGACTTCAGGAAGGCCTTCGATACGGTATCCCACCCCATACTGGTGAACAAGTTAAGAGGCTGTGACTTGGATGACTACACAGTCCAGTGGGTGGTGAATTGGCTGGAGGGTCACACCCAGAGAGTCATGGTGGATGGGTCGG
>NW_005842040.1:1380163-1394407 GCF_000455745.1 Alligator sinensis | reverse complement strand
GCAAGAATCTGGAAGGGGCTTCCAAGGGAGGTGGTGCTCTCCCCTACCTTGGGGGTCTTCAAGAGGAGACTGGACAAGCACCTGGCTGGGGCCACATGACCCCAGCACTTTTTTCTGCCATGGGCAGTGGGTTGGACTCGATGATCTATTGAGGTCCCTTCCAACCCTAGCATCTATGAATCTATAAGCACCCTGAGGTTCCTTGAGACCCTTTCAAGAGAGTCACACAATGTTAGCACTGTTAGGTGTGTGTGTGTGTGTGTGTGTGTGTAATATATTACATAAAATATATGCAATATATATTCCCCTCGTGTCCAGAAGTCCAATTTAAAAGCTCTGGCTTGGCTTCCGTCTAATTCTCTAGGTGGCTAAATTCAGTAGGTGCCTGCACATGTTTACCTTGAAACTCCCAAAAGCTAAGAGAAAGAAGCTTCTGTGTACAACCAGAACTGCTCCTGTCCATCGCCTGCCTAACCCAAACAGGACTGAGAAATTGAGACGCTCACCTAAATCCTTTGAGGTACCAGAGGCAGTGGGCATCCTCAGAGCAGTCTAATGCAGAACACTAGAACTGGCCTCACCAAATAAATCTGTTGTCACTGTAGAAGGACTGACCAAAGAACTGCCCACCTCACACAACTGCCAAATAGTTAAGTCATTTGCCTAGGAAATAGGCAATGAGGTTCCCTTCCTTCCTTACCAGCTGAGTAGCATCCTGCCCTGGAGTGGCATAACTTTGAGCCACATAACGAGTTCTTAAAATCAGTTTCAGGCATTAATGTGGGTACAATTCAGGGCTTAAGAGTACCAAGAACTGCCCAAAATTACCATATAACAAGGCCCTTTGTATTCAAATCACTGCTTTCTATTTAGAAGCTCTGCCGTCTCCAGTCCCTTCATCGCATCTGATGAAGCAACTCATTGCTTACAAAAACTTACCTATCTGACTTAGTTAGTCTACAAGGTGCAAATCCACCTTGCCTTTTGCCTTCTATAGAAACTACTAATGCTCAAGTGGTTTGAGAACAATAAACCAGGATATGCTTGCAAGAAAGGGAAGCTTTCCAGCAGGAGAACAAGTGGGAAGACAGATTAAAGAAGCTATACTGATTCTTTGAAAAGCATTTTAGCCATCTGGGGAACCCTAGTACTTGGGTAACTTACCTGCAGTTGCCACACATAACACTTCTCACTGCTGGTCAGTAAAATTGCTGAGCTCATGCGACAGAAGCTCAGGCTATTACTTTTATTTGAATTTCAGCTGTGCATCTGATCCGGTGGCTCCCAGTGTGCTGGGCACTGAACACAGTAAGCAAAGACAGCACCTGCCTCAGAGCCCCTGTGGTCCAAACAGACCAGAGACAAGGGCAAGGGAAAGGAGGGACCATCATCCTCACTTTGATCTGGACAAATTCACACAGGCGGCCTGGGACAGAGCTGCACCCTGGATCACACCTCCCGTGTCCCTAGGCAGAGTCTGAATTATTCACGCACTGCGGTTCTCAACCTTTTTAGATTAAAGACACCTCAAAAAATGCCAGCTCTTAGTTTTAGCTTGGTTTTTAGACTACAGAAAAAATAATAGAGCAATTCTTTTCTGTTGCAAACAACTCAGCCCACAACAGGGCAGGATGTTTTTAGCACTATGGGCTGCAATTTGAAATCTCCGGGTCTATCTCATGAATCATGTTTTCTGCATCTAATGATGCTAATGCTGTGTGGTGCCCTGCCACACTCATGAAAGGATCTCAAGACATCCCAGCAGCCAGGGGACCTTGGTGGGGAATCACTGCTAGCATGTCAGAGCCTTCACTTCCCCTGTAGGCCTGAACACCACTGAGACAGCTGCGCCGCAGGCCTTTGGGCAGGTAGGAGACAGCAAATCTGGCCACAAGGGCGAGTCTGACCTTGGTGGCTGGGTCAGATGTGGGGAACCAAACTGCTGCATCCACCCACAGGGTCCCACAGCCTTGGGACAGCCCGTGCACAGGCGAGGTGTCTGCCTCAGGCAGGGGGACCCGCCACACAGCCAGGGCCTGGGCCTGTCTTGGGGGGTAACACCAAGGGAGGCAGAAGTAATGCTGTCAGGAGCTAGGGCTGCTATGAGGGTGCTGCGGTCACGGTGGGAGGGGGCAAGGAGCAAAGCCATCGGAAAAGGCCGTTCCTGATGAACGCTGCAGGGGCCAAGAGGCCCAGCCTCCCCTCCCCTCCCACCTGCGGAGGCATGGCCCCCCTTAGTCTCTATCTCCCCGCCCCACATGTGGCAGCGCTGGAACAGCTGCATGCAGATGCAGACGACTCAATGCTGGCCGGGGCCTGGTGTGGGGTTCAGGACGCGGTTTGGGGGGGGGAGTAGGATGCACCATTCTCAATCCCGAGGGTGAAGGAGGTGGGTTCAATGTCATAAGCCAGCAGAGGTGGGGGGAGCAGTTGGAATGATCCGGGCTGGGGCGCAGGAGCTGGGGGAGGTGCTCACTGCAGCCGGGGGAGCACAGCACAGCACAGAGAAGGGGCAGTCGCAGGAGGGGAGAGCTCCCGGCAGGCTGAAGCAGGAGGGGACGGGCCAGGGCTGGGACACGAGGGAGTTTTGGGGGCATCCAGCGGCTCTGGGAGGTGGGAGCCAGAAGCAGCCTTGAGCCAGGGGGTTGCTCCAGCCGCAGGAAGCAGAAGCCCTGGGCTCTGCGTTCTTCCTTTAACTGCTCCCTAGGCTCAGGGCAGGCGAGACTCGGGGGCATCTGAACCTCGAGGCCTCCCAGCTTGGGGCCTGCCCTCAGGACATCTGCCATGGATGTGGGAATGTGTGACGCCCCAGGTGTGGGAGGGAGGGAGGGAGGGCGCTTGCTGGTGGTAGCGCCACGGACATGAACAATTGAGCTCTGCTCAGTCCATAGAATTGGGAACTGATTTGGCCTCAGACACAAAGTTTCAATTAAAAAACCTGCCTGGGGCAGATAATGGGCTTGGGGGCCCATGGCGCAGCCAGGAGGAGAGTGACAATGGTGTAGCCTTGCCAAAAAGTCAGTTTTCTTCTCATGACCTTGTTATAAAGTAGATTTTTTTCCAGAATCATGCACAAGCGATGGCTCTTGCATTGCTGCAGTGAGGTCCTCCTTCACACGAGTCTCACCAAGTAGTTGGTAAACAAGCAGGAGCCCCATAGTCTGCACTTCACAGCACTCACAACTTATTTGTTAGATTAACCCCATTTGATCATGTTTGTTTTTGATCTTCCAGTTGACCTTCAAAGGAAATTCAGGCATCGCCATGTTGGCCAGTCCAGTTCAGCCCCTCTGGGAAGGTCCTGGGGTTCCAGGTCCATTTCGGAGCATCTGATTGTGCATAATCTTTCTTCCATAACCTCAGTCGTGCCCTGTCAGCTGTCAAGTCCAAGGGCGCAACACTGGGCCCTGTTTTAAGCCATTTAGTTATTTCTGTGTGACCATAGAGTTAATGCCTGGGGTCTTCCATCTGCTGTGACCTTTCATTTTTTGGCTTGCTACCTTTCTTCTGATATCAGGGGTGCAGTGCCAGCCAGTGAGTACAGGCTATCTTTTAGTGTTGACTTTGGACCTTCTGTTATTTCAAGACAGCTGTCATTTAGAACTGGATCTAGTATCTTGGCATGAACTGATACTGGAAGAGTGTGCTGTGTAGTGGAGTAACAGAAGGCAATAGCAGTGGTTTGTAATGTAGCTGGGTTTACTCCTCACTTTGAAGTGATCAACTGGGGTCAATGTAGGGGTGGCTTATGTGACATCACAAAGGGTTCAGAGGTGCTGATGTGGTGGTGGCTTATGGCACAGGTGGGAACAGTAGGACACTCAGACCACGGGGCACACCCAAGTGTGACGCGCTAGGCATAAGGGGGGAATGCACAGGTTGGCGGGGAGGGGGCTCCCTGGGGTGTGTAAGACTACCACGTAGGCTGGTAGGGCAAGAAGCTACCAGAGGAAGCACTCAGAGGTTCTTGGTGCTCCCCCACACGGGGCATGACAGGACTGTAGGGCAGCTGCATGGGCACTGGGACATTCGCCTGACTGGGTGATGCTGACTTGTGATTTGTGGTAGCTTCTAACATAGGCTCATGTCCTGTCCTTGCCCAAGCAAACCCTGAGCAGATCTTGGAGTGGTAACTGCTCACAAGACATAGGGTCTGCCCCCATCTAACCAATCCACATGACCCCTTCGTGTGCCATGGGCTGCACATCACAAAGCACTTACAGTCAGGGTGTAATTCCCTTTAACACTAATGCAGACTTCACATCTGTTAGGGGGTGATGGGGAAAAAAATAACACCAACACAGGCTTCACATCAATGGGGGCGAGGGGTGAATGTACCCCTTAAAGTTAACATGAAAAACACAGTTGATCCTGTCTATCCTGCCCCAGCAAGAGCAAATGCAAGGGAATTTGAGATCTAATGAGTTGTGCCAAAGCATGCTGCTAGTACATCTACACATGAAGTGCACCCTTTTTGCCTTGCGTGGTAGGCTGGTTTTGACATCTCTAGCCAGCTAGAAGGCCTGAATATTATTTATTATTGATTTACAGAGCTCTGCACTCATATATCAAGATGTTGCATGACATAACAAATGGAAACATGGCTGCAGGGAGAAAGGAATTGTTTGAAGCAGACTAAAAGGGATATTTCTAGGGGGAAGGGAATGGAAGTAAGGAAACACACTATTCAGATTGAATATCAGAGCAATTTTCCCTCACAGTGAGATCTTTAGAGCAGCCTGTAGGCTGCTATGGGCAGAGTCTGGAAAGATCACAGCAGGGTATGTTTGGTTATGCTAACTGAGCTGACCAGTTTTACTTTTGCTGCTGGCTTCGGCCAAGGACCCACTGTTCAGGGCCCTTTCCTCTGCTGCAGCCAGGCTAGTAGATAATAGTCACAGTTCACCCAGGCTTGGTGGTGATGCAAAACAAACAAGTTAGCACTTAGCTGCCTTCCAGTGGTTCTTCCAGGCTTCACCTCCTGGTTGTCTGTTATCCTTCAAAGGCTTTGTAGAGCCTGCAGGACTGTGCAACAAAGCAAATGATCAAACAACTGTGCAGGGTGGGGCAGGTTGAAGCTGTGGGCTGGGGCCAGGTGTACAGAGGTGCTTCTGGGGTGTGGGGCTGTTCAGACTCCTCCGAACCCCTAGTAACAGGGCAGGGCCCTGTTATACAGCCAAAAAGGAAAACTACCATTCCTACCAAATGGAAGTAGCAAAGCTCCACTGACTCTCTTAAGTGTCTCCATTTAACCTCTGCAGTGCACCGGGATATCACAGTCCTGGGTCTGTAGTAATATTATGATCCATTTATCAGACTAAGGCTGAATCCTTTGCTGAGCCATGCCACTGAACAAGGTTTCATCCCCACTGGCCTTTTCTATCCCTTGATAAAAAACATAATGTAGCAGGCAGTTTACCTCAACACAAAGGAGAGTTAATTAATGCAACTTAATAGAGCAGAGAGAGGATTTGAACTGAACCCTGACAGTGCCAGGGAAGGCACAGCTGGAAGTATTATTGATTATTTGCATTTCAGCTGCTCCTTCAAGGTGAAAGATGCTGGCCATGAACAGGAAGGCACAGGATGTGTTCTTAAAGATTATGATGAACCTCACCTGGGGGCTTAAGTCTAAAGACCCCTAGCCCCATAAATTGTGAACAGCCCAGAATGAGAAACAGAGCATAAATGAAAGGGAATAACCTTAAACAGAAATCAGATTTCACCATTTTCTAGGTATGGTCCTGATTACACAGTCCCCAGCTGTGCATGAAATTCAGGCTGGAGTAAAATGCTTGTATGAGGTGCTTGTGTGAGTGCAGCGTGCATGGAGAAGCAACATGGGGCAGGAGGAGTCCATTGCCTTCCATAGCAATACAGTTTGAGAACAGGCAGCAGAGGCAGACTGTCCTGTGTCAGCCTGGAAAATGTACAGCTAGCCTTCCAATTTACAGAGTAATCCAAGGTAATGCAGTGAGAACATGCACCCCCATGCATTGGGGTCAGTGCTTTCACAGGGGATGTGGCCATGCACAGTCTTTGCTGACTCAAATCCTAAGTCCTTGAAATACAAGTGAAAATTGAGGACCAGAGACACCTGGGCAGGTCAAGTGTGAGGGGTATCACTTCATACTTAAGAAATGTTACATCACTGTAGCAGAAGAGGATGTGTAGACCATGGGTATGAGGAAAAGGCTGAACTATGTATTAGGAGCCAAGCCTGGTTATTTTTATCTCAGCTTGCCATGTTCACCGATTCCTACAATGCGTGTATGTGCTTTATCAGTTACTTCCCTTTAGAGGGCAGCATCAGACCATAGTTTTATTTCACCTTGGCATTGGCATCCTTCAGACAGTAGGCAGAGGGCAATATAGATAAAATGAACACCAAAAGAAAATGAAATGAACCAATGCACTGCTGCAGCATATCTTCTGGGGTTATTAGTGTTATTGCTGTTGTCCTCATTGAGTGTTATTGATGTGCTGTCAGTGTTGAAGTCTCAGGAACTGCAGTGCCAGCAAAGTCACAGCCAGGAGATCCCAACATTAATCTTGTCTTAAAGAATGATCACAGGCTCATTTCCATGGCAAAGATTCAGCCAGGTTCACTGTCTACAAGCACAGCCCTATCATGTTTTGGCCTAACAAGTACATCAGACCAGGAGCTAAGGCCGGTGACAAAGCTGTCAGCACAACACCCAGGGTCCCCCAAGCTGCTTCAAAGTTTCCCTGCTTTCCAATTTCCCTTTTATACAATGATCAAAACAAGTGATTTATTGCATTCCATCTGTATCTTGATAGTATCATGTCTCATACCATCATGTACCGTGGGCTTGTTTCACCTTCTGACCTGGATGTTACCGTTCCAGCCTTATCATCCTGGTACTGAGCTATCCTACCTTGTACCATCATCTCTCCCTCCCATTGCTTGGCATGTGAGCCTGCCAAGTTTTGTTTATGTGAAGAGTTCATGCACCAGTCAGGTTTGCTTGTGAAGCCTACTCTGGCCAGTGCTTTAGTACTTTAGCAAAACCTTTGTGTGAGCAGTGTATATTGATCAATGCTCTAGTGAGGTCTACACAGTGTAGTCTGTGCTGGGAAGAGCACACAACAATAAGACCAGAGATGGAGTGCACCTTTGTAGATTAGGCACAAGTTGGACCCTGTACACGTTTTTTTTAGAGATTGTTTCACAAAAAATTTGTAAAATTTTCTTCTGCTCTGTGTGTCCTTTTCTTCTGGTTTAGAAGAAACAACAGGGCATATTTAATTTACTTATTTACTAATTTTAAAGCAGGGGTCACCCTGCATATCAGCTCAGCTTGATGTTTGCACCTTTCTCATGTTCTTGCAATACATTCCATTAAACCCATTTCTGTTACTGTTAAGGTTTAAGATAAATCCAGAAACAGCAAGATATTGGCAGAGCTCAATGTCTCCTTATTCTAAAAACAGCCCTGGGCATGTAACCCTGGTGTCCACAGAGTGCTTTAAATGGCGGCTCAAAGTGGTTGTGATCCAGGCATTAGTTCCACTGCTGTGAATAATAAAGAAAGTAATGGGACAGGACAGCTGGAAAGTAAAGCTAGAAGAATGCAGCTTTGCATTGCTACAGTCTTTCATTTGAGGTTCTCAAAGCATTCTAGAGACATTCATTATGAAGGCTTTTAACACTAGCTCATGTTGGAAGGGGGTGGGGGTTTATTACCCTATATGTACAGGAATGCTAACTAAGAGTCAAAAGAGAAGAAGAGTGATTTGCTCAAGGCTGCATGTTGGCAGGAGCTAGAATAGAAACAAGGAGTCCTGATTCTGAGGTTTCCGCACAAAAATTTGTGATCTAGTTGAAGAACTGAGACTAGAACCGCAGATTTCTATTTTGAGTTCATGTTTAGACTCCAGGGGCTTTTGTACATGGCACAATTTTTACCCTTTCTTGCATTCCAGCAGCATTACTGTTTGCACATACAGGCTTTCCTGACACTTCCAGAGTCTTTCTGGTGCACTAGAGTAAAACTCATCCTGACGTAGTTTAGTTTGGGTGGCCACGAATGAAACTGTCACATCCATGGATTTGGTACCGCAAACAGAACTGCACTCAAAGGCATGTAATGAGCCCCTTTGTCCACCAGATGGTATTGCAACTTTTTTTATACTTCACCACTTTGTCCAGCAGATATGGCTTTGAATTGCCCTTAGTAATGGATGAGGTTAACTGCCCTGTTTTGATAACTGGGTATAATGTGTTTCTTTGGACACTAGGTGTTTTGCACATCAAATGCTGCAGTCCACTCAGCCCAACATATGCTCATTATACCTATGTTCATCTATGTACCTGTATGGACACCCGTCCCCACCTCCCTCTCCCTGGCCATGCCCTGGCCTGGGTGACAATGGCACCATCACCCTGTAAGCTACTCCTGCTCCTGAATTAATGTTTTTTTTCTCATGCTGCTGGCTGCCACACCATTCACGATTGCTCAAGGTCACCAAACCCACAGTCAGACCCAGCCCTTAATGAGAATGGGATAGCTACTACATTATCTGACCCCCATTCAATCCAGGAAGGAAGAACTGCTTGAGTGCCTAGAGGGGGCATCATGGACTGATTTCATTTGCCCATCAGTCAGACAGAGCAAATGGTAGCCACCTTCTCACTCATAACACGTATCCACCGCACTCCCTTGTGCTGGCGGCCATGCCAGTCACGACTGCACAGTCTCACCCCACAGTCAAACACACACCCAAAGCCCCCACAAATCACTCCCCCAGCCATGCCCGGGCCAGAGTGACAACGGCACCATCACCCCATAAGCTGCCCCTGCCCCTGAATGAATGCTGCTTTTTTTCCTTCCTCACTGTAGGATTTAGGACCCTGAGCCTAACTCATGACCAGAGCACCCCTGGCCCTGGTAGGTCCCCCTGCGCAGTACACTTCCACTCCTGTACCTCTTGTGTATGTACTGGTTTTTCCAGTTTGGCAAGTTAGGGAATCTTCCCTAACGTTGCAAACAAGCATTCATTTGGCACAAAGGCTGGCACCCTGGCCTGATGATTTCCTGCTAGTGGCCACCCACATTTAAAGAAAAGAAGGCAGAAACATTTATTTATATAATTAGTAGGGGTGCACTGATAGAGATTTTTGGGGCCGATACAAATAGCTGATTTTTAAGGAGACATATAGGGAGATACCGATTTCTGATACCCAGCCCAGCAGGTTGAAGAGCAGTGTCCGGCTGGTGAGTCTGTTGTGGTGGAAGGGGAGGGGGAAGGGAAGGGGCATGGTGGTGCAAATCGAAGCCCCTTTGGTGAGGGAGGGGGTGGGGCTGGGGCTGGGGCAGGTGCTGCCCAACTGGGGTGGGGTAGGCGGGGGCCGGAGCCACAGCTCATCTGGGGACTGGGGCGGGGGTGACTCCCACCTCTGCACACACCCCAGGAGGGCATGGGGGCTGTGTGTTCCGCAGAGCTGGGCGGGGTGGGATGGGCTGAAGCTGCGATCCGGGGCTGGGGCTGCACCGGGCTCTTCCCAGTGGGGGCTGGGCCAGGCTGTGCTTGGGGTGGGCAGCGGTGCTGCTGGGAGGGGGGCTATGGGGGGGGGGGGGGGGCGCCAGCCACCCCAAAATTCACTGTAGCTCTCCCAAACCTCCCTCCTAGCACCGCATCTGCCCACCCCGAGTGAAGCTGAGCCCAGCCCCCAACCCCCATGCCAGGAAGAGCCTGGCCCCAGCCTGCAGCAGCAACCTGCCCCGCACCACACAGTTCTGGGGGCACACACCTCTCCTTGCCCTCCCGGGGTTTGCACAGTGGTGGAAGCTGCCCCCACTCCCCACACCAGGAAAGCCATAGCTCTGTCCTGCGCCCCACCATGCCCTGGCTGGGCAGCCCAGCCCCAGCCCCACTCCCTCCCTTATCATGATGGCTTTGATCTGCCCACCCCCACCATTCTCCTTTCCTCCCCCCAGCCCCTTCCACCACAAAAGACTTACCAGCTTCATGAAACTCTCCATGCTGCCGGGCTGTGCTCCTCACCACCTACGTGCTGCGCTGCAGCTGTGTGCATGCACATCAGGCCAATTTCCGATACAGTCATTTTCTTTATATTGGTGCTGATCCAATATCAGACTGATGTATCGGTGCACCTCTAATAATTAGCCTTTACAGATTTATGAACCATAATTTAAAGAAACTAACCATTACTGATTCTTCAAGGTAAGCATTAGCAAGAAGCAGGCAATATGCAATGAGTTGCATTACTTTTGAAGACCTTTTCTACAAGCACAGGGGATCACTAGTAATTATAAGCAATTATACCACATAAGCAACACTGCTTTTCTGTTTCCAAGCTTGACCGCCCTTTTCTCTCCCTTTCTCGTGAATACCTCCTACTGCGTTGCCCTAGAAACAATTGGTCACACACTCGGTGTGCCTGTCTTGCTATTTCCCGCAACCACACTGCACAAGTACTGATGGCACTGACAATCCTATCTGTCCAGGCATCATTCTCAGGGGTCCTATGTAGTCTGCATTTTTTTCAGCATGCCTAAAGGTGCTGAAAAAAAAAGGAAGGAATGAATGGGGAGGGACTATTGTGCATGCTGAGAATCAGGCAAGCAGATAAGGAGCATTCTGGAAAACCATCCAAGAAGGACTTGACTCCCTGCATTCCTGGCTGCCTGCTTGTCCAAGTTGTTGGACTGCAGGCCCTGTCCAGGTGCAAACAAGTCACCACCATGCTCTGCCGAGCCTCTCGTGGCTTCCTCCCCCGAATTCCCTTTTCCAGCATTTGTCCTGCAGGGTCCCTGGACCTGCCTTCGCTCACCCGTGTCAGCTGCAGCCCCTTGGGTAAGTACCCCGGTGCTCACCAGTCAGCCGTTGGCCCGCAGGCTACGTGTTCCTGTTCTGCTCGTCATCTACCTTGTATTCCTCTCTTTCTCCAAGCGCCCAGAGGGCAAGGTTCTGTCCCTCACCACCTGCCTTCTAAGCGTGGCGGCCACTTTTGTTTCCCTTATCTCCACTCGGTGTGCTGATCCTATTCAGCTGGGCTCGGTCGGATGCCGACCTCATCCTTTTTGTGACCCCATCCCCTTTGGCTACCCGCGTCCCATGACTTTTCTCCAAGTAACACGGTTTCTATCTTAACACCCTGTTGCAATGGGAAATGATGTTAGAAACAAAGGTAATGAAAGGGTCATATATCTTTTTAAAGTATGCCTTCCAGATTAATGGGATCCCATTATTGAAGCAAATCCTCTGAGGCCACATTGATAGAAGTGTTTGGCTCCCTTTCAAGCGATACAATGAAGTGGCGAGATGTTCAAAACTGCACAGCATCTAGTGCTCTCTCAAGCAGGAGGCTCTTGTTACTAAGCACTGTTGAACACTCTGGCCTTGTAGCTAGTCCTTTTCCAGCCATAACAGTTTAGAAACAGAAACTGTAACTCATCTGTAGGCATCTGATTTCAACTCACCTTAATCAGCACATGCATCTCTTCTACTTCCAGGTTTGAAGGGGTGCAGCAGCTCCATTGGTAAGCAATTTTGTGTGATATTTAATCAAATCACCAAGGCTCACGGTATAAGGAAAAACATGCATATATACAATCCTAACTTTGAAAACTCCAAGAAGACATCTGCCTGCCTCCCAACTCCCCTGTTTGGTCCCAAACACAACTCAGGGAGAGATCCCTCTCACCCACAGCATGCTCAGGCTGCCTGCCAGCCTCCCCAGTTGGTTCCAGGGCACCCCTTTCTCCCACAGCATGCCCAGGCTAGATGCCTGCTGGTTCCCTTGGTCAGTCCCGGGGCACTGAAGGGACAGACACCATCTTCCTTTCCCTCCCACTGGCCAGGCTGTGGTGGGGTGGGGTGAAAGGCTGTCAATGACAGCCTGGGGGCAGGGGTGGGGGTGGCCCAGCGCTAAAGCAGGCAGAGGAGCCAAGCTCCTCCAGCTTGAGGCTAAAGCAGATCCCATGTGCACAAAGGCACATGAGATGCAGGCAGAAACCCCCAAAAGTAACCCTTACTGCAAACCTGTATACACTAAGGTGCTCTGCCCTACAGTGCCTTCATCTGATAGCTCATCAGATGAGGGTTACATTTTTGCACAATCGGCTATTTTAAAAGCGCTTTGCAACTGTGAATGTTTGTTACGTTATGGCTGTAAAGCACTTTCAGGGTCCTCATAGGGCAAAAAATTTAATTTCTCTACACACCCCTAGTGACAGAGATATTTAAAGTGGGAAAGGTGAACCCCTGCCTGATCTGGAGGTTCCCATCTGCAGCTCACTAATTATATCTGTTGGCTACAAATGTCCAACTCAGGATCCTTAAAATTCTAGTTTATTAGGCGGATTGAAACACTGTAATCATAAACCTTGGGGCTGGTCCCCCCACACACACACACACAGTAGCAGGCTAGAGTCAGGTATACCTATCCTACAAGCACTGGAGTCTGTCGTTGAGGCTTCTTTCAGCGTGGTATTATCTTCCAGAAGGGGGTCGCCGGCTGGTCCTTCTGGCTGGACAGGTCTGGTCGAGTTGGAGATCAAGAGGGCGCCCCTAAGGGTCACTTTTCACTGCCTTTTATCTGTCCTTGGCAGACTTTGGTGACTCCCCAGTTTTCAGGTTTGCCCAATCCAGGGGTCATTGACCCTCGTGGGACTTCCCCCCCTCGGTGGCTACTGGACGGCATCTGTCAGCCCCAAAGGTCATCTGCATGTACGTGCAGGTTTGGGAGTCCGTTGATGAATTTTGAATAGGGCTCTGGGAGCGGTTGATCTGGAGATACTCAGCCCAAAAGTTGGTCCCCGGCGTTGATTAACTCATGCCAGGGCTTCTAGCCCTTGATCAGTGACATTTAGAGATTTCCCGGTTGTTACATCGTCTTCTAGTGAGTTCTTCCGTTGGCTGATCTGCAGCTTCCAGGTGTTAATTGCTGCCTGCTGCTACAGTGTTACACATTCAATCACTGATTCACTCGCTTTTTCAGGGGCCAGCCTGATACAGGGAAGGGCAGTTTGATTCCTGCCCTTGTTAACATTGTTACAATGTATAACTTACTTATGAAACTAAACACATTTAGTTGAAAGTTGAAAGGTGAGGAGTATAAAATATAAGCTACAAATGCCATGGCACACAAATAGATAAAAATACCAAACTACAAGGGGAAATACAAAATGCACACACACAAATTTTAAAACACAATTCCTTATCTTAAAGTGAAAGAGAGAGGAAGGAAGAAAAGGTAGAAAAAGAGAAACATATCCAAAGAGGGGAGAGCAAATGCAGGCAAGAGGAAAAGGGGGCTTTCTGCTACATATCTACGTTAGCACTTCCAGCTTTTCTCAACTCTGCTACCCAACATTCATACCTATTTTCACATGTGATCTCTTTCCTTCTTTTTTTATTCCTTGTTACTGTTTTTCAGTATAGTTGCTAATAGAATTAGGTCTAAGAGTCAGAGAGAAAAGAATGAGAAAAAGGATGGGAGGACTATTAGGGCACTAATACAGGACTTGACAAGTCCCTCCTCTAAGTGAGGAAGTTTAAGTCACTCCTCTGTCAAACTTCCTGTGTGATTCTGAATTGCATTGTGTCACTCCCCCTTCCTTCCCAACTGTATAAGAAGGATAATTGGAGATAAAATGCTATTGCATGGTAAGAGGCCTCTGGAAAAAGAACATCCTCTTTCTTTACTGTATACAAAAGTACATTTTCTTTGTTATTATTCCAATAGTATACGACTTCAAGACTGCTGACTGTAAGTGAAATACTTAATGTCGGTTGTTTGGGATGTGTCTACTATACCTCATTTGCATCTCTGCACCTGAGCCCCCACCTACATTTTATATATATAAAGCCTTAGTCTGTCTGTCTGTAACGCTTTATTCACACTCTGATTAGTTGTGTGAAACAACCAATCAGAGTGCTCCAAGAGCGTTTGGGACAGGATGCAGTGACTAGCGTTGCCATGATGGTGGGGACAGAGTGGACAGAGTGGGGGGAGTAAGGTCAGCAGCACTGACCTCACCCCCCCCCCAACCCTTGCTCCTTGGAGGTGGCAGTGGTGGCAGGTGGAGTGGGCCCGGACCCCAAGTGGTGGGGAGAGGGGGAGTGGCCCTAGGGCCAATGTGGCAGTGGGGAGGGAGGAGCGGGCCCAGGACTGATGCGGCAGGGGGAGGGGGGGAGCGGACTCGGGCCTGATACGGGGGGAGGGGGACAGGGAAGGAGCAGCCCTGGGCCCCA
>NW_005842040.1:1367031-1380138 GCF_000455745.1 Alligator sinensis | reverse complement strand
ATGGAGAGTCCATCCCTGCATGTCCCCTTCCCCCCTGTCATTCTTGACAGACAATTTGCTAGTTTTAATATATAAATGTTTAAACCTTGTAGAGGAATTAAGTGACATGGTAAAGGCTGCTTATATAATCATTGACTGACATCTGGCCACCTTAAGTGATAATTCATTGTTCTTTTATAGCACTTTGCAGCCATAACATCAAGGCACTTTACATACATGAAAAAAATATTCCATAAAGGCCCCACTTAAGGTGAGTCACTATTATGTTTCTTGTAAAAAGAAAATCATGGCTACCAGTTGCCTAGAAATAGTATATTTCTGTTTGCAACCTGAAAGGTCAAAAAATACTGAGATTAGGAGTAATATCCATCCATCGGATAATATGTGACACGTTTTCTGACTGACAATATAACAACCTGGGAAATACTGTATTTTTGTGTATACCAAACACCTCCAAACAAGAGTCAAATCCTGCTTCTGGAAAGACAGAATGCAGGGAAAAGGATATTTTCCAGAATTATGACTCCATAGAGCATGGACAGAGCTTAATCATCAGCTCACTTGCCTCCATTTGTTCAGGCAAAAGCTACCAGTTTAACCATCTCACAGCTGCTACCTGATTGGCAGTAGCTCTTGACTGCTCGACCAAAAGGTACCGCCAATTTGGCAGTGACTGTGAACCTGCAGATGTTACTGAAAACTAAACTGTGCTCCTCCCTCCATTTGCCAGCTGGGGGGAGAGAGAAGAAAAAGAATCAGCAACCATTTACAGCATCACTGTGCTTCTATTCCAGCAGAAAATCAGCTTCCCATCTTAAGACATATACCCCAATTTTGGAGGGCTAGTTTTTGGGGGAAAGGTACAATGTGGCATGTGATTTGATATCCTTCCAATTGGAAAAAAGGGGGGAAAAGTAATGGAGAGGGCTTTCTCTCAAGAGTTTCTGGCATCAAAAGATACAACTTAAGGGTTTAAAAAACTAGTAGAATAAAATAAATCACTGAAGAGAATTCACAGTGAGTGTCTACTCCATATCAGAAGTAGAAGACACTGAGAAAAAAAAATCCATGTGTACTTAAAACCTTAATCTGCTGGCCTCCCAGGGGATTTTATTATGCAGCTAGGCACATACCAAACAACTCCCTACATTTTGGCTGATAAACAAATTATCTGATAAAACCCCCAAAATCTGTGATTAAAATGAAAGGCCCCTCATGCCTTGCCACAGCCCCCTGGCCCTGCTGGTGCCCCTCACTTCCCCCTCCCCCCCAAGGCTTCCTGGCCCTGCTCATGCCCCTCACTCCCCACCACAGACCCCACAGCCATGCTGGTGCCCCTCGCACCTCACCCACAGCCCCCTGCCCCCCAGCTCTGCTGAGGGGGCCCCCAATGGCAGGAAGCAGCAGCTGCAGCAGCAGAGCAGAGCCCAGCTCCCCACGGCATTGCCTGTCTGCTGCCGGCTCTGGCTCCCACCCTGCTGCCCTCTCCTGGCACCTCCGCAGCCCAGCAGGTGGAACCCAGCATGTCAGCATGAAGCGGGGCCACGTGGGGAAGCTCATTCGTGCTGTGAGCTCTGCACTGCCCTGGCAACACAGCCCCTGCCTGCATGGCAGCAGTGAGGAGCATAACCCTGCTCCCTGCTGGGGCCCTTCAGCCCAGGCCCCAAGCCTCATGCATTGCCTGATTGGGCAGCAGCCCTAGCCCCAGCCCTGCCCAACTCCCCCCCTCCCTCCCTCCCTCCCCCTCTGTGGGGGCCCCAATCCCCCCCTCACCACTTACCTGTGGGAGCTGCTCTACAGGCTCCCTGGGGGCCCTGTGCACATACATGTGCCATGCACCCCCTACCTGACTGCCCTCCTCTCGCTCCCTCCCAGCCCCCTGCAGACTGAAACTCTGCCAGCCTGTAGAGAACTCTTTGCAAAACTGCAAAATCCACAGGTTTCTCCATTAAAATGAGAAATCCACGTTTTTCTTGGGTAAAGGGGGAAATCCATGTTTTCTCCCTTTTCCCATGGGAAATGGAAAACCCGGATCCCTACTGATAAATGGTTCAGTAAACAGAGATATTCCACCCCATCTTTTCTTTACTAATAGCACAGAGTGGCAATATTTATTTTTCTATGTGGTATACTGTTGTATATTTGAGAACCCTACTACCTCCATTATTGGAGGAAAGGAAAAAGAACTGGATGTGTTAGCATCTTTTGAATACTTGGTATACAAGGGAAACTGGCAAGCCTAGATTATAAATGTCAGACCAACATTGACCTAGTCTAATATCCTTCTTTAATAAAGCCCTGTCCAGGAAGGAAATTGTAACATTTCACAACAGACCTAATTATATCAAGTAACTTGGGATATAAAGAGCTACTTAATAACCAAAATCTCCTAGATGCCAAACTACACACCAGGTGTGTGCAGGTCAAGTACTGGTAAATGAAGAGATACAGCATGCATCTCAATAGACCTTAGCCATGAGCTCTGTGTTTCTTTCTCTTTTAACTCATAGATGGAACAATTCAGTGACAAAAATAGTGGAGATGTGCAGGACACTGAGATCCCAAACTCAGAAGACTGCAGAAGAAACATCTGGCTCGTGCTCCTGAAAATCAAAGCTCACTCATAGGACTGCTTTTCTGATTTTGCTGAGTCAGCTCTCTTCTTCCTCCAAGCTCTGAATTGTTAAGCTGAGTTGCAAGATTTAGGGGTTTTTTTTCCACCGGTAAAAAGGGGCTTCAAAAGAAGATCTTTCCAAGCTAGAGTTCCTCATGCAGGTGCCACATTAGTTGACTGTGGCCAAGGAGACTTGAAGAGAAATGTAGCTCAATATTAATGAGTAAAAATATCACTATACATCTAGTGCATGGTGCTTGGGAAATGTCCACTCTGAGGCAGTCTTCAATGTGACAGGTATAGGAAATTGACTTGCTAGCCGTATAAGAGGCTTGAGTGGTTTCCGCCCAAGTTGGAGAACTCCAAGGAGAACCCCGCAAGGGAGGACTCCACAACCATCTGGAGGAGGAGAACTTCACGTCTCGTGAAGCTCTCTAAGCGCTGCGGAGCCTATTGGACCCAACGTGTATCTCAAGAAGGCTATAGGGGTCTGATCAACCTCTGGCCTCTCCCCGTCGCCGAACAATCCCTCGACGAACCCCTTGGGCCCTGCGCGCAAGTTCCACGGAGCCTAGCAAACTTCGCGTGAGTGTATCCAGAGCTCTCTGCTTCGAGTTGTTTTCTTTGGTTGACGCTACGGACTCGCGTGTTTAGAGCCTTCAACCAGATTGGGCTAGAGGTTCACATGGAAGGAACTCTTGTCCGCCTCTCTTCTTTTCTGTCTGTAACCGCAACTCAAGCAAGTTTTCCTGCCTGCACCGCGACCATCTTCGGTGTAAGTAAAATAATCTTTAATCAACCGCTAAGCGTCCGTGTCTAATTCTAGCCCGCCGGCCTGCATTCCCCAACCCGCGTGCCAGGGCTGCTGGCCACAGCCCACCGCGAAAGCCCCCGAGGGCCTCGGACCGCTCCCGGCCCACACACCAGGAAAAGCCTTGAACTCTCCACGACCTCCAAACCAAACGCCCAGTACCCCAGACCTAGGTTCTCCTCATATTCAAATCTGGAGTGTGCCCCCAGGACACATGCACAAACATCATACCCCTGCTCCACTGTGGCCAGGAGTGCCCCTGACACTCCCTCTGGTGCCAGAGGTGCACCCACACACACACACAACTTGGTCACTGTGACCAGACATAAGCAGATCTAGGATAATGGGAAGTGGGGGCTAGATTTCTTTAGTCCCCAGATCAGGCAAGGACTCTGCCCACACCACTCTCTGCCCACCCCTCTCCCTTCACTTTGGTCCTCAGCAGCACGGACCCTCTGCTCCCATTGTCCCCTCTCCTGCCCACCGCTATCCTAGGCTGAAGCCAGGGATGGATCCACAGCTGCTCCTGCCCCTCTCCAGCCGTGCTTCGCAGAAGTATCAGCAGGGACCACCTGGTCCAACTGGGCAGGGAGGAGGAACCCGCCTGCTGCAGCCACTAATTCCGCCTGGCTCAGCTTGGGAGAAGCGGCTCTGGAGCTTCCCCTTCCCTCACAATCAGCCACAGACAGCTGCAGTAGTGGGAAGGGAAAGGGCAAATGGGGCAGGTATTAGAGGTTCATACCTCATTCATAGATGTTAGGGTCGGAAGGGACCTCAATAGATCATCGAGTCTGACTCCCTGCATGAGTTCTGGGTCTAGATGACCCCAGCTAGATGCTTATCTAACCTCCTCTTGAAGACCCCCAGGGTAGGGGAGAGCACCACCTCCCTTGGGAGTCCGTTCCAGACCTTGGCCACTCTGACTGTGAAAAAGTTCTTCCTAATGTCCAGTCTAAATCTGCTCTCTGCTAGCTTGTGGCCATTATTTCTTGTAACCCCCGGGGGCGCCTTGGTGAATAAACCCTCACCAATTCCCTTCTGTGCCCCCGTGATGAACTTATAGGCAGCCACAAGGTCGCCTCTCAACCTTCTCTTGCGGAGGCTAAAAAGGTCCAGTTTCTCTAGTCTCTCCTCGTAGGGCTTGGTCTGCAGGCCCTTAACCATACGAGTGGCCCTTCTCTGGACCTTCTCCAAGTTATCCGCATCCCTCTTGAATTGCAGCGCCCAGAATTGCACACAGTACTCCAACTGCGGTCTGACCAGCGCCCGATAGAGGGGAAGTATCACCTCCTTGGACAAAAAATTATTAATAACAAAAACGAACTATCAACCTTTCTACAAACAGAAAGATCTAATCCATTAGAATTATATAGGGGACTATTTTTTTAACATTACACTCAAAGAAAGGTCTGTATGGTTCTCCATTGGAACAGTACTGTACTGTAATAAATCTGTACTCTGCATATGGTTTGAGGCATATCATGGGCTGCTCTCACTATTTGTGAGCACATGCAGCTTTTTTCTACTATAGAAGAGTTTTAAAAGTATACACATTAGCCAAAAAAGGGTCTAAATATAACTTGAGCATGTCTAAGAGCCTGGGATTATTTGCAGACAGTTGCAAGCTATCTGAACAGAACAGATGCCTTACAAAAATGAGTTTTAACATAACTGAACTTGCAGACAACACTCCAAGCCAGCTAGTGGATAAGATTTCCTACAAATCAAAACAGTTACTTCCAGTGCTGCCTCTATGGGAATGTCTACCCTGTTAATCAAATGCGGCTTAAAAGAAAAATATATTTCCTGACGTGCCCCCAGCAACCCCCTCCACACACACACTGTCCGACCAGTAAGAGCCAGCATCCTTCCTGCACCCCCTGAAACAGCACTCACAGACACACCCTGTCCATCCCCGCAACATGCAGCCCCATGACATGCCTGCAGCACCTCGCTCTTCCCCTGCACGCAGTCCCTGCCAACTGTCAGCACCTGTCCCCTGGGAAAAGCCAACCCCCTCCCTGGGGCAGAGAGGAAGGAGCCGGGCAGCGCAGCATGTGTGGTGATATCACCCAGGAGGACACGGGCACCGGGCAGTGGCTCAGGGGGGCGCCGAGTGGGTTAAATGGCTGGGGGGATGGCCCGGCCCTGTGCCCCACGGCCCTACCACTCACTGAAGCTGGTGCGGTGGGGCGGGGCCCGGGCCTCCCCCACGGGGCTGGGCCAAAGCCTCCTTCCTCACCCCACCACAGAGCCCTTGCCTACAGCTGCAGGTGGAGGAGGGAGCTGCGGGCCAGGGGCGCTGCACAGGTGGGCAGGGCTGGGCCCAGGCACCGCTGCTGTAGGAGGATTTGCGCTGGGCAGCCCCGCAGTCCAGTGCCATGTGCAGCCTGTGCTGGCGGGAGCAATGCCCAGGCACGCGGGGCCTGTGCTGGCTCCTGCACCAAACACATCGCTGCTCCCGCTGCCTCCTGACTCCTTCCCCATGCAGAGCAGGGATGAGCTCGTCTGGACCAGGCTGGCACAGGGCTGAGGGTGCCTCTCTGTGCAGGGATCAGCCCATTGTGCCCAGCAGTGCCTCGTGTCCGTCTGAGCTCAGCCCAGAGCCAGGGCAGGGACATCTTAGACACCAGCTGCATCCCACATGCATAAGGTGCAGGCCCAGCCTGGGCACAGAAGAGGGAGCAGTACGGGGTCCCGCTGGGTCCCTGTGCATCAGGAACAGTGCGGGGTCGTGCTGGGTCCCCAAGTTTCAGGAGCTTTGCAGGGTCGCACTAGGTCCCTGTGGGTCAGGAGCAGTGTGGGGTCATTGTGAGTCCCTATGGGTTGGGAACTGTGTGAGGTCATGCTGGGTCTCTGTGGGTGGGGAGCAGTGCGGGGTCATGCTGGGTCCCCACGGGGTCAGCAGGAGTGTGCGCTGAGTGGATGCACACAATAAGGTGGAGTTTGCACTGGGTCTAGAAAGGACTGGCCTCAGATACACGAGGTCCCTTTCAGCCGTGGTGCAAGTCAAGCTGTCACCACCAAGCCTAATAAGGACACATGAGCAGAAACATGGGGCACCTATATATGAGCACCAAGGCTGCTCCAACATGCTGGAATTCCAGTGCGTTGGATCAGACTCAATTAATCTGCTTGATTAATCGAATCTGCTGGAATGTGGCAATTGCTGTGCTCCAGCAGCCCCTTGCATCTTGTGTATCAGAGTTCCCACTCTTTAAAATGCAAGCTATGGTACTTGAACTGAAGCTCATTCAGTGACATTTAGTAGACAACTGCACAGTAAACATCTTGGGTAGACACCTCCTCTTTTGCATATAGGTAAATTTTAGGCATCTAAGTTCCATTAAGGTGCCTATGGGATCAGTTTGGATTTGACCCTAAAGCATTTAGATTCTCACTGAGATATTTTCATAGCTTACACAGAGAAATACAGAGCATTCATCTAAATGAATAACTTCATGTGGAAGAGTTAGTATGATTTTCCAAATGACACACCCCAGAGAATTATTGCCAAGATCCAAGAGCTCAACTACCTCAGTAGTTGTCGGGGAAAAGTTCCAAGCAGACATTTGTGGAGCTGCAGCTTTGTTCACACAACATTACACTACTATTATAGCAGTTTCACCTGCAACTACAGAAAATAATACAGCCGTAATAAATACCTTTTAGTCCTATTTGTAGACAACAAACAGGACTAAAAGCATGTGGACAAAGAACTTAGTATAAGTAAACTACAGGCTTGGGTCTAGCAAGCATGAAGAGACAACCAGATTCGAAAGTACAGTCATAAGGCTTGTTATAAAAACATTAAACGCTGGTTAAATTGGCATTATAAGCCCTACAGAATAAACATTTCCATAATTTTGAGAAATCCCGAGGAAAGCATGAGCTTCAACTGCTGGAATTGCGAGTCACACTTTAACCATGCTTTTCAGAACCATGTTAATATGTTAAAGTGATGCAAATTTAGTAAAGAGGCTTGAAATATGTGGCCTATCAAGGACATCCCCCTACAACTTGTGAGGTGAGGAAATACTAAAATAGGCAAAGTTTATGCATATGTAAAAAGAGTGGTGTCAATAGTATATCAAGGACATCTTTAAGAGCCCAAAGTGGGGAAGGAAAACAGCACCAGAATGTAACCATCCACTATCTCATTGCTTCAGATACCTTTCTCCTAAAGGACTGCATGAGGAACAATACAAATACTGGTCACTATTTGCTTCTCTCTCCTTTGTCAGAACACAGTTTTTCCATTTTCTCTTGTAGCTTGGCTTGGGGGATGAACCCGTCCAGGTAACCATGGATTAAATAATTCTAAATCTGGTTAATATTCCAAATGGCAGGGGGAGGAGGGAAAGCTACACCATCCAGTATATCCACAAGGTGGTCCTAACCTAAGGAAGACAATTTTGCAGTCTCTCAGCTAAAATCAAGTTCCTACCAAGTGAACTGTTTACTAACTCGTAAAGTGACAGGGTTTCTCTGCCATACAGTGCAAATATATATTGCCCAGCCCACCCTCCATTCCTGTTAGAGTCTCACATCAACAAATTATCAATACAGAGGGCATGGCAGGGTTGTGAGGCAGCCCTGCCCTGTAAGTCCCCAGTAAGAGACATCAGGGCACTCAAAGGTACATGCACTTGCCCCATGGATACTGCTGATCACGTTTCTAGAGCAAATATCTTCCCCCTATGGCTTATATTACGCTATACACCGATGATCTGTATGTCAGTTAAGTACACAGGGGGCACATCTACATGTACACTTTAATGCGCATTAGCCTATTTTCATGCACATTAAAGCATCACAAAAACATGCTCTTTAGCCAATGAGCATTACAATAGGCTAAAGTGCATTTTTCTAGTACTTGACAATGTGGGGAACATGCATTAACTCGTGTTATATTATGCACGATAAATCTAGTACCTCCATTGTGAGGAACTAAGAAAATGAGCATTAGCCAGTTTTACTGCACATTAACTAAAGAGCACCTGTGATGTATAACACACATTACCCTATTTTAATGCGCATTAACTAAATAGCGACATTTTAATATGCATTAAAATAGGTTAATGCACATTAAAGCACATGCATAGACGCACCCAGAAGTACTAAATTTAATGTGCATTACCTGAAGCGCATTAATGAACATGTAGATGCATCCAGCTTTATTTTGTAAGCTAATTATGCTCTCTCTAGCTGCATACTTGGTAAAACTCGAACTGTCCATTTGGAAACTGCTACCAGAGACATAAGGCTCTAGGAGAGGAAAAAATATAATAAGATGTAATGAGGTATGAAAATATTGGCACAGGATGTTCTGTAGTTTAGAAGCCTTGTTTATACTCCTTCTGGGTGAGTGCATAAGTTTTTTCTGTCCTCAGGCCACCGAATTACAGCATACATTATAAGCAGGAATAACACCACTCCAAGACTCTCAGTTATCATGTAAGTAAGCAATAGTTCATCTAAACACAATTATTTCTTACTTTAGAAAGCAGGAGAGAAATACAAAAGCAGATAAAACAGGAAATTACCTACCAATGGTCCCCTGTCTTAATTTCCTCACCCTCTGAAATACTCTTTGGGTTTGGATCCAAGTCATCTGGGGGCTTGCCTACATACAGCAGCAGCATTTCATGGCCAAGACACGCCCGAAGATTGGTCTACCTAACACACCTGCAGGCACATTCCCAAACCCAGAAGTTTGCAAATAAGGCTACTCAGAAACATGGCTATGAAACTGCTCTCAAACCTCCATCTACTCTCACTTGGTAGCATGGTTGCAAGCAGCCACTGGAGCAAAGTCCCAATGTGTGGCTGCACACACTACCACTATGATGGAGAAAGGCCAGGGTACTGTTGATCCATCTTTTGCAGCTTGCTGCTTCTCTTTCAAACCATGGACATCCTCTCCACTAACTATCTACAGTCAGTACCTTTCCACACTCTCAAATGGAGAGTGTGGAATAGCAGGGAGAGATAAGCCTGGTTTGCTCTGCACATTACTCTTTTCTTTGTCCAAGGATGCTCCAGGTACTCCATACGGAAGACCCAAATGTAATCCTTGACGCTAACCTTAACCTGGCAACTATAACTGGAACTATTAAGGCAGAACTTACTAGGTGATAACATACAGGAAACTAATGTCCCGCACAGGATGTTATACCTCAGTGCAGTGTATCCCCATAACTTAACTGTGTGCAGGCTACCTGGCAGCACACAGGCCCCTGGCAGCCCTTAACAGCCCCCCTTTCAGCTTCCACTACCCTTATCATTCCAGATGCCGCAGCAGCTAGGGTCTTGGGGCTTCCCCTCCCTCCTCCAGCAGGTGGAGTGAGGCAGAGAGGCACAGACTACAGTGCCAAGGAAGCCAGCAGCACAAAGCACCTGTGTGGTATGGTGCAGAGCAATGTAGTGGAGAAGCCCACCACCAGTCAGCCAAAGGTGAGGTGGGGTGCCCAACTATGTCCCTATGCAGTGTTGGGAGTGGGAGGAAGGAGAAGGGGAGGCAGTGGGGCATGCAGCCCCTGGCAACTTAGAAGTTAGACACTCTGACTTAATCACACTGAGCTCCAACAGACGTGTAAGGAGCCAGCTCCGACTCGCTGGAAATCCAGTACATGAAAGCAGACTTGATTGATTGAGTCTGCTAGAGCACAGCAATAAACGTGCACCAGAAGACTCCAGCATCATGTGTATCAGTGTCCCCGCACTGAGAAATGGCGGTGCTTTGAGAAATGCTTTGAACTAAAGCTCATTTGATGAGCTGCTGTTTTTCAGTGCAGGGGACACTGATATACATGAGGCTTTGGTGCTTTTAATTAGGCCCCTGCTCTTGGACTATCTCACCTGCAGCTCTAGCCTTCCCTGGAGGAAGGAAGTTACTTGGGCAGGGTGCTGGGACACCATTATCTGACCTCCATATCTCCCCTTACAGCCACTACTCATCCAGGTGGTGATGCCTACCCTATCTTGCCCTTATTCCTCTCAATGTAGGATGAGATGCATTGCTGGGCTGTACATAACCTTTCCAGATGTGGTTTCTGAAAGAAAACTGTGTATCATCCAAATTAGAAAGGAATATGGTACCTCCTTTGACAGGAATGTTGTGGTCTTGAGGAGACTTTGCCATGAGTGAAAATTGTATATTGGGACCATCATTAGCACTTGCAGATCTCTCTCTCTTTAGCTGATGTTCTAGATACAAGGAAGGTTATTTTAGTGGACAAATGAAAAAAACAGCAGGAGCCTGAAGGGAGGGAACTTGCAGAGCTTGATAAACCCTATTGGGAGCAGGTGCTTTAACTGGTGAGTATCTTAACACTGCTGACTCTTGGAGCTATGCAAAGTCTAAAACTAGATTTCAATCCAACTAAATTTGTGCAACTGGCGTTCTTTCCGGAAGGGGATGAATCAAAACAGTGAGCAGAGGCAGCAAACAGAGCAAGCAGTTTGCCAGTCAGTTCACAGGCCAATTTGCTGCCCTCTCTTTGCAGGGGAGCCTTTAAGGTAATCTCTTTCTTTAATTAAAAGTAGCTAACCTACATATATTTAGCGTACATAGCTAGAACTCAGATGTTAGACCAATTCTTACTCCCTCACTTAACTAGAGTCCCAAGAGAGGGGGAGTTCACTAGGGAGTTTACCTGAAAAATTCTCTCACCTTCCTTCACTGTAAGCATTGGTGACGCGTAGAGGGTGGACGCAGGTGTATGTCCACCCCCTGAGTGTGGCGGTGCACCCCCTGTGAAAAGGTACCACTGACACTGTCAGCGGCACTTGTAGGCAGTCGCCACTTGCCACCTCCCCCTCTACACCGATACCACTGGCAGTCTGTGCGGGTAGTCTGCGATCGCTGATGCCTGCCACCACCACTGCCGGCAATGTCTGTGGGCGTTTGCTGACCACTGGTGCGCCTGCCTGTGACAGCTCCCCACTTGCCTCCGCTCTGCTCCCACCACCCACAGTGCCACCGCCACCTGCAGGAGCTCACCGTGCCCCCCCACAGCCTCCGGGGGCACGCAGCATTCATGACTTTAAGCTTTGTGAAAGGAAAAAGGAACCTTTCAGGACCAAGGAGCAATAAACAGGCTAGCTTACAAATGAGTTTGCTAGGAAAGGTCTGCTTAGAAGAGGAGCAGCAAGAAATAGGCAGCAGGTTAAGAGACACAGAGAAATGGCTGCAGGATGTCACAATGCTACAGCTCTTCTTCTGCTTGCATCTGCAAGGTGTCTGTCCTGGTAGAACCGCTCACTGTCAAGGCCTGGCTTGCAGGTTCCTTTCAGTGACAGCCAGAAGGAAGAGTGCCTGCAATGGGAGCGGTGCCTCCTAGTGGTGTCCCTTAAGGAGCAGGCAAGAGAGCTGGCAAGGAGGTGGCAGAAGGAGGTGGCAAGGCTGCAAAGCATCCTCCATCATTAGGAGTTCATCAATTTGATGCTGGAGGAGACCTCTAGGACTGTGGAGGAAGGACTGCCAAAGGCAGCGCTACAGAAGGGAGAGGACATAGACTCCCGAGGAAGGCAGAAGCTGAAAGCTTGTGACCTTTGGCAGCAAGCAAGCTAAGGAAGTACAGGTTGGTTGAATGGACTGTAAGGTGGATAGAAAACTGGCTGGAGCATCAGGTTCAGAGGATATTAGTTAAAGGCTCAAAATCTACTTGACAGCCCATATCAAGTGGAGTGCCCCAGGGGTCAGTCCTAGCTCTGGTTTTGTTCAGTATCTTCATCAGTACCTGGAAGATGGGATGGAGTGCACTCTCAGCAAGTTTGCAAAAGACACCAAGCTAAGAGGGAGTAGTAGATATGCTGGAGGGTAGGGCTAGGATTCAGAGAGACCTTGACACATTGGAGGATTGGACCAAAAGGAATCTCATGAGGTTCAGTAAGGACAAGTGCAAAGACCTGCACTTACGATGGAACAATCCCACGCACTGGTACAGGCTAAGCAGCAGCTCTGCAGAAAAGGACTTAGCAATTACAGTGGACAATAAGCTAAATATGAGCCAACAGCATGTCCTTGTTGCAAAGAAAGCTAACGGCATACTGGATTGCATTGGTAGGAGTGATGTCAGCAGATCAAGGGAAGTGATTTTTCCCCTCTATTCAGCACTGATGAGGCCAAATCTCCAGCACTGTGTTCAGTTTTGAGCCCCTCACTACAGAAAGGATGTGAACAAATTGGAGAGAGTCCAGCGGAGGGCAACAAAATGGTTAAGGGAGTGGGGTACATGATTTATGACAAGCTGAGGGTCCTGGGTTTATTTAGTCTAGAAAAGAGAAGACCGAGAGGGGATTTAATAGCAGCCTTCAACTACTTGAAGGGTCATTCCAAAGCAACTGCAGCTGGACTGTTCTCAGAGGTAGCAGATAACAGAACAAGGAGCAACTTTCGCAAGTTGCAGCAAGAGAAGTTCAGGTTAGATATTAGGAAAAGCTCTCTCACTGGAAGGGTAGTAAGACACCAGAACAGGTTACCCAGAGAATCTGTGGAATCTCCATCCTTGGAGGCTTTTAAGACCCGGATAGACAAAGCCTTGGCTGGGATGATCTAGTCAGGGATGGTCCTGCTTTGAGCAGGGGGTTTCATAGATTCATAGATGCTAGGGTCGGAAGGGACCTCAATAGATCATCGAGTCCGACCCCCTGCATAGGCAGGAAAGAGGGCTGGGGC
>NW_005842040.1:1356624-1365776 GCF_000455745.1 Alligator sinensis | reverse complement strand
TGGCTGTGCAATGACGTCAGCCAGTGCCTTCAGTACCCTCGGATGGAGCTCATCCGGGCCTGCCGACTTAAACGCATCCAGTTCCTCCAAGTGCCTCTGCACCATCTGAGGGTCTACGCTTGGTAGTCTGGCGCCCATGCTGCCTCTCTATAATCCCAGTGAGAGCCTTGGACTAGATGACCTCCTAAGGTCCCTTCCATCCCAACTTTTCTATGATTCTATGATAAAACTTTGAATAAACAAATGACTCATTGTCTATAATGAAGAGGAGCTGAGAAATGAAAGTAGCAAGCTGCCACTAGTTTATTGATAAAACTATAAGGACAACCACCAATCCACCAGACATAGTTCTGTATTGCCAATCCAAACAGAGTACTGCGTTATGATGGTTTTGGCAATTAAAACGAGCAAGCTTAGTCATATACTGTTATACATCCACATTTGTAAACAACAATATAGCTATCTATATTGGGCCTGAAGAGCCAAAGACTTCAGCAATCTTTTGGCAGTGAGGGGCTTTGGTGGCATAGCAGAGGTGAGCAGCTTACCCTGCACCCCTCCCTACCTCCCGCGTGGCTAAGCAGCAGTAAGAAGCAGTGATGGTGACAGTAGCAGTGGCTAGGTCAGAAGTGCTGGCCCACCTTAGATAAGTTGGGTTGTTTTATCCCACCACCAAAAAACATTGGTGAACACTCCTGTCACCACAACTGCCCTCTTATCCCAGAGCTATGCCCTACCAGGGCCCCAGTGTCAGACACTCTAGCGCACATTCTGCCCGATGATCTCTAGAGCTCACATTCTGGTCCCACTGAGACTGACATACTTCAGGAATCCCCTGAATGGGGCACAGCAAAAACTGCAGTGACCCAGTGCCCATCTGAGCTCTGACCTTCTAAGTGGGAGAAGGCCCCTGAGGCCGGGATGCACTTAAATGACTGAGCAGTGACCACATGCAAACAAGGCAGGGAACTGGCCTGACAAAGGACAGACCGATCCGCACTGAAAACCTACCAGCAGCAAGAGCAGAGTTCAGTGTCTGTGTAGCCTGCGCAGCCTTTAGGGGACCTGACATGGCAAGTCTGGGAGTGTTCCTCCTCCTGGCAACTTGCTCAGGTGAGTGCAGGAGAGAGAGCCCCAGGGAGGGCAGGGCCTTGGGAAAAGGAGGGAGGGTGTTGGGATCCAGGCTCAGACTTGGAACAGAGACATTCTAGGTTTTAATTCCCAACCAGGGGACCTTGCTCTCCAACTGTCATCATTGCTAGTGGGGACAAACATTCAAATCCTTTAGTAACGTTAAGAATCTCAACCTGGGTCCCTTAGTGTGCTTGGAGCAGAATAGGAATAAGTGTCCATCCTATATTATGGGATGCCCTGTGGATGAAAGGGTTAATAGTGACAAGGAGCTCAGAAACCCCTAGGGGGGAGCTAAAGGAGAAACCCAAACACAAGTAGAAATAGGAATTTAAAAAGGCAGAAATAAGAGTTAACGCCCTCCATTCTCCATTCTCTGCAGATGTCAGCTCCCAGATCCAGCTGACGCAGTCTGGAGCAGAAGTCAAGCCCAGGGGTCTGTAGAGCTGACCTATAAAACCTCTGGCTACACATTTAGCTATTCTGGCATATGCTGGATAAAACAGGCTCCTGGGAAAACACTGGAGTGGATAGGATACATCAATACCAATACTGGTGGTACTGGCTATGCTGGGGCATTCAAGGGCTGATTCACCATCGCCAGGGACACGTCCATCAGCATGGCCTATCTGCAGCTGAGCACCCTGAGGACTGATGACACAGCCACGTATTACTGTGCTAGGGACACACTGAATCAAAATCCATCTAGAGCAAACAAGAAGCCCCTTGAGGAAGCCTCCAGGTTTCCTGGTGACACTGGGGTTCTTGGTCACTCCAGTGAGCACTAACCCAGTAAAGGAGACTGCAGGTCTTTTCTTCCCATGCTCTTGGGTGATGCAGGATCTTTGGGCCCAGGATAATTCAATGGCAGCTTGGCTCCAAGGTACCCAGGTCCCTTCTTTTTAGAGCTCCTTCTTTTCTATGGCTCATCGACAAACTGTTGGGGAGCAGGTAGAGAAGCCCTACTCTTTGAGAAGGAGGTTTGACCAGAACAGAGTGTATGGAACATGAGGAGCCAGGGGACACAAACACATGGGATGAATGGGGCAGAGAGGAATGAGATGCCCTGGTTACACAAATACATGGCTTAGTTTTCACAACTATACTATCCCTGTTCTCCTTTACCACCCAAATGCTGTGGGGAGAAAGTCACTTAAGTCCCTCCCAGGGACTGGATCATTATTCTTTTAACAGACATACTACTGCTCTCTATCATTATTCTGTAATACACATAGACACACAAAAATTGCAACCCATATTAGAAAAAGACCCTATTCTTAAAAAGATCTTCCCAGAGCCACCCATCCTAGCCTTCAGACAAGCACCGAACCTCGCCAACCTCATCACCAGAAGCAAACTTCCTCAACCCCAGAACACACCAAAAGGATCCAGACCGTGCCATGACAAGAAATGCAAAACCTGCCCCCACATCTCCACCACCCCCACTATTACTACACCCCACAACAGAGCCATCAGCATCCCAGGATCTTACAGCTGCACCTCCAGGAATGTAGTATACCTCATCCAATGCACCAAATGCCCTGATGGAAGATATGTAGGAGAGACCAGACAACAACTGCGCACCAGAATGAATGCACACCGGAAATCCATCAAAGACAGAAACACCCAATTACCGGTGGGGGCACATTTCTCACAGGAGGGCCACTCTCTCTCCAATCTCTCAGTCCTGATCCTCAAGGGAAATTTACACAACACATCCCAGAGACGAGCCTATGAGCTCCATTTCATCAACCTGCTGGATACTAGAGATCAGGGACTAAACATAGACATTGGATTTTTGATACATTATAATCCGCCTGGCAACTGACTCCCCCGCCCAGCCCAGCCCCTGGCTTGTTTACTTTTCATTCCATCCAGGAAGAGCCCACACCAACTGCTGCAGCTTCCTGAGCCTGACGAAGGGTTTTTGAACCCGAAAGCTTGCTTAATAACTATTCTCCAACCATTTGGGTTGGTCTAATAAAAGATATCAAATTCACCCAAGGAACCTTGTCTACATAGACACACACGCATTTCTGCTGTGTGTCATTATTCTGTAACACAGCATTGCAACACCATGCATTACTGCACTGGGGACACGGTGACAGGGAGCAGAGCAGGGGCTGCACAAAAACTGGAAGCAGCATCTGAACAAATCCAACAAGCATCTCAGGCTCCTGCCCTGCACTTTTTCCCTGCTCAGCATGAACTAAGGGCAGGAGCTGAGCCCTGCCCAGGCCCCAACCCCCAAAGCCCTGCCTGCCCCTCCAGAGTTGCACAGCTCTATCTGCAGAGAGACCTCAAGCTCAGGCCCCATCACCCCAACCCTCCTAGGAAAGGGCTGGTGGGGGGGAAAGGCCCCAGGGAGGTGCAACTTCTGTGCCCTGCTCCCTGCTGCAAGATATGTTTTGTCTTTCCTGAGACACCCTGGCCTTGCTCTTAAGCTCTGGGGAAGCCCTTCAGCTCCAGGCAGGTGGGCCCTGCTGGCCACAGGCAGGACATTTCCTCAAGTTCTGGACCCTTCCCTCTATGTAGGGTGTGTTAAGGATATGCAACACTTGATTATTAAATGGCCATTGAAAAGAGAAGCTTCTCTCACATGGAAGGAAAGGCATGGGGCAAAAACCCAGATTGTCACAACTCAAGGTAGCAGCCAGCTTACCCTTCAGCTTGTTGCTTTGCTTGGCCCTATGTAACTCCCCTGTCCTGACTGCCCAAGGGATCAGCTTCAACTGGGCCTTGAGGCTGGAAAACAGCCACATGATCCCTGCCCTATGATGTGGTGGCTCGGGTTGGTTGTGGCAAGCAAGAGGTGCAGGATCAAAGTCCCCCTGCATAATACGGGCTAGATCCCTTCTTCACTGACCGTGGGCTTTAACCACCAGTGGCTTGAAATATGCAAGGACATTCTCCTTCAGGATCCACAATTATATTGTTGGGCTTCATGGAGATTTTGGGTTGCACATATGTATTGGAGCAAGTACATATTGCTGCTGGAGGCACCAAAGGTCGGGACTCAGTCTGGCCTTTGGATTGTCTCAGTGGCCTAAATGGAGGATGGAAGCTCTGGACAGCCTCCACTCCTCCATAAACTCCTGCCTAGGCATATGCACCACAGGTCTGGCTGACCTCATGTATACACCATAACCCAGAGAATCAATGGTTGCCAAATATATGCTGCCGCAAGCCTGTCACTGTAGTTGCATGACTGCATATGTGCCATTTAGGTGCATGAAGTGAAAGAGGAGCAACAGGTATCCTGTCATGTTCACACCTGACTAATTCTTCTGCAAGCTTTCAGATCTGGGATCCAGGTCAAGAGAGCTTTTGTGGCGCTTTTGTGAAGCCCGTGCTTCCTGCCAAGAGAACTGCTTAAGGCACCAGGAATGGGTTCCATATAGATATCCAGGTGAAGAAAAAAAATCATCCGGTATTGGGGCAGGGAAACTAAACAAAATAACATATGCTCACACTGAGAACCCTGCCCCAAAAGTCCTCAACTAGAACTGCAGGCTTGAACATAGCTTGTTTTCCTGCTGGCCTCCTGTTGGGGTGCTCCAAGCCTGCAGGTGTACCAGTTGGGTACATGGTGTTGGGAAGCCTCTTCGCTGGAGTTCTTCACCTGTTTCCCCCTTCAGATCACCCTGAGCAGCCCTCTCCCAGCCCCACCTGAGCTGGATCCTTCTGCACAGGCTTCTGTGTGCATTGTGGGGTCCTGCTGCATCTTAGTTCAGGTGCTCACCAACTGTACTGGGAAGGAGAGAAACCACTTGGGTCCCCAGTGCTCCGGCAGTCAGGAGAGCATGTGGTGCTTCCCCAAGTATTTTGGCCTGTAGTGGGAACCTGCTGGACTCCTTCCAGTGGTGAGTTGAGCCTCCAGGTTTTTCCCAGATGCTATAGAAGCAGGAAAAGTGTCCAATGCTTCCCCAGGCATGCTGGCCTTGGGGAAAACTGTCAGATCCCTTCCGGCAGCTGGGAGAACATCCAATCCTGTGTCAAGTGTCCCACTGCAAGCCCCTGGTGGCCTACTCTTAGGCTGTTGCTACCTATCCTTGGGGCAATAAGGGGGGCTCCTCTGTTTGGCATGGCACTGCCTGCCTTCATTGCAGCTGGGCCACTTGAGCCACAGTGCTGAGGTGCAGAAGGTGGGCGCCTGTTACAAGGATACATGAGACTGAGGTGGGCAATCTCAGCATTAAGATTTCCTAGGCCTTTGAATGCTACAAGCAAATGGAGACACGATGGGCTGAGGGTTGGAGGAGTGGCAAGGAATGGATCAGCCTGCATATAGCTTGGTTAATTCATCTTCCCCAGGGCTGTCTGACTGATGACCTGTGCACACGAGCATTTTCCTTCCTTATAAAAGCTGCAGCCATCCACAAAAATGTCTAAGCCTGTATTCACATCTGTGCTCTAAGGACAAGACAGAAAGACAAGGCAGTGTGGAATCAAAAAAAAAAATATGCCTTAAACTTTGACTATTTTAGTTATAAGATGACATAACCGCTTTGTGGAGAATTGCTGGCTCTGTATAGTAGAACAGATAAGAGAAAGTGTTTGTTCTTTGTAACTCCTCTGCAACTGCTTCGCTCACCGCGGCCTTGAAGATAGCAAAAAGTATGTACAACTCTGATTTGCAGGTGCAAGAAGGAGGTTTGTGAACTAACCTCGCCTCCCCCATTAGTTCCCATCCTGATTACAGCAAAAAAATAATGAAGTAATATTATAGCCGCTTTTCATGCTAATTTCACTATATGATCACGTGAGTTGTAAGCAACTGTTAAAAAGTATATAAGCCTCCTGATTTTGCTCTTGGGGGGGGACCCCTTCCAAGTGCTTGGGAAATCCATGTCACTTTGGAATCCCCCCCTACAGCTGTAGTTTCTTTTAAATAAAAGCTTCTGCTGACCTGACCCAAAAGTATGCTGCGTGTGTTTCCACGACAATTCCTGGTGCCGTGACTCGGATCCAGAACACAGGCTGAGAAAGGAGGACCGCAGACTGCCCCCCCCGAACCCCGAGGCGCCAAACTTGAGAGGTAAGAGACCTAATTCAAAATCTCTATTGGGGTTTCGGAGGAGGACTGCCTGTAGGCTCCCAACTTGGCCGTGGTAACTGGATCTGAACCTTGTTAAAACAGGTCAGTCTGAACCTTACTGCCGGCTAAAATTTTCTGTCTGGTAAAGGATCCCATTTTGTGTCTGGTAACGTACGTTTTATTTAGGGAGAAACTGTATGAAGCACCTTCATCCTACAGCACATCGGGCTTGTCGTTAATTAACTAAGGCGGTGTGGGGGAGGAGGTCTGGCTGACTGAATGAATGTGCATGTGTGTGTATTTAGAAATATGAGCCACTGACCAGGTCTGAGACTACGGTTGGGTTCAGCCGCCCCAATTCTGCCTGACAGGGCAGTTTTGAAAGCAAGGGGGCCCAACTGGAACCTCGTGACCCAGTGGACAGGGCTTCCCAGTGATTGAATAAATGTGTGTGTGTGCATTTAGAAAAATGAGCCACTGACCAGGTCTGGGACTAAGGCTGGGTCTAGCCGCCCCGATTCTGCCTAAAAAAGGTAGCGTCGAAAGCAAGGGGGCCCAGCTGAAACCTCGTGACCCAGTGGACAGGGCGTCTGAGTGATTTTGTCTTTTCCAAACCCCTTGTCCCAGTAGCTTCTGCCGAGAGCAGGAGTGAAAGGATTCCTCTTGTGTTTCCCTTCCCATTTCCATTTTATGAGCCGGTGTCGGGTCAGAAGCCTTTTGTCTGGGCAGTGAAAAACTGCGGGGCAAGGCACTGAGCGGCCCGGACATCCTAAATAAGCCTCTCCTACGTCTCCCTGTGTGACTGAAAATGGGAACGAGTCAGTCTAAACAAGTTCCCGTCCCCCCTAAGGGGACTCCGGCGTACTTTATGTACACACACTATTCTCCCGAGGCTTGCAAGTACCTGGATAAGTGGAACTGGTATACTAGGGATGATCCTGTGAAGCATTTTCCACAAGAAGGAACATTTGATCAGGATAAAATAGTGCACTTAAGAGGGGCTTTAGAGTCCCGTGGATCCAAAACACCACAAAACCAGTGGGACGCGTTCTTTTATTGGTATGATGAAATGTCCAAAAGGCGGACAGAATCTCAAACTAGGAGCCTAAAAGACTCTCAAGAAAAATTAAAACAGCAGTTACAAGCTGTTCGGGAGAAATTGGCTGCTCCCCCAAATTACACGCCGGCCACCGCTCCGATGTATCCAGCATTGCCCGGGGCGCCCCCACCACCGGAGCCAGCAGAGGATATCCTTGACCTTTGTTCGAACCCTGCTCTCCTGGGACTCCCACATCAGCAACAACCGGTTCAACATCAGGCTGCAGCCCAGGCTAGTAACTCATTAGCTGAAGCTCCTTCAGTAAATCCATCCACGGAGCTTAATAGTCTGGACTCATCCACCATATCTGCCACTCAATCATCACCAGTGTGGCAATTTACTCCTGGGTCACAACCCACCACAGGTGTATTTAGAAGAATGGGAATAGGCATGGAAAGATCTCCCATCAATCTTAGATCCCGAGCTGCACAAGTTTACCCCCTAAGACAAATGCCAGGCATTGGCACCGATGGACAAAATATAGTAACCGTGCATGCACCCTGGACTCCAGGTGATCTCTACAATTTAACTCAAAAATTCCCCAAAATCAGGGAAGACCCAGAAAAATTTCAGGAAGAATTGCAGACTGTTATAAATTGTTATAATCCAACATGGGCTGACATTAATCAGCTCATGCGATCGATTTTGCCCAAGGAAACTATGCTACGTCTGTATGCTGCCTGTACTTGGCCAGATCAAAACCCAGGGATTGGCCAAGACTTTATTGACAAGAGAAATGCTTTGGTTCAGGCAGTTCTCACAATTTGCCCAAAAAAGGCAGACTGGACCAAAATAAATACCTGTAAACAAAACAAAAATGAACACCCCAGTGACTATTTGGAACGCCTCAAACAGGCATTTGAACGATACTCAGGAATGGATAACCCAGTCGGAAATGCTAAACAAGCAATAGTGGCAGCATTCATCCAGGGACTTAACCCTAAAATTGCTGAGAAAATTCAAACAGTAATTATTGGCTGGGAAACTAAAGATTTGACTGAAGTCCTTGCTGCGGCTAACCATTTTCATAACAAATTGGAACGGTCTAAAGACAATGCCGAGTTTAAGTTAATGGCCTTACAGATTTCTCAGTTGCAGGGTCCAGGTAGAGGAAGGGGACGAGGACGGGGAAGGGGAGGCCCGGGTAGATTCAGGGGAAGAGATAGATCCTTGAGCCCACAAAACCCAGGCTATGGGAACCAATGTCATTATTGCAAGCAAGAAGGACATTGGAAATCAGAATGCCCCAAGCGCCCCGGCCAAGGACCCAGACCCCAGTCCCTGCCCCCACCTCCACTTCCTGTCAATTTTCCCAGTGTTGAATAGGACAGCCTGAGGGACAGTGACATCATCGCTCCTTTGCTTGCTACTGACCAATCTGGTCCGTTTGTTGAATGCCTTATTTCTGGTAAACCTGTCTCCTGTCTTGTCGACACCGGAGCATCCCGCTCCACGCTAAAGGCTGCTGAGTTTCCTTTTCTACCTTATTCTCCTGAAACTATAAATGCTGTCGGTATAGGCGGACAACCTATCCCACATCCCGTCTCTGAACCTGTCTCCATCTCTATTGGCCCTTTGTCTGAAAATCATGCCTTTCTTCTTAGCCCCTGTGCACCTGTCAACCTTCTTGGTAAGGATTTGTTGTGTAAACTGGGATGCGTGATTTATTGTAGCCCAGATGGTGTTTACCTTGAGGTACCAGAACATAGGGAAACTGAGCTTGTGGCTTTGCTAACCCAGGAGTACTCTGAACCTGACACTTCCTACTTGCAAGAGGAACTGTTGGCACGAGTACCTCCACAGCTGTGGTCCACCCATGCAAATGAAGTGGGGCACATGCTGAGTGCTGAACCAGTGCGTATCATCTTGAACCCTGCCAAGCCA
>NW_005842040.1:1346129-1353900 GCF_000455745.1 Alligator sinensis | reverse complement strand
TGGTTAGCCTCAAAGGGACTGACCTGGGCTTTCAGGGCTTTGGAATGAAACACTGCTCATAAAGGATGCTATTTGCATATGCCACAAAGTCTAGCAATGCAGGCAAGAGTGAAGAGCACAGGCCAACACATGGGTGCAGTGTCGGTGTCTTGGGAATGTAGGCTCAGGTGAATAATCTGACCTGAATATGCCTGTTCCAAAGGAAACTTCAAGCCACCAACAATTCATCTCCTCGGGCTGGCTTGCTGGGAAGCAATGACTGTCAAAAAAGATTTCAGAGAAGTGATAAATGAGCAGTTGAGTATGAGCTCCCATGACCACACACTGCTCAAAAGACATCTGCCATTGAGGTGCCTCATTTGGGAAGTGAGGCAGTTTCTGTTGTACTGTTGGTTCCACGTGGCAGTAGTGCATCCGGTCATAATTTACCCCGGCTTGGTATGCTCCACAGATGTGCACAGATGCTGGGAAGCAGGCTGGGGGTGCTGCTTGCAGTGAGAGGGATCCCTGCATGGGGGTTATCCCAGCATCACCATGAAGCTTTGCTCTTTTGCAGTCTTCCAGGAGGAGCAATGACCCTGCTCTCCAGTCTGAAGCTGCTACCTCCTTGTGGCTCAAAACAGAAAACTCCTTTGATTTCAATAAGAGCTTTTTGGTCCCCATCTAATCGGGACCTTGGTCATGTGGATTCAGGAAAAAATATATGCCTTAAACTTTGATTATTTTAGTTATAAGATGACATAACCGCTTTGTGGAGAATTGCTGGCTCTGTATAGTAGAACAGATAAGAGAAAGTGTTTGTTCTTTGTAACTCCTCTGCAACTGCTTCACTCACCGCGGCCTTGAAGATAGCAAAAAGTATGTACAACTCTGATTTGCAGGTGCAAGAAGGAGGTTTGTGAACTAACCTCGCCTCCCCCATTAGTTCCCATCCTGATCACAGCAAAAAAATAATGAAGTAATATTATAGCCGCTTTTCATGCTAATTTCACTATATGATCACGTGAGTTGTAAGCAACTGTTAAAAAGTATATAAGCCTCCTGATTTTGCTCTTGGGGGGGGACCCCTTCCAAGTGCTTGGGAAATCCATGTCACTTTGGAATCCCCCCCTGGGGGAAACTACAGCTGTAGTTTCTTTTGAATAAAAGCTTCTGCTGACCTGACCCAAAAGTATGCTGCGTGTGTTTCCACGACAGCAGTATTTCCAGGGAACACGGAGTTTCCAGCTGGATGTGGAGTATGACCGTCATATAGCATTGACCATAAGTAACACTGGTGCACTGTGAAGCAGTTCAAAACAGTGCCTGCTTTTCCAGAGACACTTGTGACCCATTCCAAGTAGCTTTAAACGGCCTCAAGAGGAATTTGGGGAGAAAAAAACAAAGCTAAAATGAAAACAAAAATTAGAATTCAAACTACAAATCCTGAATGAAGAGTCATTTCAACCCGAGCACTGAATTGTTTCACTCAGAAAGATCAAAGTAGGATATGTCAAGCTTAAGCCCTTTTAAAAATCTTGCCATCAGTCTGATGGCAGTGGGCTGGACTGTCCAGTCCAGATCCGATTATCCAGATCTAGGCCAAGGGCACTCCATTAGAAGCCAGAAAGCTGAACAGGTGTAAAACTGTAGCAATGCTGCAGTGGCTCATACCATGCCCCTTGCTTTGCTATTCGCACTTGTGCATCCTGCCTTGCCTTATAGTTCAGGTGTCTTTGCAGCCTGCCTGGCTTATGGGTGCATTCATAGGGCATGGCTCCTTGTAGCCCTAAAAAACCCTAAGGTCATGATGGCCCCTCAGTTGAAGCGTGCAGGCCCAGGAGAAGGAGACATAAGAAGAGGCTGCAGAATCCTACAAGGAATGAGAAACCACTTACATGCTCAGAGAGGCAGAAGCACCAATGCTGGCATCCTGTGGGCCCATCCTGGATCAGGCAGGGGAGGATGGAGAGAGGGGATGAAAGGGCTGGAAGGGGAAGGGAGGAGTTCAGCTGTTCACCTTCTGCAGGCAAAACAGCAGGGGAAGATCCCAGCCAGCTGGAACCTGTGGGAGAAGGGGCAGAGTCTGGGTACACTCAGTGGGGTGCAGGCCAGATGAGAAGAAACTTGTGTGAGTGGGATGGGGGTGGATCTTGGCCCCTCCGCTCATAACCAGGAACAACCATGGGGTAAAGGAGAGTCTTCCCAGCAGGGAGCAGTACATGGTTCTCACACATAGCTCAGTGGGGCTTTCTGTCCCCAGCAGGCCTGACCTGGGCCAGAGCTCTGACTTCCAAGTGGCAGGGTGAACCCCTGGCAACAGGGTCCTCGGGCCCAGAGGTGGGCAAAGAGGGGCCAATACGGGAGATAGATGGTCCATACAGGGCACTAGGGTGCTGGCAGAGAGGCAGGACAGGGCATCCTGAGTGGCCTGGAGGCAGGAGGCACCCGATCATCATGTGGGCTGGGGGAGGGGCAGACCCTCAGGTCTGGGGCCTGCTACAGTGCAGGGGGGACACTCACCTCGCTGCTCCCCACCTTCTCCTCCTTCCCTCTGTGGCAGTGTCAGCACTGGGGGTGGGACGCAGAGACACTGGTCAAGTCGCAGGCATCCCAAACCCCCAGACCCCTGCCACTTCCACCACCCCATGCCCCAGCCTTCCCTCTCTCCACCACTGCCTCCGTACCAGGGACTGGCCCTGGGCGCCCTGCCAGACCCAACTCCCTTCCTCCCTCTGTGCTGCCAGGGCCTGCATCTGGTCCCTGGGTACAGTCTGGATATACACAACAGGCAGGGCTCTCAGCACAGAGAACTCCCTGTGGAGCCCCTGCCCCAGCCCCAGCCCCAGCCCTGCCCCACCTAGACACACAGGGTGCTGGAGGGAGTTGTGGGCAAGGGACTTACTGAAGATACACTAGTCATTTCCCCTTCACTCACCTGTTCCCTCCCAAGGCCTCCAGAGCTGGGAAGGAACCCAGGGGTCCTGGACCTCAATGCATCCTTCTCCCAACCTGCTAGACCCTTCCCAGGACCTGGCACCAGCCCCCCCCTCCACTCCTCACACAGATCCCATGCTCAATAAGCTAACACTAGGAAAAGCATCAGACCTTTCCCCCTGTCTTGTCTATTTTAGACAGTGATGCCCCTTGGTCTGGGTGCTCACCTCCAAGTTCGGCAGGGGGTCAGCCTGGCACCCCACCTCAGCCAGGCAGAGGGCCCCGGTTTGGGTGGAGGTGTCTTCATACTGGGGGCCCTCTGCCTGGCTTCTGGTCTCCATGGTGGGGGGCATGCTGGCCTGGGTCCCTGCCTCCATCCCTTGGGAGGGGCATCTGCTCCTCATTGCACAAGAAGTAACTGTTCAGAGATGGATCATGGACAGAATAGGATGCAGTTTAATAAAGCCAAGTGCAAAGTACTGCACCTAGGGAGAAAGAATCAGTCACACTCACAAACTGGGAGATGACTTTCTAAGCAGCACAGCAGCAGAACGGGATCTCCGAGTCATAGTCAACTCCCAAATGAACTTGAGTTGTCAGCGCAATGACGTGATAAGTAAAGCTAACCTCACTCTATCGTGCATTAGCAGGTGCATCACGAATAGGTCTAGGGAGGTGATGCTGCCCTTCTATGCGCCGTTGTAAGGGCACAGCTGGAATACTGCGTCCAGTTTTGGATGCCACACTTCAAGAGGGCTGGGGATATCACTGAGAGGCTCCAGAGGAGGGCTACTTGTATGGTTAGGGGCCTGCAGGTAAGATCCTATGAGGAGAGATTGAGGGACCTGGATCTCCTCAGCCTGCCCCAGACAAGGCTGAGAGGTGATCCTGTGGCCATCTACCAATTCATCTGGGGGCAAGAAATAGGAGATACTCTGAACTTCTTTACGGTAAGGGTAAACAGAATCTGAAATGGGCTCCCAAAGGAGATGGCGCTCTCCCCTACGCTGGAGGGCTTTAACAGGAGAGCGGACAAGCACCTGGTTGGGGTCACGTTGTAATGGTGGAAATTGGGGCTTGGCTCATTTAGTTTATGTTAATTAGGTCAACAGATAACCTTTATCTGACCCACCCTCAAAGGACCCTGGAATAGAGTGCTGTGTGCACACCCACGTGCCGTGTGCACAGCCCTGGCGTGCCGGGTGCACTACCCCTATAAAGGGCTCTTGACTGACAGAAAGTGTGTGTGTCTGGGTGTGTGTGGGACTGGGAGCACCTGAGCTTGGTGTGCAGGGTGCATGCGAGTGGCTGAACTGAGGTGGGACTGTGAGAGGGAAAGCAGTCAGGGTGCTTGTAGACAGAAAAGAGAGAGAGCGACGGAGAGACTGAGTGGCTGGTTAACTGTGTGGACCGTGGAGGTTCCTGGTACTGGGCCCAGTCGCCGGGAGAGATCTGTCTGGCACCGGAGCAGGAAGAGCTGGCTCCCCGGGCTCTTCCCTCCGGGTGTGTTTTTCATGCAAAGTAGCAGCCCTCTGTTCTGTTTGGTAAGCATTGCCCCATTCCCCGCTGGGTATTAAGGTTCTTCTTCTCGGAGGGTGTCTGAAGGAGATTATTCGGCGGGTGTCCAAAGAAGATTAGAAGCCACTGTTTGAGGTGCCTCCCCAAGCCAGGCTCTGGTGCTATGCAAAGCTCAGTAAGATCCTGCTCAAGGCCCTGCCTTGGGGTGCTCAGGCCCACTGCCCCCAGGAGCTCAGCTTCCCTTCTGGGCTCTGGGCTCCCCTCCTGCAGCTCCAGGACCACCCTGGTCTGGGCTCTGCTCCTCCTGGCCCTGCTCCCAGACGAATGCTTGGGGCAGGTGCGGGGGTGGCAGCAGGGGTAGAGTCATGGCCCCTGGTGCCCAGTACCAGGTGCCCCAGAGACAGGTTGAGGGCGGGGGGAGGCCTCTTGAAGTCGGTGGGGAGAGATCTGCATCCCACAAACACCCCACTATTCCCAATATGGAGTCCAACCCCTACCCCTGACCCTCCTGCCTCAGCTTAGGTCATGCCAGCCCCCTGGGTCACCTCTAGCCCCAGCTCCTTCTCCCACGGCCCAGCCCCTGCAGCTTCCCTGCTACCAGCACCCTCTTCCACTGAAGCTCTGGGGACAGGCTCAGGTCCACTGCACTGCCCAACCAGCCTGCTAGCCCAAATCACTGGCAAACAACAACCATTAAGAACCAACTACAAAGGAACAACTGGGAACGCGAGGAAAGGAAGAATTTTTATGCTGTTTTTTTCACCCATTTCCCTCATTTACCCAGTTAAAGGCCAAATGTTTAGTACCCCAAAAACCAGTTTCCCAGATAACTTTGTGAACTCTCTGCATTTAATTCTCAGGCCCTGGGAACCTCTTTCCCCGCAAGAAGAGCTGCATTCAAATACATTACATGTTTATATTTCTGGAGTATATCTCTCTCAGTTCTTATGCAACAAGCTGTCACTGCGCCCCAGAGCAGGGACCTCCTGAGCAACTCAAGACACCCACCCCCAGGCTGCTGGAGCTTAGTCTAGTGACTGTACAATTAAGTGCATCATGGGTGACTAGTGCCTCTTGAGTCGGGGGGTACATGCTCCCCCCCCCCTCCCCCAGTCAGCGACCAGCAGAGGGGTTTGCTGGGGGGCCAATCTCACTGCCTGGGGGGCGACCCCCCGCGGGGGGGGGGGGGGGGGGGGTCGGGTCCCCAGCGGCTGATCCGACTCACCAGGGCGGACGGATTTGCCTAGACAATAACTCGCCCATAGGCAGATTCTGAGAATCCTCTAGGTCTTAATGTCCTTCTACAGGCTCCTAAACCCCTTGCTCCTGTGGCTCCAGCCGTCCTGAGCTCCTCTCTGCCTGCAAACTCCCGTTTCTTTGCCATTGCCTCATCCCCATTGCCTTTTCCCCTGATCTCCCAATTTTCTGCCTCTATCTCCTGGCTGTTTTCTCCTTGCCACCGGGCTTTTTTCCTTGGTTCCACCCTGGCATCAGGTGAGCCTGCGTAACCCTGGGGCCACTTGACCTTAAGTAACCCCAAGCCTCAGCTCCTAGCCAGCTTCTCTGTAGTTTACGGGTTTCTAATCCTGATTCTAGCAACTTTCCCTCTTTACACTTTCTTTCTCACCTTAACCTTCCCACAGGTATCCCAAGTATACCAAACACGCACATACATACTGTACCATTCAAGTTAAATACTCACCTGTGTGTATGTGTAGTTGGGTGGTTTTTGTGTGAGGTAGGTGTACTGAGTGTGCGGGTATTGACAATAGATTTTTGTCTAACTTTTTGGGTGTATAGGTGCTCTATTGGTGATAGGTGTGTGTGTGCCTAGCCTGGTAATTTGGGATGTGTATGTGCCTGAGTTGGTAGTGTGTGTGTGCATACCTGGTGGGGGTGTATGCACCTAGTGTGTGTGTGTGCGCCTAATTGATGTTTGTATGTGTGTATGTGCAATAGTACACCATGCCTTCCTATCTAACAGCGCAATGTTGAGATCCTGAGCACTGGCCTGACCCCACAGGGCAACACCAGCATGACGCTGGATCCTTATGCCTGTCATACACCCCCCGGCCCATGCTTCACACCACAGCCAGCGACAGGCTCCCAGGCTCAAGCACCCAACACCTACTAAGTGCCTTGCCTACCTCTTCACCACAGCTGGGATTGTCAAGGCTTCTCCAAAACATTGGACATGAGTCCAAGACCAAAGCCTGAGGGCACATTTGTGTTAGTGTGTTGGGATCCTCAGGATCCTGAACTCAGTCATCCTGTGGTCACTGCTGCCCAAGTTGCCATGCACTATTACATTCCCCACCAATTTTTCCCCGTTTGTGAGCAGATCAAGAAGAGCATGGCCTCCACATGCACCAAGAAGTTGTCCCCAGTACTCTCTGAAATCTTCCTAGATTGCCTGTGCACTGCTGGATTGCCCTCCTAGCAATCAGGGTGATTGAAGTCCCCCATGAGAACAAGGGCTCTAGAGATCACTGGGCAGAATGTGAGCTAGAGTGTCTGACACTGGGGCCCTGGTAGGGCATAGCTCTGGGATAAGAGGGCAGTTGTGATGACACGAGTGTTCACCAATGTTTTCTGGTGGTGGGATAAAACAACCCAACTTATCTAAGGTGGGCCAGCACTTCTGACCTAGCCACTGCTACTGTCACCATCACTGCTTACTGCTCCTTAGCCATGGGGGGGGGGGGGGCATGAGGTAAGCTGCCCACCTATGCAATGTCACCAAAGCCCCTCACTGCCAAAAGACTGCTGAAGTCTTTGGCTACTACCTAGGAGGCTGATGATGTGCAGTTCATAGGCCCAGCTCTGAAAAGTAGTTTGTACATTCAAACAAGTACCTAACCTCATCACCAGAACTGAAGCCAACTTCTTACAGCTCAAAACACAAAACCTGCCAACTATCTCTAGTACCCCCTGCCACAAACTGCACACCAGAATCTCAAAAACAACAAAACCCAACTACCTGTGGGGGCACATTCCTCACCAAAAAAACACTCTGCCTCCAGTCTCTCAGGCCTGATCCTGAGATGGAACAAATTACAAAGCAAACCACTTTTCACAGCCGGGCCTATGAACTGCACTTCATCAGCCTCCTAGGTAGTAGGTACAGAAACTCATGGACTCAATATACACAGTGGAGTTCTGGCACGCTGTGACCTGCCAGACATCCGACACCCCAGGCACCTCTGCACTTTTACCTGCATTGCTACATCCCCTTTTCCTCCTTCTCCCCCACCCCAGCCTGTCCCTCCCCCACTGATGCCTCCATTTCCATTTTCACTGACTGGCTTTCTTGCCTGCATTGTGGGCCAGGCCACCC
>NW_005842040.1:1329935-1345487 GCF_000455745.1 Alligator sinensis | reverse complement strand
CTGCGGCTTGCCCAGTGGGCCAAGGGGTCACATTCCAGTGGCTCCACATCCTCAGCGAGATAGATAGCCACTGAAGACTCGGCACTACCTGCCCGATGCTGGGGTCTGATACGTTTGGACCCCAACATTGAAGCCATGTCCATGGCCCACACTGGCAGTAGCTGGCATGGAGGAGATTGGCCGGTGCTGGTGCCAGTGCTGGTGCTGGGAGTGCTGGCACAGGAAAGTGGATCCCCCTCTTCCACATCCCCTTGCCTCTGCGCTTTGGCCTCCCTGACTTTGTTCACCAGCACCTGTGATCAAGGGTTTTGGGGCTGCCAGTGCACATGCTCCCCTTCACCCTCAGGTCACACATGCCTGCCATCATACTGGACCGCAAGGGATCCAGCCATCTCCTGATGCCCTCCTTCAGCCCCCTCCCCAGTGCCTGCACGTCTGGTGACAGCTGCCTGCCCCAGCCAGGAACATTGATCCCCTGGAACTTCTCCATTTGGTTCTCCAGTTCCCTCACGAGGTGGATCACCTGGCTGAGGAGGGTATTGCCAGCGCTAAGGGTCTTGGTGGCCTCGAGGAAGGGTTTGAGGACCACCAACATCTGGGAGATGGTACCCCACTCAACTCTGTTCAGGGGGGCACTGATCCGCATCTCCCCAAGTGAGGCCATCTCATGGATGGCCTTCTGTTGCTCCACCAGCCTCTCGAGCATCAGGTATGTGGAGTTCCACCGAGTCTCCACATCCTGTATGATTCTGTGCTGCGGGATGCTGAGCTCTGCCTGTTTCTCCCGCAGCATCTTGCCCCCCTTGATTCTGCGGTGCAAGTAGCCCGCCACCTTCCTGCATTTTGAAATCAGCTGGCTTGTAGCAGTACTGGTGGTGGCGCCGTCACCGGCAGCTCTGTCCCCCTCCAAGGCATCCCTCACTATTAGGTGCAACCTGTGTGTCTCACAGCAGATGCCAACAAAGTTGGCATCACGGACCGCCTTCGCCATATTGGCCCTGTTGTCGGTGACCATGAACCCGCCGATGAGCTCGGCCTGCCCAACAAGCCATCCCTGCACCATACGGTTCATGGCCTCTTTGATCTCCCTTGCCGTGTGGGACTCATCCAGCACCTCGGCCTTGGGAACACTCCCCCCCTTTCTGTCCATCATTCCCTCACTGGTCCAGGGTGGCCTGCCTCTGCTTTGGGGGTAAGGGGGCTTTGGAGTGAGCGGGGGACTTCTCTTTCAGCACACTCACACTGGTGCCAGGCTGAGCAGTAGGAAGAGGGGCAAGGGGGTGGTGCCTCCTTAGATGCAGCAGCATGGCCATGGTGGAGAAGTGTCTCACGTCCTTGCCATGGCTCATGTGCCTTCAGCAGTGCTGGCAGATGGCAAACTGCCACCTCAAAATGCCACCATCATCTGCCACCTCAAAATGATCCCACAATACACTACTCCCCTGCTTCCTGGTTGAGGGCAAGGATCCTGCCTTTTCCCGCTTCTCAGCAGGCTGAGGCTCAACAGTAGGAAGAGCTGCCTCAGCTGAGCCATTTGCCTCCACAACCTCAGCCTCCTCCGAGGTGCTGCTTTCCGGAGACCTGGGTCTAGGGGAAACGTGAGGGGTGTGGAGCACAAACTCTGATTCCCCCTCAGTCCCCAGAATCGCCTGAGCCAGCACTCAGCATCCCTGGTTCCAGCTCTAGCTCCAGCTCTAGCTCCTCCTCTGGCAATGGGAGGCTCATGCTGAGAGCTGAAATTGGGATGGAAGAGACAGTGATTCCACTGCTGGTGCCCACTTCTGGACTGAGCAGAGGTGGTACAGATGCAGGGACATTAGGTGCAGACACTTCTCCCACCACCTGGCTTCTACTGGCAGCACTGATGTCATGGCTGCTCGGGAATAGAATGCGTTGGTGTTTGGGATGGGGTGGGGGCTTGCAGCTCTAGCTCTCTCCTTACCCCCTCCCCTCCTCTGCCAGAAGACCTGGCATCTGCCTTTCCAGCACACTTCATATTGATCTTCCTGTGCTGCAAAAGGTCTCTGTGTGTGTGAATCCTTTTGTATATCTGTCTGTCTTGTTCTCCTGTGAATATCTGTGTCTATCCTGTGGTGTGAATGAAATTATTTGTGTGTGTTCCTGTGTCTCAATATATTATCTGTCTTGCTCTTCTGTAAATATCTGTCTGTCTTCTTCTGCTGTGATTTTTTTTCTATATTCTGGTTTTCTGTGTGTGTGTGTGTGTGTGTGTGCGTGTGTGCATGCAGCGATAGATAACATTGGCTGGGAAAACACAACTGTCTTTTTGCAAAGTTTCCAAAAAAAGTTCCCAAAAAAAGCATTCAAAGAAATAAATTGAATTGTAACACTATTAATAATTGAATTGAATAGCTAAGCTAAGCTAAATCCTAACCACTCCTTTAGAACATGAAAAAGCAGTAGGCAGGGTTCAGTCGCAGCATTCCTCTCTCGTACACCTGCTGACAAGGAACCAGCTGCAAAAGGTATAGAAAGGCCTGAAACAGGGGCTTTTGTACTTTTTTTGTCCCACCCACAGACGCTGCCATTAGAAAGGTAGCCAGGGAGAAATCCTTCTCACTGGCTACCTACAGATGTCAGTCTTCCTGCCCCCACCCCACTCCCCCTCCCTCCCCTGCTCTCACTCTCCGTCCCTCCCCCACTCCTTCTCCCTCTTCAATTCCCTCAAAATGGCCGAAGCAGCTCCAAAGCACATGAAGTGGGTCCAAAGTGCTTCGGATGCCCCTATCCTACTCCAGACACTATTACTGGGATCCCACATTGACCCAAAAGTGCTGCTTCGGATGCCGAAGCATGCAAAGTGGGTACGGATCCGAAGACTCGCACAGTCCTAAAAGGCACCCCTGCAAAGAGAGGGGCTACAAATTGGCCCATGAACTGACTTGCAAACTGCTTGCTCTGTTTGCTGCCTCTGCTCACTGTTTTGATTCATCCCCTTCCGAGAAGAGCACCAGTTGCACAAATTTATTTGGATTCGAATTTAGTTTTAGACTTTGCATTCTCCAATAGTCAGCAGTGTTAAGATACCAGTTAAAGCACCTGCTCCCAAGAGGGTTTATCAAGCTCTGCAAGTTCCCTCCCTTCAGGCTCCTGTCTTTTTCATTTGTCCACTAAAATAACCTTCCTTGTATCTAGAACATCAGCTAAAGAGAGAGAGAGCTGCAAGTGCTAATGATGGTCCCAATATACATTTTTCACTCATGGCAAAGTCTCCTCAGCACCACAACGTTCCTGTCAAAGTAGGTACCATATTCCTTCCTAATTTGGGTGATACATAGTTTTCTTTCAGAAACCACAGCTGGAAAGGTTACAACCCAGCAATGCATCTCATTCTACATTGAGGACTAAGGGCAAGATGGGGTAGGCATCACCACTTGGATGAGGAGTGGCTGTAAGGGGAGGTATTGTTGCACAAACGGCTAGTTTCGTGCCCCTGGAGGCTTGTCCAATCCACCTCTAGGAGAGAGTCACACACACAGGCTGGGTCCAATTTCAGATTTATTGTTTGCAAACAAGTTCGACAAGGGAGCTTAATGCTCAAATCCGTGTCGACCCCAAACAGAGTCTGGGGTTCCTTTTTATAGCTAACATAAACAAAAGATTCTAATGTGTCGCGTAATTATTGGCAGCCCAAGTATTATGTCTTGCAACATATGTCTAGCAGTTACATGTTCTATGACGGTTTACATACATGTCTCATTTACATCTTAAATCTCCTCCCTGGGGCCGTCTTTAAGCCCATCTCGGTCATTCTTCGGTCAGGGTCTGAGTTCTTTACATCAGCATCTTTCCCTGTGCCTCTTCTCTTATCTCTCGTAAGGAGTTATTTATTGCATCTGTTCTTGGCTATGTCTGCAGAAGTCTAGTGCTACTCGTAAATCTATCATTGGCCTATATGCCTTAGCAGAAGCAATTGTGTAGTGAAGCCAAACAGTTCTCAGCTGTGAAGCCTTTGTGTAGTGAGATGAGACATTTTTACCACACAGCTGCTATACAAACGTTATTGCAAAATCATAATGACTAGATTATAACATATTTTTACCACAGTATGGAGGCCACATAATGGTGTCCCAGCACCCTGCCTAAGTAACTTCCTTCCTCCAGGGAAGGCTAGAGCTGCAGGTGAGATAGTCCAAGAGCACCGGCCTAATTAAAAGCACCAAAGCCTCATGTGTATCAGTGTCCCCTGCACTGAAAAATGGCAGCTCATCAAATGAGCACCCCCACCGCCGTTTCTCAGTGCAGGAACACTGATACACATGATGCTGGAGTCTGCTGGTACACGTTTATTTCTGTGCTCTAGCAGACTCGATCAATCAAGTCTGCTCTCATGTACTAGATTTCCAGCGAGTCGGAGCTGGCTCCTTGCACGTCTGTTGGAGCTCAGTGTGATTAAGTCAGAGTGTCCAACTTCTAAGTTGCCAGGGGCTGCATGCCCCACAGCCTCCCCTTCTCCTTCCTCCCACTCCCAACACTGCATAGGCACATAGTTGGGCACCCCACCTCACCTTTGGCTGACTGGCAGTGGGCTTCTCCGCTACATTGCTCTGCACCATACCACACAGGTGCTTTTGGCTGCTGGCTTCCTTGGCACTGTAGTCTGTGCCTCTCTGCCTCACTCCACCTGCTGGAGGAGGGAGGGGAAGCCCCAAGACCCTAGCTGCTGCGGCATCTGGAATGATAAGGGTAATGGAAGCTGAATGGGAGCATGTTAAGAGCTGCATGTGGCCTGTGTGCTGCCAGGTAGCCAGCACCCAGTTAAGTTATGGGGATACACTGCACTGAGGTATAACATCCTGTGCGGGACATTAGTTTCCTGTATGTTATCACCTAGTAAGTTCTGCCTTAATAGTTCCAGTTATAGTTGCCAGGTTAAGGTTAGCGTCAAGGATTACATTTGGGTCTTCCGTATGGAGTACCTGGAGCATCCTTGGACAAAGAAAAGAGTAATGTGCAGAGCAAACCAGGCTTATCTCTCCCTGCTATTCCACACTCTCCATTTGAGAGTGTGGAAAGGTACTGACTGTAGATAGTTAGTGGAGAGGCTGCCCATGGTTTGAAAGAGAAGCAGCAAGCTGCAAAAGATGGATCAACAGTACCCCTGGCCTTTCTTCATCACAGTGGCACCATACCCCACAGGTGCTTTGTGCTGCTGGCTTCCTTGGCACTGTAGTCTGTGCCTCTCTGCCTCACTCCACCTGCTGGAGGAGGGAGGGGAAGCCCCAAGACCCTAGCTGCTGCGGCATCTGGAATGATAAGGGTAATGGAAGCTGAATGGGAGCATGTTAAGAGCTGCATGTGGCCTGTGTGCTGCCAGGTAGCCAGCACCCAGTTAAGTTATGGGGATACACTGCACTGAGGTATAACATCCTGTGCAGGACATTAGGTTCCTGTATGTTATCACTTAGTAAGTTCTGCCTTAATAGTTCCTGTTATAGTTGCCAGGCTAGCGTGAAGGATTACATTTGGGTCTTCTGTTTGGAGTACCTGGAGCATCCTTGGACAAAGAAAAGAGTAATGTGCAGAGCAAACCAGGCTTATCTCTCCCTGCTATTCCACACTCTCCATTTGAGAGTGTGGAAAGGTACTGACTGTAGATAGTTAGTGGAGAGGATGTCCATGGTTTGAAAGAGAAGCAGCAAGCTGCAAAAGATGGATCAACAGTACCCCTGGCCTTTCTTCATCACAGTGGTAGTGTGTCCTGGCCAGGGTGCACCCATGCACTGGGACTTTGCTTCAGTGGCTGCTTGCAAGGATGCTACCAAGTGAGAGCAGGTGGAGGTTTGAGAGCAGTTTCATAGCCATGTTTCTGAGTAGCCTTATTTGCAAACTTCTGGGTTTGGGAATGTGCCTGCAGGTGTGTTAGTGGGCCAGTCTTGGGCATGCCTTGGCCACGAAATGCTGCAGCTGTATGTAGGCAAGCCCCCAGAAGACTTGGATCCAAACCCAAAGAGCATTTCAGAGGGTGAGGAAATGAAGACAGGGGACCATTGGTAGGTATTTCCTGTTTTATCTGCTTTTGTATTTCTCTCCTGCTTTCTAAAGTAAGAAATAATTGTGTTTAGAAGAACTATTGCTTACTTATATGATAACTGAGAGTCTTGGAGTAGTGTTATTCCTGCTTATAATGTATGCTGTAATTCGGTGGCCTGAGGACAGAAAAAACTTATGCACTCACCCAGAAGGAGTATAAACAGGTCTTCTAAATTACAGAACATCCTGTGCCAATATTTTCATACCTCATTACATCTTATTATATTTTTTCCTCTCCTAGAACCTTATGTCTCTGGTAAGAGTTTCCAAATGGACAGTTCATAGTTTTACCAAGTATGCAGCTAAAGAGAGCATAATTAGCTTACAAAATAGAGCTGAATCATCTACATATTCATTAATGCTCTTAAGGTAATGCACATTAAATTTAGTACTTCTGGGTGCGTCTACACATGTGCTTTAATGTGCATTAGCCTATTTTAATGCACATTAAAATGTCGCTATTTAGTTAATGCACATTAAAATAGGGTAATGTGTATTACACATCACAGGTGCGCTTTATTTAATGCGCAGTAAGACTGGCTAATGCTCATTTTTTTAGTTTCTCACAATGGAGGTACGAGATTTAGTGTGCATTACCTAACGCAAGTTAATGCATGTCCCCCACGTTGTCAAGTACTAGAAAAATGCACTTTAGCCTATCGTAATGCTAATTGGCTAAAGAGCATGTTTTTGTGATGCTTTAATGTGCATGAAAACAGGCTAATGCGCATTAAAGTGTACATGTAGATGTGCCCCCTGTGTACTTAACTGACATACAGATCATCGGTGTATAGCATAATATAAGCCATAGGGGGAAGATATTTGCTCTAGAAACGTGATCAGCAGTATCCATGGGGCAAGTGCATGTACCTTTGAGTGCCCTGATGTCTCTTACTGGGGACTTACAGGGCAGGGCTGCCTCACAACCCTGCCATGCCCTCTGTATTGATAATTTGTTGATGTGAGACTCTAACAGGAATGGAGGGTGGGCTGGGCAATATATATTTGCACTGTATGGCAGAGAAACCCTGTCACTTTACGAGTTAGTAAACAGTTCACTTGGTAGGAACTTGATTTTAGCTGAGAGACTGCAAAATTGTCTTCCTTAGGTTAGGACCACCTTGTGGATATACTGGATGGTGTAGCTTTCCCTCCTCCCCCTGCCATTTGGAATATTAACCAGATTTAGAATTATTTAATCCATGGTTACCTGGACGGGTTCATCCCCCAAGCCAAGCTACAAGAGAAAATGGAAAAACTGTGTTCTGACAAAGGAGAGAGAAGCAAATAGTGACCAGTATTTGTATTGTTCCTCATGCAGTCCTTTAGGAGAAAGGTATCTGAAGCAATGAGATAGTGGATGGTTACATTCTGGTGCTGTTTTCCTTCCCCACTTTGGGCTCTTAAAGATGTCCTTGATATACTATTGACACCACTCTTTTTACATATGCATAAACTTTGCCTATTTTAGTATTTCCTCACCTCACAAGTTGTAGGGGGATGTCCTTGATAGGCCACATATTTCAAGCCTCTTTACTAAATTTGCATCACTTTAACATATTAACATGGTTCTGAAAAGCATGGTTAAAGTGTGACTCGCAATTCCAGCAGTTGAAGCTCATGCTTTCCTCGGGATTTCTCAAAATTATGGAAATGTTTATTCTGTAGGGCTTATAATGCCAATTTAACCAGCGTTTAATGTTTTTATAACAAGCCTTATGACTGTACTTTCGAATCTGGTTGTCTCCTCATGCTTGCTAGACCCAAGCCATCCGCATCCCTCTTGAATTGTGGCACCCAGAATTGCACGCAGTACTCCATCTGCGGTCTGACCAGCGCCCGATAGAGGGGAAGTATCAGCCCCTTGCACCTATTTGTCATGCATCTGTTGATGCACGATAAAGTGCCATTGGCTTTTCTGATGGCTTCGTCACACTGCCGACTCATGTTCATCTTGGAGTCCACTAGGACTCCAAGATCCCTTTCCACTTCCGTGCCACCCAGCTGGTCATTTCCCAGGCAGTAGGTGTGCTGGACATTTTTCCTCCCTAGGTGCAGCACTTTGCATTTCTTCTTGTTGAATTGCATTCTGTTGTTTTCTGCCCACTTGTCCAACCTGTCCAGGTCTGCTTGCAGCTGTTCCCTGCCCTCCATCGTGTCCACTTCTCCCCATAGCTTTGTGTCATCCGCAAACTTGGACAGAGTACACTTCACTCCCTCGTCCAAGTCGCTGATGAAGACATTAAAGAGTATTGGTCCAAGGACCGAGCCCTGCGGGACCCCACTGCCCACACCCTTCCAGGTCGAAACCGACCCATCCACCATGACTCTCTGGGTGCGACCATCTAGCCAATTCGCCACCCACTGGACTGTGTAGTCATCCATGTGGACCCCATGGGGACCCAGCATGACCCCGCACTGCTCGCGACCCACGGAGACCCAGCATGACCCCACACTGCTCCCAGCCCATGGGGACCCACAATGGCCCCATACTCCTCTTGACCCACGGGGACCCAGCGCGACCCCACAAAGCTCCCAAACCATGGGGACCCGGCGCAACTCTGCGCTTCTCCAAACCACAGGGACCCAGCGGGACCCCGCAGTGCTCCCTCTTCTGTGCCAGGGCTGGGCCTGTACCATATGCATGTGGGACTCAGCTTTTGTCTAAGGTGTCCCTGTGTTGTGTTTAGTCTGTATGTGTGTGTAAGTAATAACTATATGTGATGTCTTCTCTGATTTATGACTGTGTCTGTCTTCTTCTGTGTGGTGTTTAAGAATATTTCTTCTATGGTTTGTGTGTCTGACTTCTTCTTTTGTGTTGTTTTTAATCTGTATGTGTTTGTAACTAAAATAATATCTCTTCTTCTTCTCTGATGTATGTGCCTGGCTTCTTGTGTCTTGTGCTTATTCTGCATGTGTGTGTAAGTATATAACATCTCTTCTTCTTCTTCTCTGTGTATGTGTGTGTAACGTCCATGGCTCCCAATTCAATTCGGACTCAGTGATTCAGCCTCCAAATCGCATCGACGCCCAAAACTCTGCACACCCCTAGTTCAGAGCCATGAGGACAACTTGCTCATCATTTACGGCACCAATTGGTCTGATGAAGTGAGCCGGATCAGGAGGCCAGGTTGTGTGGTTGCCGGGTTGCATGGTTGCAGCATGCTGTTCAGACAGGCTGCCCAGGAGCGCAGGGTCAGTGCTGGAACTGATACGGGAACCTAGACTTTGTGACCTCCCATGGCTGGAGTCCAGTTGTCCTTGGTGCAGCTGTTGCAGCAGCTTGTGGCTGCCTGGGACTTCCCTGCGAGGCCCGTCCCTTTGCTGTGTCTGACTGGTGTGTTTTTAGCCCTTGTGTAGGCCAAGCTGGTGCTCGACATTCTGCTCTTTCTGAGCTATTTCTGGAGTCTGGGTGGGAGTGTGGAAAGGGCTGAGTCTGGACTTGTCTTTTCTTGCAGGGATGCTGGAGGGTTTCACATTTTCCCTCTGTTCCAATGTAAGTACAAGGCAGGATAATGCTGCTGGGAGAGGAGGTCCGGGTCACTTCTTCCCCACAATTAATGCAGTAAGTCCTTGGCTGCCTGGAGAAGACACAGTTTGATCATGGAAGGATTCTAGCCGAGCCCCTGAAGTTGACCGTAGGAGTGTGGGGTGTGGAGGAAGGGTCCAGAGTAGGCCTGTGCGAACAGGCAAGCATTTGATTCAGATTCAGCTGATTTGGAGGACAGTGATTCGATACAGAGATTCAGATCACTGTCTCAAGTCTAGTCGGCTGAATTGGCTTTGGAAGATTTGGCTCTGATTCGGAGAGATTCGGAGATTCAGCCATAGACTATAATTGGGAATCAGAGAAATCCCTGTAACCTTATCATTTTTTGGCTGACTCAGATAAAATTTGCAAGGATGGTAGCCCCTGCTGAGGCCATGATGCCTGCCAGGCTTCAAGGAGATAGGTGCAGGGGTTTCTGGGAAATTGCACCTCAGGCTGCTGACAAGCAAAACTCATGACACGTGTGACTTTGTGTGTGTGTTAAGGTGCACCCTCACTCGGGCTGGGGCCTCTACATGACACAGTAGTGTGCCCCAGTGAGGGCTTCTCCTCCCCTACAGCCTCATCCCAGTCCACCACTTTAAATAAGAAGAGGTAAGTAAGCAGCACAGTAGCACTAGCAGCATCTCAGGCAGCCACTGTGTCACAGAGCCTTTCTTTCTTTCCTGCAGGAGCTGCTTCTCCAGGAGCTCACAGAGAACTCTCCCTGCCAACCCCAGCCCTGGGGATTAGATGTACATAGATAGGGCCCTGCCTCCTTCCGGTCAGCTGACTGGGGACCTGTGCTAGGGGTGTTGGTGTAAGGCTTTGGCACTGGCAGCCACTGTTCTTTAGGTCAATCTGCTATCTTTTAGGAGACCAACTGAAGAGTTAGAGAAATATATCTTAGCAAGCTTTCATGTTGAAAAACCCTTTGCCAGGCTGAGGTAGCCCCTGCAGTTGGTGTGTGTGCTCTTGCTGGATGGAAGGAATAGGAAAGAAGCCAGAGGTTGGCATGCAATGCAGATAAGAAAGGCAGTCAGTGAAAATAGAAATGGAGGAGTCAGGGGGTGAGAGAGACAGGCTGGGGTCGGGGAAAGGGGGACATAGCAGGTAAAAGTGGAGAGGTAGCTGCTGCTACCTGGGAAGTCAGATGTCCGGTAGGTTGTAGCATGTCATAATTCCAATGTCCGTCTTGAGTCCATGAGTTTCTGTATCTAGGAGGTTGATAAAGTAAAGTTCATAGGCTCCTCTGTGAAAAGCAGTTTGTAAATTCAAACAAGCACCCAACCTGGCTAACCTCATCACCAGAAGCCAACTTCCTTCAGCCCAAAACACAAACCCTGCCAACATATCTCCAGTACCCCCACATACTGCGCACCAGAGTCTATCAAAGACAAGAATACCCAACTACCTGTGGGGAGAGATTGCTCACAAAAGAACCACTCTGTCTCCAGTCTCTCAGACCCGATCCTCAAAGGGAATTTACAAACCACTTTTCATAGATGGGTCTATGAACTTCACTTCATCAGCCTCCTAGGTACAGAAACTCATGGACTCAATATAGACTTTGGATTTATGAGACACTGCAACCTGCCGGACATCTGACCCCCTAGGCACCTCTCCACTTTTACCTGCTACATCCCCTTTCCCCGACCCCAGCCAGTCTCTCTCACCCCCTGATGCCTCCATTTCTATTTTCACCGACTGGTTTTCTTGCCTGCATTGCATGCCAGCCTCTGGCTTCTTTCCTGTTCCTTCCATCCAGGAAGAGCACACACAGCAACTGCAGGTGCTTCCTTAGCCTGATGAAGGGTTTTTTCAACCCATAAAGCTGGCATCCCAGGCAGCTAAGCTGAGCTTACCTGGAGCCTCACAACTCCACTGCAACCTGCAAGCCTCAGGCCTGTCAAAGACATGATGGGTCTGGGCTTTCCCCAGCCAGGACTGTGTGCGTGCATGCGGTGGCTGGAGGTTATGGCGCCTCCTATCCGCCTTTCACCAGGGAGATACTCGGTCCTGGCATTTCCTGGGGCTGCCACGCCACCAGCAGTCCCACCAGGCCTCCCGACCCTGGCAGAGTGCAGTTTTAGTGGTCATGCCCAGGACCTGGGGCCTCCTCCTTCCCCAGAGCCCCAGCCCATACCTCCAAGTTTGTCCTGGCACAGGAGCTTAGCAGGGACACGTTCTTGCCCTGCTGGCTGGTGATGCAGTGAGTGCCGCCTGCGGCTCAGAGAGCGGAGCATGAACTTCTGTGTTGTGTTTAGTCTGTATGTGTGTGTAAGTAATAACTCTATGTAATGTCTTCTTCTCTGATTTATGACTGTGTCTGGCTTCTTCTGTGTGGTGTTTAAGAATAGTTCTTCTATGATGCATGTGTCTGACTTCTGTGTTGTTTTTAATCTGTATGTGTTTGTAACTAAAATAATATCTCTTCTTCTTCTCTGATGTATGTGCCTGGCTTCTTGCATCTTGTGCTTATCCTGTATGTGTGTGTAAGTATATAATATCTCTTCTTCTTCTCTGTGTATGTATGTGAGTGTTTGTAATGTCCATGGCTCCCGATTCAATTCAGACTCAGTGATTCGGCCTCCAAATCGCATCAGCGCCCAAAACTCTGCACACCCCTAGTTCAGAGCCATGAGGACAACTTGCTGGTCATTTACAGCACCAGTTGGTCTGACGAAAGGAGCCGGATCAGGAGGCCGGGTTGCATGGTGTCAACGGAGGGCTGAGGTTTTCAGCACCCAGAATTGAGGTGGTACAGGGCACGCAGAGACCAGAGCTGAGGAGAGGGAGCACATGGCCATTCACTCTACCATGTCCTCGCTGGTCAGGGACATCAGCTCCCAGTCACCCCTCTCTGGCTGCTCTTTCATGGTGTGCTGGGCCACGTCCTGCGACAAATCAGTGTCATCGTCTGGCCGCTGAAACCACACAATGATTGTGGGCTCACTGTCTTGGTGTGGAGGGGTGTCCCTGGAAATGTCAGCCATGTGCTTGGGCCTCAGGGTAGGCTCATCAAAGCTTTCCGTTGTGCTGCTGGTTGTCTCTGACAGCTGCTGGTCCTGGGAGTCATCACCTCCCACCGTGTCATCACTCTGGATGCTGTTCTCCAGAGACCTGCTGGGCAAGCAGAGAGGGAGGGTTAGAAGTGTCTCAGGGGACAAGGTACCCCGATGCCCTCCAAGGCTCCAGGCAGGAGCTCAGGAGGGTTTTTGGGAAGGGCAGGGAGGGGCAGAGAGGGGCAGTGCCAGGAGACAGCCTTTGTGTGTGTAGCTGGGTGTGTCCCAGGCTGTGGGCAGGGACAGGGACAGGGACAGATCCTGCTCTGCATGTGCTGGCAGCCCCACCGGAGAGGCTGAGATGGGTGGTGGGCGAGGGCTGGTTCCTGGGGATGGGCTCAGAACGAGATGTCATGGCCATGTCAGGGCCTGGGTGGTCGGGGCAGGGCCAGTGGGCATGTTTCATGGAGGTCCCTCCTGCCCTTCCCACCCTGGTCTCAGCCCCAAGAGACAGACGCCCCCTGCCTCCCCGGTCTGCCCCCAGCCCTGCCCCATGGCTTCCACCTGTCCACTTCCTGCCAGCAGTAGCAGGTCAGGGTCAGGAACAGGCAGCTCCAGCACCCGAATTTGTGCACATGGTTCCTTTCCCTGCAAACATCGGGCATGTTGTTTGGCCTCAGGCTAGGCTCTTCAACACTTTTGATGGTGCTGCTGGTTGTCTTTGGCAGCTGCTGGTCCCAGGAGTCATCATTTCTCACTGTGTCGCGACTCTGGACACTGTCCTCCAGAAAGCTGCTGGGCGAGCAGAGAGGGAGGGTGAGGTGGCTCCAGGGACGGGGCACCCCGATGCGCTCCAAAGCCCCAGGCAGCAGCTCAGGAGTGTGTTTGGGAAGGGCAGGGAGGGGCAGTGCCAGGAGACTGGGCCCTGGTGTGTGCAGCTGGGTGTGCCCCAGGCTGTGGGCAGGGACAGGGACTGATCCTGCTCTGCATGGGCTGGCAGCCCCACCAGAGAGGCTGAGATGGGCGGTGGGCCAGGGGTGGTCCATGAGGATGGGCTCAGAGCGACATGTCGTGGCCATGTCAGGGTCTGGGTGGTCGGGGCAGGGCCAGTGGGCGCATTTCCTGGAGGAGGCCAGGCCGTGTGAAGGTCCCTCCTGCCCTTCCCAACCTGGTCGCAGCCCCGGGACATGGACGCCCCCTGCCTCCCCCATCTGCCCCCAACCCTGCCCAGCGGCTGCCACCTCTCCTCCTCCAGCCCGCAGCAGCAGGTCAGGGCCTCCCACAGGCAGCTCCAGCACCCGCCCCGCTCCATCTCCAATATCGCTCGCGGCTTGGTGCAGGGGCTTGGGGGGGCTTGGGGGGAACGGCCCCTCAAGCGGCGGGCAAGCAAAACTCATGCCATGGGTGCTGTGGGACTGACCGTCTCTGGCTTGGGGCCTGGCTGCTAAGCTACTGTGTTACCAGTTACCAATCAATCAATCATGATTCACTCAGGGACCAGGGACTCAGGGACCAGCTCAATACACAGGACCTAGCTACTACGTAACGACTTAACAAGCATCAATTAGCACCTACAAAACCAGGCTAAGGAGAGGAAAGAATCAATACAGACAATCAACTGCCCCAAGACAGAGTTGGCACGAGTTTTGTCTGCCAGCAGCCCCGGCCCCAGAAACCCCCTGCACCGATCTCCTCCACAGCTGGCAGGCGTCACAGCAGAGGCCACCATCCCTGCAGCTGTCACCCCGCTGCGCCTTAACACGCAGTGTCACCCATGGCACCAGTTTTGCTTGCCTGCAGGTTGAGGTGCAGTTCCCCCCAAACCCCTGTACCGATTACCTTGAAACTTGGCAGACTGTGTGGCCTCAGTAAGAGCTACCAGCCCTGCAGTTTTGACCCCACTGTGTTGTAACACAGCCGTGACATGAGCTTGGCTTCCAGGAATTTGGGGGTACAGTTCCCCTCAAACCTCTGCACCGATCTCCTTGAAACATGGCAGGTTTCATGCTCTTAGCAGAGGCTACCATCTCTGCAAGTTTCATCCAAATTGGACAAAAAACAACAAAGTTATAGATATTTAATTGATTCCCCCATTATACCATATGGCCAGATCTCCGAGGCTGCTCCGAAGCGTCGGCCGGATCAAGGCGGAAACCCGGTCCGGCGCTCCCGATCAGATCACAGCCATCTGAAGTGACTGGATCCGAAGCCGGATTTGATCGCTGCCAGCTTGCACAAGCCTACCAGCCAGCCCCAAGCCCGTGCGCATGGCCCCTTGGCCTGGTCTGGTGCATGTCTGTTGGCACCAAGCTGGCTGCGGTCAGCCAGGGGGAACATGGGACCTGCCACTCGTGAGCCCATAAGCAGCCCAGTGCTCAGCCCCGAGCGCAGCAGGGGCTGCATGCCCTGTGCAGACTGAGCTCAGGCCGCCAGGCAGGAGGGGCTGGGCCAGGCCCCCATGGCTGGGACAGTTTAGTCGGGACTGATCCTGCCTGGAGCAGGGGGCTGGACTGATGGGAGCTTGTGAGGGCTCTTCCAGCCCCGCTGCCCTGCGCTTCCTCGTGGCATCCCCTGGGCGCTGTCAGTGCCGCGGGCAGGATGGATGAGCTGGGCCGAGCTGCGCAGTCCCCTGTTGTGCGAGAGGCTGGTGCAGAGCGCAGGGGCTAAGGTCTGTTAGGAACAGAAGAGACTTCGGGGCCGCAAGGAGCCCGCATGGGCCTATTTGCTGCGGGAGGCCAGGTCAGGGAGACTGCAGCCCGAGTAGCCAAAATATGGCCTCTGTAAGCCCAGAACCTCACTGCCCCTCCACAAGCTGCCTCCATGCAGGAGGGGCAGCTCTGATTGCTAATTAACCGCCCCCCACCCCCAGCCTGGCCTGACCCCACCCAACGGAGCCGGGGGTGCTGGGCACAAGGAGCCTCTGCCTGGGTCAGCTTGCGCCTGGCCCCCAGGCTGCTCCCAGCC
>NW_005842040.1:1321940-1329925 GCF_000455745.1 Alligator sinensis | reverse complement strand
GCAGGGATGGCCCTGCCAGCCCAGGGCCAGGGACTGACTTGGGGAACGGGGCAGGAGCGCAGGGAGCCCCATGCTATAGGGCCTGGCCAGCTGGGTCCCGCAGGAGTGCCAGGGTTTCATAGATTCATAGATGGAATGGCTGCTGCTGGACTTGCAGCAGGGCTAAAGATCCCTTCTGGACCATGATTCAAACAAATGATGTGTTGTACTCCATCTGCATCTTGAATGTCTCAAGCCATCCTGTACCAGGGGCTTGTTCACATACTGGCCTAGGGGTTCCTGTTCCAACCATATCATCCTGGTCCTGGACTATCCTGCCTTGTACCATCATTTCTGCACAAACACTGTGATTTGATATATTATTATATCTGTCTTTCTCCATCTGCTTTCAGAGCCCTTCCATGGGACTGCAGGGCTCTTCATCTTCATCCGGAGAATGGAATCAGATGGAGGTGAAAAACTTTGTGTCCTTGACACTGCCAGAGCGGTGCTGGGAGGCATGTGGAAAAGAGGTGCTGGCAGCTCTGAACAGGGCTTTGGTTGGAGAAGAAACCTGACTCAGGTTTGGTTGGAAGTTTATCCTTTGGGGTAGGAGATGAAGAAGGGCTGTCAGAAGGATCCCAGCTCCATGGGGCATTGCCAGACAGCAGCAGGACAGGGAGGTGGGGAGCAACTAAAAAGCTCAAGGGTGTAGGCCCCCAGATCTCACTGTCCTGTGCTGAGGCAGCCAGGTGATGGGAAGGGTGGTGGGAACTGCCCTTCTGCAGAGATAAAAGACATCGGGCCCTGCTACACATTCAAATTAAAGCTGGCTAGAAACCTTCTATATAGTTGTTACACATTTTGTAGCAGGCACCACTGCAAAGAAAATGGTTCTGCAGAGGGAGGTGATACTGTCTCCTGAGAGCAGAACTGAGCCTTCTTAGGGAGCTGCATCAGCCCCTGCTGTTGCAGAGTGCTCTGGATCAGGTTTGTCTAGTCACAGCCAGGAGCTTTAGGAGGCAAGGGGTTTAGGAGCATGAAGAGCTAGGTAATGGCGTAGAGGAATTTTGGAATGTGCCTAAAGGGCAGATGTGGGGTTTTGTTAGTTTGTTTCCAGGTGAATCCTGTCAAAGCTCTGGGCTTTGGGCTTTCCCTTCTCTGCAAGGAACAGCCCCTTCCCCGAGAGTTTTCTCATGAGATATACAGACGTGACAGTGAGGGATGTATCCATGCTACTTCCTGTGGACTAACTGAGCCCTGGCACTCTGAGTATGTCTGAATTCCTTCAAAAGGCCACAATACTGGGGTGGAAGTGATAGCTCTTTCATAAGAGTTGAGTTAATGACACTCTGGATATACCAAAGTCTTTTTATGTGAAAGAGCCAAATGATTGCTCAGAGCTCCAGTATGAAACTTGAGAGTCTCTGGGTTAAGGTTAGGGTAAAGGTTAGAGGGGAGAGGAAGAAGGGTGGTGTGGTGGTGGGGGTCTGCTATAGACCACCAGACATGGGGCAGTGGTGGATGATGCTTTCTTCAAACAGCTAGAAGAAATTTCCTGGTCACAGGCCCTGCTTCTCACTGGGGACTTCAATCACCCTGACATCTGCTAGGAGGGCAATCCAGCAGTGCGCAGGCAATCCAGGAAAGTTTTTGGAGAGTACTGGAGACAACTTCCTGGGGCAAGTGCTGGAGCGGCCAACTAGGGGTTGCTGCTCACAAACGGAAAAATTGGTGGGGAATGTAATAGTGGATGGCAACTTGGGCAGCAGTGACCACAAGATGATTGAGTTCAGGATCCTGAGGATCCCAATACACAAACACAGATGTGCCCTCAGGCCATGGTCTTGGACTCATGTCCAAGGTTTTGGAGAGGCCTTGACAATCCCAGCTATGGTGAAGAGGTAGGCAAGGCACTTAGTAGGTGTTGTGTGCTTGAGCCTGGGAGCCTGTTGCTGGCTGTGGTGTGGCACACGGGCCGGGGGTGTATGTGAGGCATAAGGATCCAGTGTCATGCTGGGCCCTAAAGGACTCTAAGCAGTCCCTGGGGAGATTGGAGTGCACGGGAGATGGGGAAATTGTTGGCAAAGACCTGACACAATCGTCGTAAGTGTGTGCCAGAAACAGTAAGGGAGCAGGTGTAGGTCCGGACTGCCTGGGCTGGTGTCACCACAGGAAGCAGGAAGGACATTTACATTTCCAAGCAGAACCTGTAAGGGGCTGGAGATTGGGATACCTGAAAAGAGATACAGACACTGAATGCATGAAAGTCCTAAGATGTGTGAGACATAAGGGATAGGTAAAAACGTACTATGGTCAAGGTGTCCAAGGGGGAGAAGGAGCTGCAGATTCACCCATACAAACCCAGGCAGGGTTGAGGCCTGCAGGATCTCCATATCAATGCCTAAGATGTGAGGATCCCCCAGAAGGACTTTGTGAATCCCTGGCTCCAAGAAAACACTCAGCCCATGGGCAAAATACAGCCTGTGGGCCAGATGCAGCCCAACAGGCAATTCCACCTGGCCCTTGCGTCCCCTCTGTGCCCACCTTTGAGCCCTGGTCCTCCCTGCCCCTCTGCCTCCCTGCCCCTTCTCTCAACATTGTCCCTCCTGTTCCAGGTATAGCGGTCAATACCTGTTGTCCAGTCATAGGTGGAGTCCCACCAGGTCTCTGTTATCCCTATGAATTCACATTCATTTTCGCTCAGAAGGTCCAGTTCCTCCTGTTCATTCCCCATGCTCCTAGTATTTGTATACAGGCAGCTAAGCCTGCCTTTGGGAGCCCTGGCCTTCCCTGTCCACTTAAAAGGAGTCCCACCTCCAGCTGGGGTCGGATTAAGTTCCCTTTTGTTTCCTGACATGCTGATTCTGTGGTTGTCACCTCCTGGGCTTGTACTAGCGATTGTCCGCCCATCCCCCAGCAATCTTAGTTTATAGCTCTGTCAAACAGGTCAGCCGTTCTGGCTGAGAAAATCTTCTTTCTCATCAAAAGGGCCAGAGCCAGGGCCCAGAAAGGTTATGGGGGTGGGCAGGGTTTGGACTGGGTCCAGACCAGGGCAGGCATTAGGGCCTGGGAGAGAGGGTTCAATGGTTAGATCTTGGGGGAGGGGCCCTAATGCCAGGTCCTTTCCCCTTTTGCTGGCACTGGAGAAGGTGTTGGGCCCTGCTGCCCCCCCAACATCCAGCCTCTGGCATGTGGGTGGGGAGTGGGGAACGAAGGCCTGGCATGATCCCGGTACCAGTTGGACAAAAGGCCAACATGTAGGTTCAGCAACTAAGATCTTTACTGAGTGACACACACAGATCAAGTGGGGAAAAGCAATGCTATATCTAAAATCATTCATACTTGCACACATATTCTCCCAATCACTCTGCAGATGTAATAGTTACCAAAGTCAGTCAGCCAAGGAGCAGGGCATACAGATGTATCTCTGCTCCAGTGAACTTTGCGAGGAGTCAACCCAGCTTCTTGCTGTTAAGTCATTTCCTTTTATAGGGAGCACCAAGTCTTTGTTCAAACTTTGTCCTGGCATGTATGCGGTCAGGCTCATGCATCCTTGTCCTCAGTCACTCTGTTTAGAACATTCCTTCCTTATCGCCGGTGTAGGCTGTGTCCATAGTCTTTCTTCCTCTGCCTTCTTCAGCATGATCCACCATTTGGTAACTTGTTTACGGACATGTAGCTTATTTTCTGCTTTTACCCATTACTCTGTTGCTGTTGAGCTGAGTTCGCTTTATCAAAACTCACAGTCTTTTAGCTATGTAGATGGATGGTGAGGAGTTGCTCTACACTAGTCTGAGACAGGGAGTTTACTTTGCTCCTCATCTTGTAGATCAGGGGCTGGCAACCCATCCAGGAAGAGCACATAACAATAGCAGATGCTTCCTCAGCCTGATGAAGGGTTTTTAAACCCAAAAGCTTGCTAAGAAAATTTTTTCCAACTACCTAGTTGGTCTAATTAAAGATATCAGATATAAAAAAATATAATGTACATAAGATATATAAAAGATATATGCCTTCCGGGCCTGGCCCCAGCTCCACCCAGCCCCGGCTGCACTGGCCCAGCCGCAACATCCCTGGCCCCAGCTGTATCAGAAGAGCTGCACCGGCCCTGGCCCAGCTGCATGGCTGCCTCCCAGCCCCAGCTGCACCCAGCCCCAGCCACCCTGAAATGGCCACACTGGCCTGGCCGCACCAGCCCCCGTCCTGGCCACACCATCCCCAGCTGCACCGGAACAGCCATACCAGCCCTGGCTGCACAGCCACCTCCTGGCCCCAGCTGCACCTGGCCCCGGTCGCACTGGAATGGCTACACTAGCCCTGCTTTTTTTTCCAGCTGCAGGAAAAAAAAATATAGAAAAAAATTAGCAGTGGCACCTATTGGCCACTACAAAAATAACACAGTGCCACCGGGTAGCGAAGGAAAATAATTAGAAGTCTTTGAGTCCCTTCTTGTTTGCACAACGCGATTCTCTAGACTGCAGCGAGGTAAGGGACATCGATGCAAAATAACACATCTCCAAGTAGTGTTAGTTTAAGGCTAAATGGACTTTCAGAGCAGCGGGAAATCCCGATCATGCAAACACAAACGCAGTTGGGTCAATGTAAATGGGGACTATTGTGGCGTCTACACATGCCCACTGATGTGGAGAATTAAAGACAAATGTAGTTCTAAGCCCCCAGAACTGTAAACTCTATGTTAGAAATTCATATAAAGATCTGAACTTTGCATATTGCACCTATTCATATAAATGTGATTCTAAATATAACTGTCAAAATTCTGAAACTGAAGTTGAATCCAAACTTTGCAACTGGCATCCTTGCTTAAAAGAGACTAAATCAAAACTTCAATTCTGAACCCATTTTGAGGCTTTTGAAAGTTGGAGCCAGTTCTGAGCCTGGTGTCTTAAGTAGACACTAGTGAAGTTCTGAACCAAACAGATTTTACTCTAAATCAGCACAACGCTACATCGGACAGTAGAAAAAGCACAGGGCTATGTACAGCGCAGTAATGGCTGGGAAAGCCTGGGGGTCCCAGATGCCAGTGATAGAAGGTCCATCTCTCTGCAGTTTCACTCCACACAGCTCAATCTCTGCTGCTGCAATGTTCAGCTTTTCCTCTTGAAAGGAGGAAACCAGCTCATCATCCAGATGAAAGGTTTCTGAATTCAGATGGAAGTTTTGCTCCAAACAACAAAGACCTTTGGAAAGATAATGTAAAACTAAATTTGAAGGAGAGAGGAGGTGGAGTGTTTAATTGGGAGGAGGGGGTGAGCGGGGGAGAGAACATAGGTGAACCAGCAAGTCTCCACATGATGGGACAGGCTGTAGTATCAGCTAAGCTAAAGCATACATTTGAACAAGATTGTCCCATCCTCTCCTAGATCCAGTGAGGAAATATCGCTTGCATCTTGATCTTTTCAGCATTAAATGTCCAAAGTAGTAACTACTTTTGGTCATTGAGGATTCCCTAGCAACTCCCCCAGAATTGAAGGTGTTAACTTCATCATCCTGGCCAGATATCACTTTGGGCCACAGTTCAGCCAGCAAATAACAGTTTTCTGATGTAGCCAGCAGTACAAATAAATAACTAAATAAAATAAAATGAAGAACTTTGAGATCCTCAGAATCTGACTATAAGAGCAATGAAATGTAACACTCTCATCCATCCCACACATGAGATCTTAATTTTCTGTTTATAATAAAATTAGATGTAAACTTTGTTGCCTCTTTTCCCCATCCCCCTTTATGTTCCTTCTCATGTTTTCTCAAACTGTTTTTCCTCTGATTTAATGTCCATCTGCCTGTAGCCTTTCGAAACAGAAATAATATTATTTTGAGGAATTTTCTCACCATTTGCATTATTTTTGGTATTGAGGTCCTTTCCACACACTCCAAGAGCAACAACTGATCCACAGTCAGTTCTGGAAAGAAGACAATGTGAGAAAATGAATCTTGTTTAAGCATGACAAAAGCAAAACACTTTTGGCTGAGGCTGGAGGAGAAAGAATATCAAGTACCAACCAGGGAATAAATCCAAGAAGGCTGTTATGTGGATGGGCATTAGGGAGAAGTAATTTCCTGTACCTGTCATGTTAAAGACTTGCAGGAACGTGCCGCATTTCTCATGCACTAGATGTAGAACAATATTTTTACTCATTTGTGTTGAGCTACAGTTCTCTCTAGGTTTCCTTAGCCACAGTCACCTAAAGTGGATATGGAACTCTGGCTTGGAAAAATCTTCTCTTGAAGCACCTTTTCCCAGGGGAAAAAAAACCCCTAAATTTTGCAACTCAGCCCTACCATTCAGAGCTTGGAAGAAGAGAGAGCTGACATAGCAAAATCACAGAAGCAGTCCTCTGAGCGAGCCTTGATTTTCACAAGTGGGGACCAGATGTTTTCTCTGAACGCTTCTGAGTTTGGAATCTCAGTGTCCAGCACATCTTCACCATTACTGTCAGTGAATTGTTCCATCTGTAGATTAAAAGAGAAAGAAACAGAGCTGATAACTAAGAACTATTGAAACACATGCTGTATCTCTTTATTTACCAGTACTTAACCTACACACACCTTGGCCACATCCCTATGAGTGGGAATGTGTGGTTTGAGGTGCAACCAAGCCTTTTGAGGAGCTGCAAAATGCATGCAGTGCATGTGGATCTGTTTTCTATGCTGCAGTGCAGCAGCAAAATTTGATACTGGAAAGTTCTGGTACCTAAAAAAAACAAACAAACCCAGAAAAAAATGGCACAATGCACGTGGCTGCAGCATGTGCTGTTGGAAACCAGATGCTGGCTGGCCAGAGCCATGCTCCAGCTGCCGGCCAGGCTCTGCGCAGCTGGATTGTTACCACTGCAGCCCCTGGTGTGGAGTTTGGTATCTAGAAGATTTTGGTTACTAGATAGCTTTTTATATTTTACATTACATAATGCAATTGGGTCTGTTATAAAGTATTGCCGTTTCCTTCCTGGACAGGGCTTTATTAAAGAAGGATATTGGGCTAGGTAAGTGTTGGTCTGACATTTATAATCTAGGTTTGCCAGTTTCCCTTGTATACCAAATACTCAAAAGATGCTAACGCATCCAATTCTTTTTTCCTTTCTTCAATAATGGAGGTAGTAGACTTCTCAAAGATACAACAAAATACTGCATAGAGGAATAAATATCGCCACTTTGAGCTACTGATAAAGAAAAGATGGGGTATAATATCTCTGTTTACCAAACCATTTATCAGACACAATTTAGGGTGTTCTTTGGTATGTGCTTAGTATTTTTGCTAATGAGCGGACAGAGCTGCATAGTAAAATCCAGTGGGAGGCCAGCAGCTTGTAATTTTAAGTACCCCGTGGATTTTTTTTCTCAGTGTCTTTCATTTTTTCTGATCTGTAGTAGACACTCACTATGAGTTCTCTGCAATAATTTATTTCATTCTACCAGTTTTTTAAGCTCTTAAATTGTACCTTTTGACAACAGAAACTCTTACGAAAAAGCCCTCTCTCTTCATCACTTTTTCCCTTTTTTTTCCAAATGGACCTACAAAGGATATTTAATCACATACCACGTGCACTTTCCCCCCAAAAAGAAGCCCTCCAAAATTGGGGTGTATGTCTTAAGATGGGAAGCTGAATTTTTACTGGAATAAAAGCATGGAGGCACTGTAAAATGGTTTATGATTCTTTTTCTTCTCTTTCCCCTCAGCTGACCCATGGAGGAAGGAGCAGTCTAGTCTTCAGTATCAGCAACAGGTTCAGTCACTGCCAAACTGGCAATGGCTTTCGGCTGTGCAGTCAAGAGCCATTGCCCATCAGGCAGCAGCTGTGAGACGGTTAAACTGGTAGCTTTTGCCTGAGCAAAAGGAGAGTGAGCAAGCTGATGATTAGGCTCTGTCCATGCTTCGTGGAGCCATCATTCTGAGGAAAACCTCCAGCCTCGATCAACCAAGTCTGCTGGGACATCTTCATTAGCACGCTCCAGCTGCCTCAGCGTCTCGTGTATTCAGCATTCCT
>NW_005842040.1:1279053-1321928 GCF_000455745.1 Alligator sinensis | reverse complement strand
GGCAGGGTTGTTTAACTAAAGCTTGTTGAATGAGCTTCAGTTAAAGCACCTCTGCCGCCATTTTGAAGCTTAGGATTCTGAGTACATGTGATGCTGCAGGTGCTTTAATTAGACCACCTCCCAAGAGCTGCTTTAATTAAAGAACCCCACCCCTCAGGGCATGTCTAAAGACTCCCGCTATTTTTTGACCTTCCAGGTTGCAAACAGAAACAGATTGACTCATCGCATACCTATTTCTGGCCAATTGGTAGCCATGACTTTCTTTTCATAAGAAACATAATAGTGACCCACCGTAAGTGGGGACTTCATGGCATCATTTTTTCATGTATGTGAAGTGCTTTGAGGTTATGGCTGGAGAGTGCTCGAAAAGAACAATGAATTATTACTTAAGGATGTCAGTCAGTGGTTATATAGGTAGCCTTTACCATGTCACTAAATTCCTCTACAACATCGGGGGGCGTTAATTGCAAGGACGCTGGCACTGAAGAAGCTTCCAGAATGCTCTGGGGACAACGACATCAGCTTCTTGGATTGCCGAGCAGTCTGGTCTTGCAGCGTTGCCATCTCTGTGCAGTTCCTTCACCAAAAAATCTGAAGAGATAGAAGGAAACATAAATGTTAGCTTCACACTGAGAAAGTCACAATCTGAATTTCAAGGGGCATGAACAGGTGAAGATAGGCAGTTTTATCTGGGAAGCGTGTGAAAGGTCTTTTGAAAAGCTTCATAGTAGTGTCTGTTACTGCAGTTGCTGCGGGGAACCAGGCCACATCTTGTCCCCTTCATTGAAGATGACAAAACCTCACAAAAGACTTTGTACGATAACAGCAGTTCATAGATTCATAGTTGGTAGGGTCAGAAGTGACCTAAGTAGATTATCAAGTCCGACCCCCTGCCCTGGGCAGGAGAGAAAACTGGGCTTATATGACTCCAGCCAGGTAATTATCAAGCCTCCTCTTAAAGACCCCCAGGGTAGAAGCAATCCACTTCCCTTGGAAGTTGGTTCCAGCCCCTAGCTGCCCTGACTGTGAAGTAGTGCCTCCTGATATCCAGCCTGCACCTACTCTCAAACAATTTACGGCCATTATTCCTTGTTACTCCGGGAGGTGCTCGGGTGAACAGGCTCTCTCCCATTCCCCGCTGGTCCCCCCTGGTAAGTTTGTAGATGGCCACCAGGTCCCCTCTCAGCCTTCTCTGGTGAAGACTGAACAGGTTCAGGTTCCTTAGCCCCTCCTCATAGGGTCTGCCCTGCTGTCCCCGGATCATGCGAGTGGCCCTCCTCCGGACCCTCTCCATGCTGTCCACATCCCTCCTGAAGTGCGGTGCCCTGAACTGGACACAGTGCTCCAGCTGTGGCCTGACCAGTGTCGCATAGAGGGGGAAGATCACCTCCTTGGCCCTGCTCGTGATACATCTGTGGATGCATGACAAGGTGTGGTTAGCCTTACTGACCGCGTCCTCACATTGGCGGCCCATGTTCATTTTGGAATCAATAGTGACTCCAAGATCTCTTTCTGCCACTATGCTTTTGAGAAAGGAGTTCCCCAGCCTATAGATGTACTGCTGGTTCTTATTGCCCAAGTGCGGCACCCTGCACTTGTCAGTATTGAATCCCATCCTATTCTCATTTGCCTACCCCTGTAACCTGTCCACGTCCAGCTGCATCCTGTTCCTCCCTTCTAGCATGCCCACCTCGCCCCAAATCTTGGTGTCATCAGAGAATTTGAACAGGGTGCTTTTCACCCCCTCATCCAATTTGCTAATAAAGAGATTAAACAGTGAGGGCCTGAGGACCGAGCCCTGGGGGACCCCACTGCCCACATCCCTCCAGGTCGAATATGACCCATCCACCACCACTCTCTGGGTGCGGCCGCTCAGCCAATTGGTGACCCATCTGACTGCGTAGGCATCAATGCCAGAGTCACCTAGTTTTTTAATGAGAATGGGGTGAGAGACAGTGTCAAAGGCCTTATTAAAGTCCAGAAGACTACATCCACTGCAACATCTGCGTCCAATGATTTTGTGACCTGATCGTAGAAGGCAATCAAGTTGGTCTGACAGGACCTGCCCCAAATGAAACATGCTGGTTTCCCCTGAGCAACGTCCCCCCTGCTGGTCCTTCTCAGATGTGCTCCTGGATAATTTTCTCAAAGAGCTTCCCCAGGATTGAAGTAAGACTAACGGGCCTATAGTTGCCCTGTTCCTCCCTCCTCCCTTTTTTGAAAATGGGGACCACATTGGCCTTCCTCCAGTCATCAGGCACCTGGCCAGAGCACCATGAGCGCTCATAAAGCCATGCCAGGGGCCCTACGATAACCCCTGCCAATTCCCTCAGCACCCTGGGTGGAGAGCATCTGGACCTGCTGATCTGAACACGTCCAGCCCCTCCAGAAGTTCCCTAACTCGGTCTTCCCTGACCCTAGGCCTGGCAGAGTCTCTCCTGAGTCCATCCTGAATCTCAGTGGGGGAATCCCGGTCCCTGCACAGAAAAATGGAGGCAAAGAATTTGTTAAAAAGGTCTGCCTTTTTCTCTGGTGCAACCACCAGATTGCCAAGCGTATCCCGCAGGTGCCCCATGTTACCTGGTGCTTTCTTCATACTCCCTATGTATTTAAAAAGGACTTTTTGTTATCTTTGATCCTTGATGCTAGCCCTAGTTCCGTATCTGCCTTAGCTTTCCTAACAGCCCCCCTACAAGCCCGAGCGATGGAGGTATACTCTTTGGTGATAGCCCCTCCTTTCCACTGGGTGTATGCCTCTTTTTTGGCTTTCAGGAGTTCCTGAATGCCTTTGGTGAGCCAGGGGGGCTTTTGAGCACTCTTGCCCCCTTTGATTCTTGTTGGGACTGTCACCCCTTGGGCTCAGAGGATCGTCTCCTTAAGGAACGACCACTCATCTTGGATACCCAGTTCCCCAACCCTCCAGGACCCCAGTGCCTCTCCTACCAATCTCCTCAACTCGTTGAAGTTGGCCCTCTTAAAGTCAAGGGTTACTGCCTTGCTGCAGGCCCTTGACACCCTGTGCTGTGTGGTGAATTCCAGTAGGCAATGATCACTGTCACCCAGGTGATCATGAACCTGAAGTCCCCTCACCAGGTCATCACCTGTGGCCAGAACCAGGACCAGGAGGGCATTCTCCCTGGTGGGACTGTGCACCTCCTGGGTTAAGTGGAGGTCCTGTATCTCAGCAAGGAACTTTCGTGAGCAGTCAGACCTGGCTGTCTGCTCCTCCCAGCAGTTGTGAGTCAGGAAATCCATTTCAGGGACCACGGAGTACTGCTGTATAGTGGCATTGCCCTGTGCTGTGCTGAAGTGTTAACATAGCACGACAGCATTGTGGTACAACTTCAGTGCAATTTGTCCAGTTGGAGAATGCTGAGTTTATCATCAACAGAAATGGTCACCCACCTAAGAAACATTTCTTTTCCTTGATGTCCCCTGCATTATAAGAGAACCACCCCCCCACCATTGTGTTAATTAAATCGCCAAAAAGTAGGTCATAACAATTGAGTGCTAACAAACAATAACTACTTGTTAAAGATTGTACTGTGCAATCAGAAATGTACCACTTCTAACATGCTTTCCACATAAGGAAGTAGCAAAAAGGGATTTGCATGTCATGTTTAATAAATACTACCCCACAAGGTAAAGAAGCCAGCCCTGCTCCCTTTTTTGGAGGTTTAAATATATAACTTTTATATATTAAAATGTAGGTGGGGGCTCAGATGCAGAGATGCAAATGAGGGAGAGTACAGAGATACCAAACAACAGATGTTAAAGTATTTCACTTACAGTCAGTGGTCTTGAAGGAGTATTCTGGAATAATAAGAAAGAAATGGTACTCTTGTATACAGTAAAGAAGATGTGCTTTTTCCAGAGGCCTCCTACTGTACAGTAATATTATCCCTATTTCTCCTCCTTGTTCAGTTGGGCAGGAAGGGAAGGATAGCACAATGCAATTCAGAATCACACAAGAAGTCTGGCAGATGAGGGACCTGGACTCACTTCTGTCAAGCCCGTATAGGGCCCCAACCACTCCTGCCATCCTTTGTCTCATACTTTTCTCTCATGTTGTTAGAGCTCATTCTATTAGCAACTATACTGAAAAATAGTAACAAGGAATTAAAACAAAAAAAATAAAAGGGATTGCATATGGAAACAGGTATGAATATGGGGTTGCAGAGCTGAGAAAATCTGGAAGTGCTAACATAGATATAATTAATATTAGGGCTGTGCGAAGCTTTGGCTGCTGATTCGATTCAGAAGAGATTCGGCCTGATTCGGTGGCTGAATCTCCAAATCCGAATCGAATCAGGGAACCAATAAAAAGGTCTGAATCAATTTGAAGCTCTCTGAATCTTTGGAAAAGATTCGGAGAGCTTTGACGGTTCAGGTAGTCCCCAGTGGCTGCAGCAGGGACATGCAGCTGGACTTGGAGCTGGTGAGAAGGGGGTGGGGGAGAGGGAGCTGGAGGAGGAAGGAGGGAACCATGGGGGGACCCCAGCCAGGCCCTATCCCCTGCCTGTCCCAAATTGATTCAGGACAGTGATTTGAATCCCCATCCCCTGAGGCAGGCTCTGGGAGGAAAAGGGGAATCGAATTACTGTCCCCCAAATCGGCTGAACCCAAAGCGAATACCAGCCGTTTCACACAAGCCTACTAATTAGTGAGCTGCAGATGGGAACTTTTGGATTAGGCAGGGTTTCACCTTTCCCACTTTAAAAATCTCTTAGGAGTGTGTACAAAAATTGCATTTTTTTTCCTGGTGATACCCCCAAAAGTGCTCTACAGCCAAAATGTAACAAACATTCACAGCTGCAGAGTACTTTTAAAATGCCCAATCACACAAAAATTGAACCCTCATTTCATGAGCTATCAGATAAAGGCACTGTAGGAGAGAGCGCCTTAGCGAATCTGTGTACAGGTTTGCAGTGAGGGTGACTTTTCGGGGATTCTGCCTACAGCCCATGCACCTTTGCACAGGGCTGCCACTCTAGCCTCAGCCTAGCACAGCTTGTTTCCTCTGCCTGTCCCAGGTCTCAGCCATCCCCACCCCTCTCATCTTCCCTCCAGCAAGCTGAGAGCCACAGCCTGGCCAGGGGGAGGGAAGGGGAGAGGGTGGCTCACCCTACAGTGCCCCTGGGGGAGACCAGGAGCTAGCAGGTAGCCAGTCCAGGTGAGGTGCTGGGGGGAGGGGTCTCTCTTCCTGCAATGTCTCAGGGACAGACTGGGGGACCAGGCAGCCAGCCCAGCGCATTGCAGGGAGGAGGGGTCTCTCCCTCTGAGATGTACCCTGTCTGACTTGGGGAGCCAACAGGCAGACAGATGTCTTCCTAGAGCTTTCAAAGTCAGGACCCCATAGGTCCTTATACCTCAAGCCTTGGTGATTTAAATATCACACAAAATTGCTTACTGTAGGCTTTTCCATGCTGTAATGTTGCTGAAAGTAGAAAAGAGATGTATGTGATGATTAGGGTAAGTTGAAATCAAATGCCTACAGATGAGTTACAGCTTCTGTTTTTAAACTGTTGCAACCAAAAAAAGGGCCAGAGTGCTCAACAGTGCTTAGTAACAAGAGTCTCCTGCTAGAGAGCAATAGGTGCTGTGCAGTTTTGAACATCTAGCCACTTCATTTTATTGCTTGGAAGGGAGCCAAACCTTCTATCAGAAGATTTGTTTCAATAATGGGATCCCATCAATCTGAAAGACATACTTTAAAAAGACACGTGACCCTTTTATTGCCTTTGGGTGCTGTACATGCAACAGGGGTTTAGTTTGGTTTTGTTCTCCCTAAAGTGAAATGGTGGGTTTTTAAAAACCCACTGTTTCAATTTAGGGAGAACTAAACCAAACTAAACCCCTGTTGCGTGTACAAGGGTGAGGGGGCCCAATCCTTATCTGCCTGTCCTGCAGCGAGGGGGAGGGGCCATCTGCCAGCAGGCCAAGCGGTCCCTGAGCTGCAGCACCCCCAGGCAGCTGCTAGTGGGTGGGAGCTGCCTGGGGGGTGCCACAGCCATGGAGGGAAGCACCAGGCCGCGCATGGCTCAGGCAGGCAGGCAGGCTCTGGGAGAAACCCCCCCCAAAAAAGATCAGGCTCCTCGCTGCTTTATTTTTTTTCTTCTGTCGAGTCTGCCTGCATGAGCTACTACAAGGTCACACGGCCCCTGAGCTTTGTGGGGTATGGCGCTTCCCTCTATGGTGGCAGCGGCCCCCAAGACTGCCTGAGCCAGGTGCCAGCAGGCGTGTGCCACCTGGAGGGCACTGCCACCATGGAGGTAAGCACTGGGGTCCCCCACAGCTCAGGGCCCACTCAGCCCACTAGCAGCTCACCCCCCCCCTGCCCTCCCCAGCCCCAAACTAAAATACCTCAGATGGGTTTTTACCTTGCTACACAACAAAGTAATTTCAAGCAGAATATGTCGCCGAGCATGTAAATAGCGACACTATTAAAGTGGTGCAAGAGGGCAATTAAGCTGCTTTAAAGGCCAATTTTGTTGCGTGTACAAAGGCCCTTTGTTTCTAACCTCATCTCCCATTATTAGAGTGAAGAGACTCTTACAACCGTGTGGAAAACTAACATTTCACCATTGATCTTGTTACCAATCAACACAATTAATTTATTTTTAGCCTAATCAGTTCCATTTTTCTAGCCTACAAATGCTGTTTGGATATCCAAACATTTTTGTTATTACTTGTATGGTAACGGCACTAACAAACCTGCCGAGATTTTTGGCCTCCAATGCGCCCAGCAATACAGGTGCTTATTATAAGATGTTCTTTTTGGTTCCAAATAGCCCATATTTGGTGTCTTTTTGTGCCTGCTGGAAAAGACATCTGCTCACCTGGATTTCTAGGGAGACTGAGGGTAAAGTATTGTAGGTAAGCCTCCAAGGAGGTAAGTGGCTTCCTGGCTGTCAGTATTCCTAGGGAAGTGGTTTTACCATATGTTCACACACACCACACGCTCTAAGTAAAAGACAAGCCTTGTTTTGGAAGGCAGAATTTAGAAAAAAGATTTTTCCAGTCACAGCCTAGAGCTGGCTGTTTCATTGAGGCAGTGTGGCAAGAGGGCTTCCAGTTTCTTTCTGGGACAGCAAGCAGGAGTGATGGGAGTCTAATGTCAATTGCTTTCAAATAGGCAACAGTCTTTGGCTGCTCAGTCAAAAATTGTTGCCAGTTTGAGAGCAGCTGCAAAAGGATTAACACTGGACTCCTCCTCCTGCTTGCTGTCAGAGAGGAAAGCTGGTGGGCATCTTGCAGCTGTGTCCCTGCACTTCTATTCCAGCCAAGAAAAATCAGTTTCCCCACTTAAGACCTGCACATCTATTTTGGATGGCTTATTTTGGGGGGGAAACGTGTGTGTCATACATGGGTAGATCTTGTAATATTGTTAATATTTAATTTGATGGTATTTAATTATTGTTTGGTTACTTGGGTACTCTGAGTCTTGGATAGGCATTCTTTATTATTTAAAATCTCTAAATAAATCTGTGACTAACATACTGTGAACTGTACTTGTAGGAGGTCCCATGCTGTAGGATCCTTTCAAAAGAAGAGTGAAATCAGAAGCAAATCACTGTTTTTATTTTAATCCAGCTGCTCAGGAGCTCATAGCCCTGAGTTGATTCCATAGGATTGCTAAGAAGCCCAATTCTCCTGTCTGAGTCAATGGAGGCAGCTTTGTAAAACCGTTACATGAAAAACATAATTTGCTATTTCTGTAAGCAGTTACCACTTCTAGCTCACAACTATAATAGCTACCACCTTAAAAAAATCACCAAGGAAGCAGCCCACAGCCCAGACTTTAATTAGAATCATAAAAAATGAGGGTTGGGAGGGACCTCAGGAGGGCATCTAGTCCAACCCCCTGCTCAAAGCAGGACCTGCCCCAACTAAATCATCCCAGCTAAGGCTTTGTGAAAGCAGAGCTGGTATATCCCATGCTAGCACGCACTGCAGCTTTGTCTCCCTCTAGTGGCTGGGCTGCAGCTCAAATGGAGCAAGGCGATTGGCCAGGCGTGAGGCACATCAGCAGCCAGCACGTGCAACCGGCTGTGGGAATGCGGCAAAGGTGACGGCGACACTCTGCAGGTGCCTGAAAGTAGTTGTAAATTGAATAACTGCCTATTTAATCTGGCCCTGGGCCTGCTAGCCCAGCAGGGCACCTTTGTAGTGTAGTTACTCTCCTGCAGGGCAGTGGGGCTCCAGCAGCTGTCCTGCCCCCAGCCCTTCCCTTGACTGCCACACAAGGGGAGCTGCTGGGCTCCCATTGTCCCAGGAGCTGGCCCAGGCCCCATTCAGCCCCGCCTCTGCCCCACTACTAAATAATATTTTTTATTTATTGCTTTTTGATCTGCCTACCTTGCAAGCCTGTCCAGGTCAGCCTTTATCCCCAGCCTCAAGAGTGACCACACACACCCCATAATTTGGTGTCATCTGCGAACTTTGCCAGTATGCTTTTAACACCCAAACCCAAATAACTGATCAACATGTTGAAAACCACTGGTCCAAGTACTGAACCCTGACAGATACCACTGGTTACCTTCTGCCATATTGACTCAGGTGCCATCCATCAGTACTCTGGGTCCTGTCTTGGAGCCAGGTCCCTAGCCACTGGACCATAAAGTAGTCAAGGCCACATTTTCCCAATTTTACCATGACGACATCATGGGAAACTTTTTAAAATCCAAGTATATGACATCAACCTCACTTCCCTTTTCCAGGTGGTGAGTTACCTGATCGTAGAAGGAAATGAGGTTGGCCAGACATGATCCACCCACAACAAAGCCATGTTGGCCGTCCCTTAGAACACTGCCTTCAGTTAGCCTAGCAATAATGGATTTTTTGATAATTTTTTCCAGGATTTTTCCAGGGATTGAGGTCAAACTGACTGGCTTGTAATTCCCTTGGTCCTCCTTTCTCGCTTTCTTGAAGATAGGAACCACATTGGCCCTCTTCCAGTCTTCTGGGACCTCTCCCGAGTGCCACAAGTCCTCAAATAGCTTTGCCATAGGTTGTGCCATGTTATCAGCCAATTCTTTCAGCACTCTCAGGTGTAGTGCATCCAGTCCTGCTTTCTTGCAGATAGCCAGCCTCTATAGATGTTCCTCCACAAGATTATGGGAAGGGAACATTTCTCTAAAAACAATTCTGCTGGCTGCTAAATCTATTCTATAGCAGTATCAGTACTCTCACCATCATACTTTACTCTCACCATCATAAATTAAGCACTTGAGTATCAATGTAATAAGCAAGACATGGTATTCTCTTCCAAACTCCCTTTGCCAATAAGTACTCTGTGCTTAAGTAAGATATGGAGTTGAATACCATTTTACCAGCTATGAACAATACTACATTTTTCCTCCATATGGCACTTTGTCTCAAAGTGAATAGCTTTGTATGTATTCTTTACACTACAAATTCCTTTTGCAACAACTTTTTTTGTACAAACTCAGATATACTGTTGTGTGTTAAATAATACTGCACATATTTTCGAGTATCATTCAAAAGCTTTCTTATTTTATATTCCATATACTCCTCCTCCTCCACCACCTCTATCTACCACAATATTTTTTATTCTGTAGAGCTATAATAGTAGCCGCACTCATAACTGAGGTCTTCAGTCACTGCTACAATAAAAATAAAATATTTTTGCAGTAGAATCTTTGTATATGTTTTTAAACACAAATGTCTATTCATTGATCACCTGGACAATTAACGTTTTCCTTAATGCAATGCTGCAAGGTACCTAAAATATGGGCAAGAAAAGGGTTTTGGATCCTTGCTGGAGGGAGGTATCAATCTATAAATCTAAAAACCTTAGCACCCCCCAGAATGGCGGTAGTACTACTGGTATTAAAAGACATAGATTAGTCTGGGTTAGCAAGGGCACTCCAATTAATTCTCACATTAATACATTTTTATGGATTAAAAAAAACCTTTATACCTTGGTATACTATTTATGATTTGCCATGATATAATAGGATGTTTTTTTTACATTTATACACACACACAGATATAGATACATAGTATGTGATATAAATTATTTGTTCTAATGGTAGACTTTGGGGCTAAATACAGAGACTCAAAAAGCCCAAGGTTGAATCAATTCAATCTTTGCAGGTTAGTCTAAGCTGCATAGCTTAAACTGATAAGCAAGTGAACATTCACTTTTGATTCCAGAAATGCAGCCACATGCCTACAGTGTCAGAGGCCAGAAGAGGGGCGGGGGGGGGGCGCTAGAGCACACCTCCCTGCTCAGCTGGAGCAGATAGCTTAGGATAAGGCTAGCCTGTCTACCCTCCGAGACGGGGTGGGGGGTTGCTGGAGAAATGCAAAGTAGGGCTGTGCAAAGCTTCAGTCTCTGATTCAATTCAGCAGAGATTCAGCTCGATTCGGTGGATCTCCAAATTCAAATCGAATCAGAGTACCCTTTAATCTTTCTGTATCGAATCGGAACCCTCTGAATCAATTCGGAAAGATCTGGCAATTCAGACATAGACACAGTTTTAAATGTTTTTTCTACATACCTCTAGGTAGCAGGCAGCTTGTGAACACTGTGATGATGGGGCGCATGGAGTATCCCACAGAAGCGTGGGGGGCTCCCCAATGCGCTCAGCAGCCAGAAGTGGACCTGAAGCCCTTCCAGTCCACTTCCGGGTCTGCTGGGGAGCATGCCCGGGGCCCCCCCTGCACCCCTCAGCTCAGTGACTGGTGCCTCCTGGGTCTGAGGTGGGGGACCCGGGGTCCCCCTGTGGCTGATCGCTTAGCTGGGGGGGGCGTGGGGGGCCCCCCTGCATGCTCCCTGGTGGACCTGGAAGTACTTCCAATCCAGTTCTGGATTCGCCACCAAGCACGTGGAGGGCCCCCCCGCACTCCTGTGGGATGCTCCATGTGCCCCAGCATCACAGCATTCACAAGCCATGCTGGGACCTCAAGGTACGTAGAAAAAACATTTAAAGCTGTGTCTATGTCTCAATCACTGATTCTCCGAATCAGCATTGAATCTTCAGATTTGGCTGACTCGAATCAGGGACAGTGATGTGAATCAACAAATAGAATCACTATCCCGATTTGGGCCGACTCCAAATCCAAATTGAATAGGGCCCACTTCGCACACCCCTAGTGCAAAGCATCCTGGGATGTTGAGGGACTGTGAGTTAATTTGAATCTGGAGGAGATCTAGGACAGACGTTCAATAAACCAATTTAACCTAAACCAGTTAAGTCTGATACTACATCCAGGTTTATCTTAAACCAGTTTCAGCCATTTTAAAAGTGGCTTATGTGCACTGAACTTCTGTTGCATTACAGATTTGAACCAGTTTGTGTATCACTTCTGTCGGTAGGTGACTGCCTGTCCACCTTCAGATGGACGCACCCAAAGTTGCATTTTTAGGAACATTTTAATCTTTATAGTTTGCAAAGTAATACAATTGCACTATTCTGCATCAGGAAAAAAACCATACCCAGCGTAGCTGTTGTAGACTTTTAAATACAGGTTTTCCTCAGTTTATGCGGTCCATGCATTCCAACAAAACTGTGCATAAAGCAAATTCACATAAAGGGAACCTAGTTTATAAAATAACAGATAGGGATACATGCCCATGGCGGTGAGGGAGGGAGGGAGGGAGGGAGGGAGGCTGGGGCTATGGAAGGGGTGGGGTGAGGGATGTAGCGGGGCCCAGCCCAGTGGCTGGCGGGTGGCGCCTGCCACACCCGGGGCTGCAACAGGGGGAATGGTCAGAGGGTGCGGGGTGGGGAGGGGCGCAGCTCTTACTCCTACGTGCACCCCAGGAGGTTGCAGGCTGGGAGGGTTGTGGGCTGGGTTCTACGCCAGGCTCTCCCCTAGCCCTGGCTTTGTTTTCCTTTTTGTGGGAAGTTTTTACATTTCAAAAAGAGCAATTAGCACCTTCGCAGGCCAAGCTCTGTCTTTTGTTCTCCTGGAAGTGAGAGAAGCTGAGGGGTTTTCTCCCTATCCCACCCAGAGGCAGGCATTTTCACTCCTTCCCAACAAAGCAGGCATCCAGACAGACATGCAGCTTTATTGCACTGGAAAAATGTGGGCAGTGACATGCTGGTGCCCTGCCTTTGCCCATTCTGTTGCCCCTCACTACCAAGCCACAGCTCTCCCAGCCCTGATGCTGCCCCCCACTCTCAACCCACAGACCTCTGCCCCCACAGCCCTGCCAGTGCCCCTCACTCCTGACCCACAGCCTCCTGCACCCCCCAGCCCTGCCAGAGGGGCCCCAGCTGTTCCCTGTGCTGCGCAGCTGGCTATAGAGTTCCCCACTGTCCTCAGAGGCAACCCCCACCCCTCCTGCCCTGTAGCAGCCCCAGCCTGTCCCCTGTGGGAGCAGGGGGAGGGAAGGAGGGATGAGCAGGAGCCAAAAAGAAATAAATAAATAAGAGCTGCAAATAACAGCGCACCTAGTGGCCAAAGGCCTGAGCTACAGAAATAGGTGGCACCACCTGGTGGCAAAAGAAAGTAATTACAAGTCTTTGAGCTGCTTGGTGTTTACACACCACAAACCCATAGATACAACAACGTAATCGGCGATGATGCAAACTAAACTATGTCCGACCAGTTTTAGGTTAACATGCTGAAAAGACTTTTAAAGCTGTGGGAAATCCGACTCATGCAAACACAAACGCAGTTGCAGCGGTGTAAATGGGAAATCTCGCATCATGTACAAACACCCCTAGTGACAGGGATTTTTAAAGCTGGGAAGGTGAAACCCTTCCTAATCCAGCTCTGTAACTATATTTACTTTAGCACTTCCAGCTTCTCAGCTCTGCAACCCCACATTCATACCTACTTCCATATGCGATCCCTTTCTTTTCAATTCCTTGTTACTGTTTTTCAGTATAGTTGCCAATAGATTTAGACTTGACAGAGGTGAATTCAAGTCCCTTCTCTGCCAGCCTTCCTGTGTGATTCTAAATTGCACTGTGTTACTCCCGCTTCCTTCCCAACTGTGCAAGGATTGTGACGGTTTGTGCTCCAGGGGTGGCTATGACACTCCCTGGTAGCCATGCAATTCCTGTCCCGGCTCCAACTCTACGGGCCCCTACCTCCTTTACTTACCTGCCACACCTTTGATATTAATGTTTGGAAAGGAGGGAGGCTGCTTGAGGATCTTAGAGCAAGCCTGAAGTTGTTCTCGTGTCAGGCTTCAGCCTTCTTAGCCTCTGCCCTTCTTCTCTCACTGGGCCCTCTAGCTCTAGTCCACTGACTAAACTGAGCTTCAAGGGTCCTGGCATCTTGTCTGGCCCTTTTTCTCTGTCCCCATGTGGGCTGCTGAGCCTTCCTGGGTTCTCTCTCAGTCCGGGCCCCTTGCCCTATCTCTGCCCCACCCCAGCCACGGGGCCTCTGGCCCCAAAGTCTAAGACCCACCCAGACCACCTGGGCAGGGGGGAATGAAACCCCCCAAAATGCAATCACCAGTCCCAATCCAAAAGAATGGCCTGTGTGGGGTTCACTGTCCCCTGGGTAGCGGGCTCCATATAAAAACAAAAGCCACAATAGAAAGTGCCTGAGATACTTGACTTGCTTCCTGTGTAGGCTCCCAGTTTCCCTTCTCTTGAGGTTGCCTTCTGAGGTCTCTCCATAGTCTGGGCTCAAGTCCTTATGCCTCTCACAGAGGGCTCCATCCGCTCCATCTGATGGCTTCCACCACCAGGCTGCTGGACCAGCCTCTGGGGCTGCCTTATATCTCTCAGGCCCTGCTCCTTTTCCAGGCAGCTAATTTCCCCCAGGGTTGCCCTCGGGTACCTCCTATTTAATCCCATTTTCTGGTTGCTCTGCCCTGCAAAACTCTCTCTGGGCTGCTGCCCTCTTAAAGTGACAGAGTGCCCTAGGCACTCTGTCACAAGAATAAATAGAGATAAAATGTTTTTGTATGGTAGGAGGCCTCTGGAAAAAGCACATCTTCTTTACTGTATACAAAAGTACCTTTTCTTTATTATTCCAGAATGCTCCTTCAAGACCACTTACTATAATTGAAATACTGTAATATCTGTTGTTTGGATGTCTCTACTATACCTCATTTACATCCCTGCCTGAGCCCCCACCTACACTTTAAAATATAAATAAACCTCCATAACTGGGAACAGGGCTGACCTCTCGAACTTCCACTGTAATATTTATTAAACATGACATGCAAATCCCTTTTTGCAACTTCCTTATGTGGAAAGCATGTTAGAAGTGGTACATTTCTGATTGCACAGTACAATTTTTAATAAGTAGTTCATGTTTGTTAGCGCTCAATTGTTATGACCTACTTTTTGGTGATTTAATTCCATTCTAACATGATGCTGGGGGGGAGAGGTCTTATATTGCAGGGAACATTAAGGAAAATAAATGATTCTCAGGTGGGTGACTATTTCCATTGATGCTAAAAGCAGCATTCTCCAACTGCACAAATTGCACTGAAGTTGTACCACAATGCTGTCGTGCTATGTTAACACTTCAGCACAGCACAGGGCAATGCCACTACACAGCAGTACTCCATGGTCCCCAAATGGATTTTCTGACTCTCAACTGCTGGCATCACAAAAACTTTTGTGAGGTTTGTGTCATCTTCAATGAAGGGGACAAGATGTGGCCTGGTTTCCCACAGCAATGGCAGTAACAGATACTACTATGAAGCTTTTCAAAAGACCTTTCACACATAAACCTGCCTATCTTCACCTGTTCATGCCCCTTGAAATTCAGATTGTGACTTTCTCAGCGAGAAATTAATGTTTATGTTTCCTTCTATCTCTTCAGATTTTTTGGCGAAAGAACTGAAAGGAGAATGCACAGAGATGGCAACGCTGCAAGACCAGACTGCTCGGCAATCCAAGAAGCTGATGTCGTTGTCCCCAGAGCATTCCGGAAGCTTCTTCAGTGCCAGCGTCCTTGCGATGAGAAACCCTGACCTTGTAGAGGAATTAAGTGACATGGTAAAGGCTGCTTCTATAACCATTGGCTGACATTTGGACACTTTACCTAATAATTCATTGTTCTTCTCTAGCACTCTCCAGCCATAACATCAAGGTACTTTACACAGATGAAAAAATTATTCCATAAAAGGCCCCACTTAAGGTGGGTCACTATTATGTTTCTTGTAAAAAGAAAATCATGGCTACCAATTGGTTAGAAATAGTATGTTTCTGTGTGCAACCTGAAAGGTCAAAAATAGTAAGATTAGGAGTAATATCCACCCATAAAATCATATGTGAGCGTAAATGTTTTCTGACTGACAGTATAACAACCTGTGCAAATACTGTATTTTCCTGTATATTGCACACCTCCAAATAAGACACAAACTGTGTTTCTAGGATGGCAGAATTAAGGGAGAAATAACTTTTTCCAGAATGATGGCTTCATGGAGCATGGGCAGAGCCAAATCATTAGCTTATTTATCTTCCTTCTGCTCAGGCAAAAATCTACCATGTTAACCATCTCACAGCTGCTGCCTGATTTGCGCAGCCAAAAGCTACTCCCAATTTGGCAGTGGCTGTGAACATGCAGTTGTTACTGAAGACTAGACTCTACTCCTCTCTCCTTTGGCCAGCTGGGGGGGGAAGAGAAGAAAGACAATCAGCAGCCATGTCACAGCATCTCCATGCTTCTATTCCATCAAAAAACCAGCTTCCCAACTTAAGATATACACCCTAAATTTGGAGGGCTATTTTGCGGGGGAAAGGTGCATGTGGTATGTGATTAAATATCCTTCGTAGGTCCAATTGGAAAAAAAAAAAAGGGGAAAAGTGATGGAGAGAGAAGGCTTTCTCTCAAGAGTTTCTGTTGTCAAAAGGTACAATTTAAGGGTTTAAAAAACTGGTAGAATAAAAGAAATTTCTGAAGAGAATTCATAGTGAGTGTCTACCACAGATCAGAAGAAGTGGAAGACATTGAGAAAAACAATCCATGGGGTATTTAAAATCACAAGCTGCTGGCCTCCCAGGAGATTATACTATGCAGCTGTCTGTTCACTAGCAAAAATACTAGGCACATAGTCATTTTGAGCTTGAAACAGAGAAATTGAATCGAAACGAAGGGTTTCGAAACAAAACAAGGCTAGTCGAAATGTTTGGAAAGTTTTGAAATGTTTCAAGTTTTGAAGCAGCCAGCAGTGAGGTGATGGGAGACGGGGCAGGGAACCAGGGCTGCACTCCCAGCAGCAGCCAGGAGCGCAGCCCTGGCGCTCCCCATCTCCCACCAACGGGCTGCGGGAAGCCTATCACAGCACAGGGGATGGGAAGTCAGCCCAGCTGGGCTGACTTCCCCTCCCCAGCCCAATCTAGCGCTGGGGAGAGGAACTGAGCAATTGTGCTCAGTACCTTTCCCCAGTCCCAGGCGGCAGCACCAGCCTCCCTCCCTCATCTGGCAGGCAGATTGGGGGTCCGCAGCCCTGATCTGCCTGCTAGATGAGAGAGGCTGTTTCAAGCTTCCCCATTATAGCTAATGGGTGAAATGTCGAAACAGCCTCACTGTTTCCACAAAGCAAAACGGAACAGCTGTTTCGAATCGAAATAAAATTCAAAACGAAATGCTGTTCTGTCAAAACCTCGAAACTCAAGTTGAAACGGAACGGTGCCGTTTCACACAGCCCTAGTAAATAGTTGTATATTTGACAAGCCTGCTACCTCCATTATTGGGGGAAAGGAAAAAGGACTGGATGCATTAGCATCTTTTGACTATTTGGCATACAAGGGAAACTGGCAGGCCTAGATTATAAACAGGGACCTACCAAATACAAGATTTTACAGAAATTGTATAATTGGTAGTCTCCTGTGAAATAGCTGGTTCCCCTGGAAAAAGTGTGGGGAACAGGCTATGTTCAAAAAGCTAGCAAAGACCCAGAAAAAAAAACTGTCTCCTAGAAGGGCAAAGGGAGGTGGGGGAGGGAAGGGAGCAAAGAGAAAAAAAAGGCAGATTGCCTGTCTCCTGAAGCAGGGGTTGGTGGGGAGAGGTGGGAAAAGTTCACATCTCTCCATCTCCAGAAGGGGAGGCGGGGAGCAGGGAAAAGCCTGCCAAAAGTCCCCTTCTCCTGAAGGGGGGCGAGGGGGTGACAGCCAGAGCAAAGCAAATCAGAGGCTGAGCTCCTGACATCAGATCAGTCCAGGAGCAAGTCAGCCTGGGAAGCCCAGAGGGCTTTAAATATGTTTGCAGGCACGCTGCTTCAGCATGCCTGCTTGCTTGTGGCTGACAAAGAGCAGGCATGAATGCAAAGAAGCCATCAAAGACTGCAAAGTACGTGTCAATGGCAGACCCTGCAGAGCAGTATCTTGCAGGTACCCTACAAGCAGATGATGAAAAACTCTTCTGCACCACCTGCAACCTGACCCTGTATGTGACTAGGAAAGACAGCATCGATCAGCACCTGGAGTTGGAGGCACATGTGAAAAGGAAAGCCGCTGCAGCGGCTGACAGTCAAAAGAAGCAGCAAGCGGCTATGTCCTCCCTCTTCAAGATGACAGGCAGCAGGCTGGCAAGGCAAGACACAGCATTTTCCCTTGAGGAGGCTTTTGCAGCAGTGAACATCCCACTGGAGAAGCTGGATCCTCCAAAGCTGAGGGACTACCTGAAAACGTACATGCCAAATGCTGGCAGTTTTCCATGTGCTAACAAGCTGCACCAGGGCTATCTCCTTACAGTCATCACTTTGCATGTTGAGTCCATGCAGGCTGCCCTGTCAGAGTATAAGTCCTCTTCTGTCATGGCTGATGAAGTTACCAACCGTCAGGACAACTACCTGCTGCACATTTTATTGGTACTGGGGAGCTGGACTGTCAGGGACCTCCTTATATTTCAGACTCACCTGGTCCTCCTCACCTCATCCAATTTTTCCACCGTGTCTCAAGCCATAGTGAAGGTACTTCGCAACTATGGCATTGGCTTTAACCAGGTTTCAGCCTTCCTCTCTGACAGTGCCACGTACAGGTGCAAGGCTTTCTTTGACATGCTCTAAGGAATGCTGTTCATGTTACCTGCAACATTCTCTCCCTAGTAGGTGACATGTGGTGCACGCAGTTCCCCGAGGTGGACAGCTTGGTGTCCTTCTTCAAGAAAGCCTTCAAGCATTGTCCAGGGTGTAAGATCTGCTACAGGGACCCCATTGCCACTCAGCCTGGGGACCCATGTGCCACTGTGTCCCTGCCACCAATGCCCGTCCTCACCCAGTGGAATTCATGGTTCAACACGGTCCATTACCACAGCAAGCACATGCAGCACTACCAGTGGTTTGTGAGCAAGGAGCTGGACATCACACCTAACACACAGTGCCTGCTCAAGCTCCAGGTTCTCTCGGGGTGAGCTGACCTTCAGGATCAAGTGACATTCATTACTGACAATGCCACTCAGTTCATGGAGCTCCTGACGTGGTTTGAGGGAAGGCAGGCTGTGATCTACCAGGCATACAAGAAACTGATGGAATTTATCAGCTGGGTGGAGGACAGGGCATCACAAGAACTGTCAAGCTGTCCTCAGGAAAACCAGCGGAGACGGGAGCTGTTCCAGGCACTAGTTATAAAACTCAACCAATACTTCAGGTACAACCCATCCCTTCCACCATGGTTCAGACAGCCGGCTACCCGCTTCCTGCATGCTGTTTGCATTTTGAATGCCAGCCAAGCATTTCTGCTGAGCTGGGACCCTCAGCTCCTGAAAGCAATCCTGGGGTGGACAGTCGACCATGATAGTAAGCATGCCACTTACATAAACTATGTGCAGGAGAGCCAGATGCCTGTGGGTGTGCCGACTTTTGGGACTCTGTCTGTGACCAGTTTCCCCACTGTACGCCCTGGCCAGGCGCTGTCTCAGCATCCCAACAAACTCAGTGGATGCTGTGTGTGCCCTCTCTGCCTACAGACATGTGTTCACCCCACAGAGGCAGGCAATGTCTCTCTCAAAAGCAGCTGGGTGCAGCATGGTTATGTTTAATGCCTAAATAGCCTCTCTCAAGGTTAGCATTGGGTTTCAATTACCTGCTTTCTTTAATGTCCTGTAATAAAGTGTATATAGGTGGTGTTCCTTCCAGTTCATGTTGTGTATAGTACAGGTTTATCTTCCTAAGGTCTTTCTGTGTATAGTTTGATATAAGTGCTGGTTTCATAAAGTGTATATAGTTGGTATTTGTATAATATTGGTTTTCTGAGCTAAGTCAGCACTCAGCCTGCTAGCAACCTGCCTGGGCAGCCCCAGGGGGCTTTGCCACCACAGAGGGAAGGACCAGGGATCCCCGCAGCTCAGGGCCTTCTCGGCCTGCCAGCAGCTTGCCCCTAGGCTGTGGACAGGCTTTATTTAGCTCAGACAAAAAAAAAAGGATCAGGCCCTTTGCCATAACATGATGGAAAAAAAAATTTGGCAAGCCAGCACTCCAGCACCTTACAAGGTAGACATTGCAGTTTTTTGGCACTCCGGCCAAAAAACATTGCCTACCCATGATGTAACAAAATGTAATCTGGTGTGAAAAGCTTGGCACAAGATGTTCTGTAGTTTATAAGCCTTGTTTATACTCCTTCAGGGTAAGTGCATACACTTTTTCTGTCCTCAGGCTAGTCAATTACAGAGTATATTGTAAGTGGGAATAACACATCTCCAAGACTCTCGGTTACCATACAAGCAAGCAATATTTCTTCTAAACACAATTATTTCCTACCTTAGAAAGCATGAGAGACATGCAAAAGTAGATAAAACAAAATGCCTATAAACAGTCCCCTGGCTTAATTTCCTCACCCTCTGAAATGCTCTTTAGGCTTACATCCAAGTCTTCTGGGGACTTGCCTACATACAACAGCAGCATTTCACTGCCAGGACAGGCCCAAACTGGCCCACTTACCACACCTACAGGCATACTCCCAAACCCAGAAGTTTGCAAAAAAGGCTACTAGGAGACATGTCTCTGAAATTGCTCTCAAACCTCCACCTACTCACTCCATAGCATGCAGCAGAGTCTGAATGGGCTTTGCTGGCAGGTTTGGAGCATGCCTCCAGGTGCAGATGGACAGGACATGTGTGAGTGCACCCTGGCCAGGAAACACCACCACCATGATGGAGAAAGGACAGGGGTACTGTTGATCCATCTCTTGCAGCTCATTACTTCTTCTCCAAATCATGGGCAACCTCCCCACTGACCCTCTACAGTCAATACTTTTCCCACACTCTCCTCAAATAGCCTGCAGGACTCTTTTATAACCTGCCATGCCCTTAATCAGGTGGCCCTCTGACTGGCTTCCTCTGGTAAGGAATGTCATCCTAGCAGATAATCTTTTGCCCAGTTAACAGTAGGGGGAGGTAAGCCTGGTTTGCTCTGCACAATAGCCTTCTCTTTATTCTTCACACTAACCTGGCAACTATGGGCATGTGGACACACCATGGGTTTTGATCCTTATTAAATTAAATAGGTTTATAAAATTTAAACTTGTTTATTTGGGAGCATCGCAGCAGTGTTTGCATACACTAGGCTTTCAAACTAATTAAGCTTTGGAGCATTGCTTTGGAGCAATTCAAAGGGGAGAACTACAAAAAAGTTGTAGCCATCTGGTGGACAAAGAGGCTCATTACATTGCTTTGAGTGACTGTGTTTGCACACAATGAATCCATGGACGCAATGCTTTAATTCCTGGCGAGCCAAACTAAACTACGTCCAAGAAGTTTTAGTTTAATGAACCAGAAAGACTTTTAAAGCATCCAGAAATCCTCCTTGTGCAAACAGGCATGCAGTTGCAGCGCAAGAAAGGGCAAAAAATGTGGCATATACAAAGGCCCTACAACAGGAACTACAGTGAAAGTTCTGTTATCCAGCATCTTACAAGCCGGCATGCTCCACTAACCAGCATGCCAGCTTGTAAGATAAAGTGAAACCGGAAGTGCCCACCATGGCACTTCCAGTTTCTCCGATCCCCGATGGCTTGAGGCAAAGCAGCCTGTGCTGCCGAGCCCCCATGGCCCAGGGGCATAACAGACTGTGCGGGGCTGTGTGGGACCCGCCTCCTTGTCCCACAGGCCCCGAGGGAGGGGTGGCGATGCCACAGGAGGGGCGGAGGGACACCCCAGACGTGGCGGGAGAAGCAGCAGCCGGGGCTGCTCAATTAACCGGCATATTTTGTTATCCGGCATCCCCTGTTCTCAGGGGATGCCGGATAACAGAGCTTTTACTGTATTGAGGCAGAACTTATTAAGTGATAACTGTTGCACTTAAAAATGGGGTTTTAAACCTAGTGCTCTGAGAATTGACACCCTCGGTCAACACTCGGTTGATGAATAGCAGAAAGGTTTGCTTTAATAACTACCAACAAGCTATAAAACTAAACAATACAAAAAGACTCTTTCCTAATATAAAAATGATAGGGGGTGCACCGATAGAGATTTTTGGGGCCGATACTGATAGCCAGTTTTTAAGAAGGCATATTGGCCAATACCAATCTGATTTCCGATACACAGCCCAGCAGCTTGAAGAGCAGTGTCTGGCTGGTAAGTCTGTTGTGGTGGAAGGGGAGGGAGAAAAAGGGAAGGGAAGGGGCATGGGGGCACAGATCAAGGCCCCTGTGATGTTGGAGGGAGCAGGGCTGGGGCTGAGGCAGGGGCAGGCACAGGACAGAGCTGCAGCTCATCCGGGGGTGGGGGGAGAGGGGGGCAGCTCCCGCTGCTGCACGCACCCCAGGAGGCATGGGGGGGTGTGCCCCGCATCTGTGTGGGGCATGGCAGGGTGGGCTGCCACCTCAGGCTGGGGCCAGGGCTGCACAGAGCTTTCTCATGGTGGCTGGGCTGGGCTGGGCTGCACTGCACTCAGGGCAGGCAGTAGTAGCACTGGGAAGGGGATATGGGGAGGGAGGCTGCAGCCACCCCAAAATTTGCTGTAGGCCCCCCAACCCTCCTCAGCGCTGCTGCCACCCGCCCCAAGCAAAACCCAACCCAGCCCCCACCATGAAAAGCCCCACGCAGCCCTAGCCCCAGCCCAACCTGCGCCACGCAGATCTGGGGCACGTGCAGCCCCCCACCCCATTTCCTCCCAGGGTTTGTGCAACAGCAGGAGCCACCCCACCTCCCTGTGCCCCCCCGGACAAGCCATGGCCCCATCCTGTGCCCCAGCCCACTCTGGCTGGGCAACGCCTGCCCCAACCCCACTCCCTCCTTCACCACGGGGGCCTTGATCTGCCCCCACACATTCCTTTCCTTCCCCCTACCCTCTCCCCTTCCATCACAACAGACTAACCAGTTTCACATAGCTCTCCAAGCTGCTGGGCTGTGCTCCTTGCTGCCTATGTACTGCGCTGCAGCTGCGCACATGCACAGGGCATTTATTAGCCACATTATCGGCCACATCAGGTCGATTTCCAATACAGTCAATTTTCTTTACATCTGTGCCAATCCAATTTCGGACCGATATATCGGTGCACCTCTACAAAATGAGCTATTAGTCCTTGTATTATCTTAGCTGAAAAGAGATCTTTACCCAATGCAGACAGCAAGCAGTTCTTGTACAGCCTCACAGAGTGGATCCTTCACTTGTTGACTGGGTGGCAGGATGGCTTCTTGGTCTTCCCGGGGCTGCCCACACCTTGCTGGCAGTTTTGTCTTGCTTTATACTGTTTAATTGTATAGCTTCAAAGCATTTTTCCTTGATAGTTGGTCAATTAAAGTCTGAACAAAACAGGGAGTAAAAGGGTGACCATCATATTACAATTGTTAAATTGCCTGGCTCCTGTTTTTAGATTTGCCTAGGTGTGAAGACTTGTGTTCCTCGCAGCCACTGCAATTATAGGTCAAGTACATGTGATGGTGTCTTGAGTGGTCAAACAGGATGGCTAAAGGCATTGGTTACTCGACCAGTATTTGGATATTTGTTTATCAATGGGGCAAATTTTCAATACTTGTACCAGTGATGGTCTATTTACAAAAACTCCAGACATACAGTGAATGACTGAGACATTTGTAAGAATTTAGACATTGGATGCCTGTTTTGAGGAATGTGAGGTCGTCACATACAGGACATTTTCCCTGTATTTAATGCACCTTTTACAGGTTTTGCCTGAAAATGTATATTTAGTCTTTTGTCTTCTTTAGTTGCTAGTTCAATTGAAATGCATATGTAGTTTCCTAGGCAGACAAGGTTCCTTGGGTGAATTTGATATCTTTTATTAGACCAACCCAAATAGTTGGAGAATAGTTATTAATAGTTATGTAGTTTCCTTGCCTTCTCTAGTTACATTGGCTCAGCCTCTTCCTCTGGCTTTCTTAGCTTGGAGATTCACATAGGTGATGAGTGTCAGGTCTCTGCCAATATTTTTAACCATCACTTATATTATTTTATGGCATGGGTCTTGTAGAAGGTTGAGGACTACTATCATGACTGTTTTTATCTTATGGCATGGGTCTGGTATTGGGTAACACAAGCTCGCCACTGTCTTGATGCATAATGGGTTGCAAGCCATTAGCGGAGTTTGATTTTCTTGTAGCAGTCCTGTTACCACAACCCAGTCTTGCTCTAGCCATTGTCTTGCATTTACTTGCACAGTTTTCATATCCAGCAATAACATACAGAAAACAAATGTCCTGCACAGGATGTTATACCTCATTCTGATATACCCCTATAACTCAAATCAGGGCTGTTTAATTGGCAGCACACAGGCCACATGTAGCCCTTAACATGCTCCCACTCGGCTGCCAACTACAGCAGTAGGACAGCAGATAGGGCCTTGGGGCTTCCCCTCCCTCTTCCAGCAGGTAGTAGGATGGGGGAGAGAGGCACAGCCTACAGTGCCAAGGAAGCCAGCAGCCCAGAGCACCTGTGTGGTGTTGTGCACAGTAATGCAGTGGGGAAGCTCATGGCCAGGTAGCCAAAGGTGAGGTGGGGTGCCCACCAACCTGCCTGTGCAGTGTTGGACAGGGGAGCAGACAGGAAAGCTGTGGGGCATATGCCTCTGGCAACTCGAAAGTTAAACAGCCCTGACTTAATCACACTCTTAACCTAAACAGAACTATCGCCACTTTCTTAGGAAAAAGAAAGATACTACCTATTACTTCAGATAAACACAGGCACCCAACAGACACAGGAAGAAGTACAGGACTGCCTGATTTTAAGACATTCTTTGGACCATCCAACTACCTAACTTTACTGCATGCTAAGCCCAGGAACAAAAGAATGTCATTTGGCTAAGAACTCAACAATTTGTACCTGCCTCTTACTTTAAAAAATGCTATTCATTAAAAACCATCACACTAAAATCCAAATAATTTATATCCAGGTAGTTCAGAACACTAATTTTGCAGGCTTCTATAAATTAAAGACAATTTGGTGAGCTCTTGCAGGCTGGGTCAGCACCCCATTCTTCCTTCTCCACTTGCAACAGCTCACCAAAACTCCCTAAACGGCTCTGCCCTGGATTCAGCTCCACACTGTCACTGCCCAGTGATCCCAGCCCTGGAGTCTCCATGGAGACTGGCTCGGGAATTGTGCAGGTAGTTGCCCTCAGCTGGGCGGATGGGATGGGATGGGATGGGGCTGTGGGTGGGTGGGGAGTGGTGTCTGGAAGTGGGATGGGTGGGTGGGGCTGGTGCTGGGGACAGGGCCAGGGTGAGGATCATGGGGTGGTGACAGTGCGAGGCCAGGGCCCGGGGCAGGGCCGTGATCTGCTGGTGTGCCCCTGGCTGTGGAAATGGAACCTGTTGCCAGGACGTGCAGGGAGAGGATCACAGGTGGCTCTGCCCCAGGCCCTGGCCCCATGCAATCCCCACCTCAGCCCCGGCCATGGCCTGCCCACCTGTCCTGCTCCTGGATGCTGGTCCCCACCTGCCTGTCACCCCATCCCATCTGCCCAGCCAAGAATGCTCTGCTCATGTGGGTCCTAGGCTGGTTTCCATGGAGACCCTGCCTGCCTGTTCTGTCCAGCCCCCCCCAGTGGTGGGCTGAGGTGCCTGGGCAGTGGAGCTGGGTCCGGCGGTGGTTGTGAGGCTGGGAGTGGTAGCCAGAAGGAGCCGCCACCACTGCCGGGGCTACCAGGAAGTGGAGTCCAGCCAGTGCACTGCCTCAACCCCACTGCATGCTGGAGGCGGTGGGATGGACCACACACACTTCTGAACCAGGCAGGGCCAAGGGATCCACTACAGGCCAGATTAAATCTCCTGCCAGGCTGGATCCAGCCCATGGGCCATATTTTGCCCACCCCTGCTTTAATCAATCATTCTCAAGGCTGACTCCTTCCATCCAACCCTTCAAAGTGGATGAGTTGTGGATGCTGAAATAGCCCAGCAAGGTTTTCATAAATGCTAATTAAAGATGTTATGTACAGGGTCCCTGGCCGATCTCACTCACCAGCTTCCGGAAGTGGCTGCGGTGCTTCTGGTTGCCTTAATTTTGCAGGCATGCCAACTTACAGTGCCAAAGAAGCCAGTACCCCTCCAGCTCACCAAAACTCCCTAAGTGGCCCTCCAGCCCAAATAACTGCCTACCTCTGGATTAAAGGCATGGAAATTGCCCACCCCTGGATTAAAGGCATGCCTTTACTTGGCTCAGTAAAGGCATCCAGGAGGGCCTGAGGACAAAAAAGGTGGCATAAAATCAGTGCAATCATGGGGCAATCACCAAGGAGGAATACACCTCCGTTGCTCGTGACTGCGGGGAGGCAGTTAGGAAAACCAAGGCAGAGGTGGAACTAGGGCTGGTGACCAGAATTAAGGAGAACAAAAAGTCCTTTTTCAAATACATAGGGAGTAAGAAGAAGGCATCAGGTAACATGAGGCCCCTACAGGACAGGCTTGCCAATCTTCTGATATCAGCTTTTTCCTTTGCTGCACTCTTCAACGAGTTCTTTGCCTCCATATTTCTGAGAAGGGACCGAGACAACTCCCCCGCTAGGATTATAGGCTCAGGGAACGCAACGCCATCCCTAGGATCAGGGATGATCTAGTTAGGGAACTTTTGGATGGGCTGGACATGTTTAAGTCAGCAGGTCCAGATGCTCTTCATCCGAGGGGACTGAGAAAATAGCAGAGGTCATAGCAGGGCCCCTGGAACAGCTGTATGAGCACTCGTGGTGCTCGGGCCAGGTCCTAGAGGACTGGAAAAGGGCCAATGTGGTCCCCGTTTACAAGAAGGGGAGAAATGAAAACCCAGGTAACTATAGACCAATCAGTCTCACCCTTGGTCCTTGGGAAGACCTTTGAGAAAATTATCAAGGAGCACATCTGTGGGGGCCCAGCATGGGAGGTAACGCTCAGGGGCAACCAACACAGGTTCATTGCGGGCAGATCCTGCCTGACTAACGTTGTTTCCTTTTACAACCAGGTCACAATGTCCTTGGATACAGGCGCTGAGGAGGATGTCGTCTACCTGGACTTCAAGAAGGCCTTTGACACTGTTTCTCACCCCATTCTTATAAAAAGACTAGGCGCCTGCAGCACTGATGCCTATGCAGTCAGATGGGTGGCAAATTGGCTCAATGGTCGCACCCAGAAAGTGGTGGTGGATGGGTAGTTTTTGACGTGGAGGGATGTGGGCAGTGGAGTTCCCCAGGCCTTGGTCCTTGGGCCTGTGCTATTCAACATCTTTATTGGTGACTTGGAGGTGGATGTGGAAAGCACACTGTCCAAATTCGCTGATGACACAAAGATGTAGGGAGAAGTGGGCACACTGGAGGGGAGAGACAGAATCCAACTAGATCTAGACAGGTTACAGAGGTGGGCAGAGGCGAATAGAATGGAATTCAATGCAGACAAGTACAAGGTGCTGCATCTAGGGAGAAGGAACCTGTAGCATACCTGTAGGCTGGGAAACACCCTTCTCATCAACACAGTGGCTGAAAGAGACCTTGAACTCATTGCTGACTGCAGGATGGACATGAGCTGCCAATGCAAGGAAACGGTCAGTAAGGCTAACCGAACCTTGTCGCGCATCTACCGAGGCATCACAAGCAGGTCCAGGGAGGTGATCCTTCCCCTCTATGTGACACTGGTCAGGCCGCAGTTGGAGTACTGCCTCCAGTTCTGGGCGCTGCACTTCAAGAGGAATGTGGCTAACCTTGAGAGGGTCCCCACTCGCATGGTTGGGGGGCAGCATGCCAGGCCCTACGAAGATAGACTAAAGCGCCTGAAACTATTCAGCCTCCACAAGAGAAGACTGAGAGGGGATCTGGTGGCCATCTATAAACTCACCAGGGGGGACCCCAGCCGAAAATAGGTGAGGCTCCATTTCCCCGGGCTCCATCTGGGATAGCAAGGAATAACTGCCACAAATTATTCATTGCCACAATTATTTCATGATCAGAGGTCAGGGAAGCAGACCCTACGATGACAGGCTGAGCCATGGGGCTCTTTAGCCTGGAAAAGCGCAGGCTCAGGGGTGATCTGATGGCCACCTATAAGTTTATCAGGGGTGACCACCAGTATCTGGGGGAACGTTTGTTCACCAGAGCGCCCCAAGGGATGACGACTAGGTCGAACGGTCATAAACTACTACAAGACCGTTTCAGGCTGGACATAAGGAAGAATTTCTTTACTGTCCAAGCCCCCAAGGTCTGGAACAGCCTGCCACCGGAGGTGGTTCAAGCGCCTAATTTGAACACCTTCAAGAGCAAACTGGATGCTTATCTTGCTGGGATCCTATGACCCCAGCTGACTTCCTGCCCTTTGGGCAGGGGGCTGGACTCAATGATCTTCCGAGGTCCCTTCCAGCCCTAATGTCTATGAAATCTATGAAACTGATTGAGAGCAGGTTCAGGCTTAATATCAGGAGGCATTACTTTACAGTTAGGGCTGCCAGGCTCTGGAACGGGCTCCCTAGGGAGGTGGTGCTCTCCCCTACCTTGGGGGTCTTCAAGAGGAGGCTGGGTAGATATCTGGCTGGGGTGTTGTGATCCCAGTATTCGTTCCTGCCCAGGGCAGGGGGTCGGACTTTATGATCTGTTCAGGTCCCTTCTGACCCTAGAAACTATGAATTCAAAGGCATGTTTTCAATCTCAAGGAGCTCACTGTTTAACTTATTAAAGGGAGGCATTTAAGGCAGTGGTGCCCAACCTGCTTGCCTGGGGGGCTGAATAAGCAGCATCCACTTTGTCCACACACCAGATCCAGCCGGAGGTCCCAATCCAGTGTGCAGGGAGGGTACAGTGGGGCCCTATCTGGCCATACAGAGTGGGGCAGCCCAGCCCCATGGTGATGAGGGGGTGAGGCCTAGCCCCACAGTGGTGGGAGAGGGGGTTAGGCCATGTGGCATGGGAAGAAAGGGGGTGTGGCCTAGCCCCAATCTGGCCATGTGGGAGGAGGGGGTACAGCTCTACTCCAACCCACCACAGGGAGTTTGGAAATTTGGAAGCCAGAGAAGGCATCAGTATTGCGATTGCCTCCCTGCCATCAAATTTCCTGACCGATGAGGAGCCCTGCAGGTCATGTGTCATGGCTCTGTAGGCCAGCCAGGTTGAGCACTCCTGGTTTAGGGTAACTCAATCACATAGGAATACAAAATTGGTAATAGAAGGCTCGTCAGCCTAGTACACAGAAGCAGGGCATTATCCAGTTGCTTAAACCTGATGCTAAACAAAATGAGACTAGAAATAAGACAAAGATTGTTATCAGTGTAGATATTAAAACTGGAAAAGTTTACCATCACTCTAAATACCATATAAATTTCATTAGTGCAGTCAGTAAGAAATTATTTGGGGGTTTCCAAAAATATCCTTTTATCCCCATCCCCATCCCCCACCCCACCCCCCCCAAAAAAAGAAAAAAAAAGTCTTTGCCTGAAAAAGAGTATGCAGACTGCAAGTAAAGGACAAGGCTTTCCATAGCTACAGCATACAGAAGTTTCAAAAACCACATAGAGGTACTGAGTGCAACCTACTAGCTACATTTCTAAACACTAACAAAGACTTATAGGAAAAGCATCCTGTTGAAAAATTAATACTAATATCAATTAAAACTGTATCTTTAGCCAAAATTAGACATTCACAGACACTGTATGCAGCTGGGGAACAAAACAAAACTGCCAGGTGTCTGGAAAGAAAATGAAACTAAACTACAGGAAGTGTTGCAGAAAATGAAACTATTATCAATTATCCTGCAGCAACAAGTATAGCATATTGCAGCACAGAAAACAGAAGAGTTCTGACAAGTTCGTTTCTAAGGGGAGATACCATTTGACAGAGCAGACCCAACCGACAGGTATGTTGGTGAAGAGAGTTTATAGTAGATGGGTGTGGGGTGCAGGCAGGGTGCCTGTTAGTTACTTCCAAGTCCATCCTGTTTTCCACTGTTTAGAGACAGCTATATTTTGTGCTGTTAACCAAGGTATTTTAATAATGATCAAGGATTAAGAGAAAATATCAAGGATTAAGGGGAAAAAAAAACAGGGAGAGCATTTCCTTTTTACTTTGCAGGAGCAGAAGCTACAAACAAACAAAAACGCCTCTGCCCTCTTTCTTGCTCGGTTTTGCAATCTGCGCCTTTCTGATCTCTAAACATATCCAAACTACTGGATATTTATTTCTGTATTTTAAGGTCACTTCTGGACAAGTAGGAAATCAAGGAATTTACAATATTAGGAGAAGAGAATGATGGTTGTCTTCCTACCTACCAAGTGGGATAGAAGTTGATAATCCAAAGAATAAATGAGGGTATCAACGTTTCCTTCCTACTCCAGGGGCTAAACAAAAGCTGGGAAGAGAAGCAGGGAATAGAGAAAGAGCAGATCAAATTCCTTCTGAGTGAGCAAAGAACAGTTTCTATTTTTGTCAATCAAAACCATATTTGTCTAGTTTAACTGCATCTGAGTCACTACAGTGCTTACTACACTGCCTTATAAGATAAAGTGCAAGTTAAAAAACAGAAGCCAAGTAGACAGTGGGCGAAAAGAACTCCCAAGCAATATTGTCTGAAGGGTACTGGTCTCCTGCCTGCCCTTGCCAGATATTCAGCTCCCATCTGTAAGGATATGGAAGACAATCAGGTGGGTGGCAAATTGGCTTAGGGGGTGCACCCAGAGAGTGGTGGTGGATGAGTCAATATCGACCTGGAAAGACGTGGGAAATGGAATCCCGCAAGGCTCGGTCCTTGGACCGGTGCTATTCAATATCTTCATCAGTGACTTCGACGAGGACGTGGAGAGCACCCTGTCCAAGTTTGCAGATGATACCAAAGTATGGGGCAAAGTTAACACACCAGAGGGTAGGGAACAGATCTAGGTGGATCTGGACAGGTTGGAAATATGGGCAGAATGAAATAGGATGCAGTTCAACAAAGACAAGTGCAAAGTGCTGCACCTGGGCAAAAAGAACCATCAACACACTTACAGGGTGGGGGATGACCTTCTCAGCAGCACAGCAGCAGAAAGGGATCTTGAAGTCATAGTTGACTCCAAGATGAACATGAGTTGTCAATGTGATAAAGTGATCAACAAGGATAACCTCACTTTATCGTGCATCAGCAGATGCATGACGAACAGGTCCAGGAAGGTGATGCTTCCCCTCTATGCGGCACTGGTCAGGCCGCAGTTGGAGTACTGCCTTCAGTTTTGGGCACCACACTTCAAGGAGGGATGCAGAGAATCATCTGATGTCATCTTCCTGGACTTTAGGAAGGCCTTCAACACAGTTTTGCACCCTATCCTCATTGGGAAGCTAGCAGACTGTGGAGTGGACACCTACACGGTCAGGTGGGTGGCCAACTGGCTTAGGGCCCGCACCCAGAGAGTGGTGGTGGATGGTTCTTTCTCGGCCTGGAGGGAGGTGGGCAGTGGGGTCCCACAGGGCTCGGTCCTCAGACCGATATTATTTAATATCTTCATCAGCAATTTGGATGAGGGCGTGGAGAGCACCCTCTCCAAGTTCGCTGATGATACCAAGTTATGGGGCAAAGTTAGTACACCGGAGGGCAGGGAGCAGATTCAGGCTGACCTGGACAGGTTGGATCAATGGGCAGAGAGAAATAGGATGCAATTTAATAAAGATAAATGTAAGGTACTCCACCTGGGAAGGAGGAACCCCCAGCACACCTATAGGTTAGGGAGTGTCCTTCTCAGCAGCTCAGAGGCAGAGAGGGATCTTGGAGTCATAATTGACTTCAAGATGAACATGAGCCGGCAGTGTAACAAGGCCATCAACATGGCCAATCACACCTTGTCGTGCATTAACAGGTGCATGACTAATAGATCAAAGGAGGTGATGCTCCCGCTCTATGCGGCACTGGTCAGGCCGCAGTTGGAGTACTGTGTCCAGTTTTGGGTTCCACACTTCAAGAGGGATGCGGGGAATCTCAAGAGGGTCCAGAGGAGGGCCAGGGGCAGGAGGTCGGACACGATGATCCGTTGTGGTCCCTTCCGACTCTACAATCTATGAATCTTGAGAGTGTTCAGAGGAGGCCACTCGTATGGTCAGAAGCCTTCAGACAAGGCCCTACGAGGAGATACTGAGGGACCTCGATCTCTTCAGCCTTTGCAAGAGAAGGTTGAGAGGTGTTCTTGTGGCTGCCTATAAATTAGTCAGGGGAAGGCAGCAGGGAATAGGAGATGCTCTATTTACTAGGGCAGCCCCTGGAGTAACTAAGAACAATGACCACAAATTGATGGAGAGCAGATTTAGGTTGGATATTAGAAAGAACTTCACAGTAAGGGTTGCTGGAATCTGGAATGGGCTTTCAAGGGAGGTTTTGCTCTCCCCTACCTTGGGGGCCTTCAAAAGGAGACTGGACAAGCACCTAGCTGGGGTCACCTGGCCCCAGCGCTCTTTCCTGCCCAGGGCAAGGGGTCGAGCTCAATGTCCTACTGAGGTCCCTTCCAACCCTAACATCTATGACTCTATGAATCTATGAAACTTGGGAATGTGGCCAAATCAGTCCTTTGCAGGTTAGAGCCAATCTCTTTACAGGCTGGATTGGGCCCACAAGCCATAGGTTGCCAACCCCTGGCCCAGAGCAACCTATGAAAGTCAGGACTTTGGGTTCTCCAGCTGCTACTGACACACTGAGAGGCCTTGGGTAAAATTACTTCCGCTCTGTGCTTCAGTTTCAGTGTATGTGAATGACAGCGACCTATTGGGGGTCGGACTCGATGATCTGGGGGTCGGACTTGATGATCTATTGAGGTCCCTTCCGCCCCTAACATCTATGAATCTATCTATGAATCTATGAGATAAATTACCAGTGTTAGTACCTTGAGATCTACAGATGAAAACCATAAGAATGAGTTACTGTTGTCCTCCTTATGTAAACTTTTTGGAAAACACTTCTCTTACTCTGTATTTTGGAAACTGCCATGGGTGTGCTGATGTTGCTTTTGTTATTGGTGATGGTAATAATGAGGAATATGGTGTATATCGGGGGGGGGGGGGGGGGGAATGATGTGGTGTATGGGGGGGGGGGGGGGGAGGCAAACTTTTTGGTGGCCATGCTGCAAATTAGCCTTGCACCCTCCCCAAGTGCCCCAAGCAACCCCTTTCCTCTGCCAGATTTGCTGCTCTACTTCCTGCTTCATATGCTGTTCTGCTTCCTGCCTCCTCCCCTGTGCTTCCTGCCTGATTTCCTGCTCTTCTTTCCTACCATATCTGCTCTTGTGTTACCTGTTCCCTTCCTGATCTGCTCCATGCCACACACTGAGGCTGTCCATGCAACCTGTGCCAAAGGGTGACCACCTCTGGTGTATGTGACCTTGAACAGGCCACTTCACCTCTCTATAAAAGGGAGTGTGGCAGAGCACAGGTTGTGCCTGCCACGTTAAAAGGTTTCAGGCAGGCTTTGGGTAGCTGTCAGGTGCGGGTTGGCCAAATTAGACGGTTAAATGACCAAAGAGGGACCACCAGATTGGAGGAGGGCTGGGTAGCCTCAGTATAAGCCAAGGCCCTAAGAGCTGAGCCAGCAGTTACATCTAGGGAGCCAGAGGGGCAACATCACTCAGCCTGCAGCTCCCAGAACACCTGGAGGTCAGGGTAGGAACTATGTGGTGAAGGAGTTTCCTAGTCCTGGGTGTGAGAGGGTTCTGCACTTTTATCTTCGTCTCCCCTCTGTACTCACCCACCATGACTTAGAGAAGGCCAGGGACTGGAGTCAGCCTGGAGTGTGGGGCAGGAGGCCTCATGCCCTGTCATAGAGTAGGACCTGAATTGGGTGGCCTGAAGGTCTGCGAGGGGCCAGGACCAAGTGTGAGAGAGGAAGCCTGAAGGGCTGTATGGAGTAGGGCTTGTGGCGGGCCAGTAGGGGGTGCTCCTGCATTGAGCCACCCACCGCACTGCACCTGACCACCTTCCAGGCTCTGAGTGCCTCCCTGGGGGTGCCTCAAGTCTGGCCAACCCCCTTCCTGGAGCACACCCACTAGCCTGGGGGTATTACTGCCACCACCCAGAGTCTGGAATGATTGTGGACCTGTGCCCTTTAGGAAACACAGGCCTGGCAGTCCTTGAGAGTACTTGACCCACTGCAAGAACTTGTGGTGCTTCCCTCAGTCTGAAGCACAAAAATAATGGTCTCCCCTAGTCAGACGAACCAAGGGGACCCCAAGGCGTAATCTAGACCCTCTCCCAATAAGTCTCCCATGCTAGGTACAAAGGAGAACTTTATTGGTTGCAAGGAGTAGGTTTGGAATGGGGTACAGGGTAGAGCAATATCAGAGAAATCCCACAGAGCAAACAGGGTGGCTGGATAGCCTGTGATCACACATCTGAATTACTGCAAACTATATATTTAGTTAGATCTCAAGTATCTTACTCACAAGTATCATCCAGAGGCAGGTGGAGATTCCCTCTGGAGGCAAGTGGTTCATTGATCATAAGTTTCAAGAGAAAAAGCAAGTTTCAGATGGTCCAGCTTCTCTGAGTTTTCATCATGGCCACTGCCCTCCTCCTGGGCAGTCCTTCACTTATACAGACCTTATGACCTCATTTACCTGATCCAATGAAGGCCAACAACTGTTGGCTGCCAGCCGACCAATTAGAAATGCATCACTGGTTGCCAGGTAGACTGGCAGGGTCTTTAGCCCCCTCCCAGTCAGGTTAACATTGCTTAGGACAACAGGGAGCTTGAGCCCCCCCACTCAGGTATGTGATGCCAGTCACATAGGCAGAGGGAGCAGGTTTCCCTCCTCCCTCAGGACTGTATCCAGCTCAGGTTACCACTCAGGGTTACATAAAGATGGGGCAGAGGAGTCTGCCCTTTGCAGTGACCATGGTAACCAAATTGTCAGGTAGCAGAGTTTGGGGAGAGACAGAGATGGTATTCTGCCACACGGCTAAGGGGCTCTGAAGGGCCATACTGAGTAGGGCAGAGTGCATGTGGCCCATGGTGGGGTGAGAATGAATGTGACCCAGTAAAAGGGGCAGTGTGAATAGGAACCAGTTATGAGGAGTGAAGAAGGCCCAGCATAGGGGCAGAGTTCGGCCCTGGAAAGAGCTAAGTGAGAGCCAACTGGTTGGATGGAATCTGTGAGGCATGGGATATGGTGTAGGAGTGGTTCGGAGCCATGTATTACACCCTTGGCATCAAGCAATAAGTGGGCAGCCTCCGGCATATTAAGACCTATTTTGTGGAAACATCAAAAGCATGGCAGGTGAGGCGGGGTGCACTGCCCTAGACAGGTGGGTGAACCGACATTGTGACCGGCTTCGTGGTGGCCCCCTGTCACAGGGAGTAACAATACTGGCCAAACTCACAGGGTGGCTGTAAGGCAGGGATAGCCAGTCTGTAGCACACATGCCACAAGTGACACAGGCAGCCTCTGTGCATGGCATGTAGCAGATCAGAGAGAATACAAACAGCAATGGAAGATAGGGAGGCAGCAGAAAGCAGAGCAACAGGTCTGTCAGGGGAAGGAGATCAGAGTAGCACTCCAGGAGGGTATGAGTCTAATTTACGGCACACCTGGCAAAAACGTGGCCCCACTGCTGTAAGGCATAGGTCTTCTTGAATTATTCTGAGTAAATAAGAAGTGCTTTCAGGAGCAAATATGTTACAACTTTCAGAACGGATTTTAAATTATGCTGATTCATTTGTCTCATCTCAAAGGTACGAGCACATTTCTCTTCAGTTCAAGGTACATCACGCTGCTAACAATGTTTCACAGAGAAACCAAATTCCTGGCAAAACAGCTGGATTCAAGTGGAAAACTGATCCCAGTTTACAGCATTAATGATCAAGAACACTTCAAGCCCCTGTGTCTTGTACAAGGAAAAGAAAAAGATTTTTTCTGGAAAAGTGAACGCTATTACAGAACAGAGTTTAAAATCAGTGATGTGCTTGTTCCAGGACACTACAATAAAAATCTAGGTAATGCCAGGCTTTAGTCATCTTTGCACATTATTTACAAATCTGAGTTCTGCAGACAGAATCACCAATATCTGCATCGTCTGCCTTTAACAGCCACCTTTCAGCAGTGGCTGTTTAGTAGGGCCGTGCGAAGCTTTGGGTGGTGATTTGATTCGGAGGAGATTCGGCCCAATTCGGTGGCCAAATCTCAGAAATCAAATCAAGGGACCAATTTCAAGGTCTGAATTGATTCAAAGTTCTCCAAATCTTTGGAAAAGATTCGGAAAGCTTTGATTCGGGCAGTCTCCAATGGCTGCAGCAGGGAGTTGCAGCTGATTCTGAGCTGGTAAGTACTAGGGGTGGGGAAGGCCGCCCCCCCTGCCCTAGCTCAGTACTTAAAAAAAAAAAAAAGCCCCGGTGCTCAATGAGTGCTGCCGGGTCGGGGGGAATTCCACCCACTGCCCCATGATGCATAGGGAGATATGCCACAAACCCCACAACCCTTGGGTCAGAATTCAGTCAGGCCAGGTCTATCCTGTGTGCAGAAGAGTTATGGGCATAAGTACACAATATAGGAAGGTGTAGCCTGAAGACCTCTAATTTTGAAGGGCTCCTTTCCACCCCCAGATGTTCAGGATGCAGGATCAGTCAGAGTTGAACACACTGTCGATGGGAGTGTTGAAGGGAATATTAACTTTGAGAACGTGGAAGTGAAAGGACTTGCCAAGATGTCCCAAGAGAGGTCCATCAACATGAAAAAAACCTTTGTCTCTGTACAAGTCCTTGAATCACTACAACGAGAAAGGTAAGTCTGGCAAGAAATGGATGAAAGCATCCTTGAGCAAGTTTCTTGAACTAACTGTGGCCTCATAAGGCCATTTCAGCAGCCAAATGATAAAGTATATATTCCCTCCTCATGATACACCATTTACCAGAACTGTGACAGGAGGCAGGGTCGAGCCCTTTCAAATCCCTGTGGCACTTGGGGATCCCTCTCATATTAAGGAAAACCCCCGCAGATCAGTTAGGCCAGTTTTCCTCTTACTTTTTCATTTTAAATATGTAAATCTGAGAACAAGTAGGGACGTCTTACCAATGCTACTGAAACCTCACTTCTTCTTTAGGAAAATCAATATGGAGCACTCATTCATTACACAATTAAAGAACCAGAGACGGAACCTATATGTTATCCATGAGGCTGTACATGCTTCGGAGGAGACCACATTTAAAGACTCCAACAGACTAGAAGGGAGCATAATAGCCCAGATCTATGTCAAGCTTCACGTAAAAGTTCAATTATTTTTCCAGTTTTACCTATTTTCAAAACGTCTTTGTGCCATAATAAACCTGTTATCTTCTCTTTCATGGACCAGGGGGCCAGGAACAGCAAAAGAGACTTAACTATTCCCAAGGACTGTGTCCTGGCTTTCAGGGTTATGCCGCTGATTATTGAAGATGGATCATGGAGTAAGCATCAGCCACAAACCGTCAGCTTTCTCTGTGTGCAAGCAGTGTAGTACAGCAGAAATATCATTTGCATTTTTCACCCAAATGTAGTCCCACTATTCCTGCATGCAAGACAGTGAACACTGTGTGTATAACTGGCAAAATTCCGGGGGTGGGGGTTGGGAAGAAAGTAATATATTGTAGATAAATGAGAAGAGATGCTAAGGAAAAAAGATGCAACAGGAAATTGACTCAATGAAGTATAAGAAGGCTTGATCCCAGATATCAGGAGATGCAAAGGAAGCACAGACAAGAGGCTGTGCACATGGGTGCTTTAGGGCCAAGAGACAGCAATGAAACTGGGACACTGGATTTGCAGTAAGAGGGACAAGTGCTAGACAAGTTGTGAAAGTGACAAAAAAACCTAAGAGCCAGCAGGTCCAGGAAATATGGTAAAGGGTTTTAAAAATGAGATGCTTCTTCTCCAGTGCCCTGCCCTTTCCGTAGCTATATATATCCTCCTGAGTGTAAAAATTGCCCAAATCAGAATGGCAGTGTTAAACTGAGATCTTCATCGCGTGTACAAGCGCTCTCAGACACAAATCCTGAAACAAAGTGCACGGCAGTTGAGAATCTGGCCCATCACAGCCATTTAACTGAATTCTAAAATGAACAGAACAAGAAGTAGATGTCTTTGAAGATAAAAGCAACAAATTCCAACCTGATCTTGAGAAACAATTTGCATTTTCAATATTTAGAAGTAGAATACGGATATTGTTGAGCCTTGAAAACAGGAAGTCTTTAACAGTACTAATACTTTATAAATGGATCTTTCCCTTTTGAATCTTTCCAGACCCGGTCTACGTGCCAACAAAGAAAACAAAAACATTTGCTCGTGATGGTAAGCAGTACATTGTGTAATACCTTGATTTAAGTCTCTATAGGTATGACTTTTAAATGTTTAGTAAGACTGGATTATCTTTGTGTGAATACAGTAAAGTGTAGTTAATTTGTCACTGGAATAGATTTCATAGATGTTAGGGCTGGAAGGGACCTCATAAGATCATTGGGTCCAACCCCCTGCCCAAGGGGCAGGAAGTCAGCTAAGGTCAAAGGATCCCAGCAAGATAAATGTCCAAATGTTTCTTGAGAGTGTCCAGAGTAGGTGCTTGCACCACCTCTGGGGAGACTGTTCTAGGCCTTGGGGCTCAGACAGTACAGAAGTTTTTTTTTCTTTATGTCCAGCCTAAAATGATCTAGCAGGAGCTTGTGACCATTGGACCTTGTCATCCCTTGGGGTGCTCTGGTGAACAGGTGTTCCCCAGATCCTGATGCACACCCATTATGTACTTATAGGCTGCCACTGAGTCACCCCTGAGCCTGTGCTTCTCCAGGAGCTATGAAGAGTCCCATAGCTCGCAACCTCTCTTCATAAGGCCTGTTTTCATGCCCTCTGATCATGCATGTGGCTCTCCTCTGGACTCTTTCAAGCTTTTCCACACCCTTCCTAAATTGTGGAGCCCAGAACTGGATGCAGTACTCCAGCTGCAGCCTCACCAAGGCCAAGTACAGCGGGAGGATGACGTCCTGGGTCTTGCTCGAGATGCATCAGTAGCTGCAAGTGTCACGATATGGTCTCCCTAGGGATGGCCGTGATGTCCCTAGGGCACCGTGACCATGCTGGCTCCACCCTATGGGTGCCTGCTAATCTCGCCTGCCACATCTTGCTGGTATAAGTGATGAATCGGGAGGCTGCCCTAGAGTTGTTGCTCAGTCACAGTCCTGACAGACTCTTCTAAACCCTGTGGGTTGTTGGACCCTTTATTGGGTCCCACACTCAGGAGGTGACTTATGATACCCCCAAGCCCTATGGGCTAGATGCGTGACTCCAAAACCACCCCTTTATCATGCCCCATGCCTCACAGATGGTATGCAGATGTTGTCTTCTTGTGTTGAGGTCCCAGTTTTATCTGGCCTCAGCAACTGCGCCCCCTCTGGCGCTGGGGTCTCCACATTGTAGTTTGCCCCAGTGAGGCCTCCTCCTCCCCAATAGCCTCATTCCAGTCCACCGGTTTAAATAACAACAGAAAGCACAAGCCCCTGTGCTACAACACAACAATAACATAGGGGCCACACTCTATCCCTTTTAAGAAAGTGAGCCTCCTCCCCACCAGCACTTATGAGCACCTATAGCCCCTTAATCCTACCAGCGTCAGAAGAGGCAGTCAAGCATCTCGAAGTAGCCTCCTCTATAAGAGCTCCTTACACCTTGGCTGCTGCCAGAGAACTAACTCTCTAGTCCCAGCCCCAAGGGTTTATATGTGCCCAGGGCCCTGTCTTCTTCCGGTCAACTGACTGGGTACAGGTGCAGGCTAATTCCCTCATTCTCCCTGCCACAGTAACGTGCACCTGTGGCGGTTTCTGCCTGACTGCTAACGCTCTCTCCCTAGGCAGTTTCTGTTCTTAAAGGAGCAAGCACCTTAGTGCCCTGTGACAGCAAGCCAGAGTTTTGTTCACTTTGCCAGCTGCGGTATCACATTGGTGGCTCATATTCATCTTGTGGTCAATCATGACCCCCAAGTCTCTTTCGGTCATGGTGCTAGCAAGTGTAGCATTGCCAAGCCTATAAGTGTGATGCGGGTTTTTATTCCCGAGGTTGAGCACCTTGCATTTCTCCAGATTGAATGCCATCAGGTTTTCATCCGCCCACCTTGCAAGCCTATCAGGGTCAGCCTGGATCACCAGCCTCTCCTCAAGTGTGGACACTCTTCCCCAAAGTTTGGTGTCATCAGCAAACTTGGCCAGTCCACTTTTGACACCAGTGTCCAGATTGTTTATGAAGACATTGAAGAGTACAGGTCCAAGAACAGAGCCTTGGGGGATACCACTAGTCACAGAGTGCCATGTTGATTCGGTTCTGTCAACTACCACTCTCTGGGTCCGACCTCGGAGCCAGTTCCCCAGCCATTGGACTGTGGAGTACTCGAGGCTGCAGTTGCCCAATTTTTCCATGGCATCATGGGACACCAGGTCAAATGGGCTTTTTTAAAGTCCAAATATATGACATTAACCTCTTCCCTTATGTCCATGTGGTACGTCACCTGGTCATAGAAGGAAGTGAGATTGGTCAAGAAAGACCTACCCGCAACAAACCCATGCTGGCTGTCCCTCAGAATGTTGCCTTGTTAGCCTGTCGAGAATAGTTTCTTTGATAATTTTTTCCAAAATCTTCCCAGGAATTGAGGTCAAACTGATGGGCCTATAGCTTTCCGGGTCGTCTTTCCTCCCTTTCTTGAAGATAAGCACCACATTGGCCCTCTTCCAATCTTCAGGTACTTTGCCCGAGCACCATGAGTACTCGAATATCCTTGCCAGTGGCTGCGCGCTGATGTCTGCCAGTTCCTTTAGCAGTCCTGGGTGCAACTTATCCAGACCAGCTGATTTACAGGGGTCCAGCCTCTCAAGATGCTCCCTCACAAGATCCATGCCAATGATGGGCATATATTCATCTTCACCCCGGTCATCCCACATCATGTTCGGCAGGGTGGTCCCTTTGGGCTGGTAAAGAACTGACATAAAGTAATCATTAAGCAGATTGGCTTATTCCTGGGTGTCAGTAGTCAGCTGCCCCAGCTGGTTTTGCAGGGGTCCAGTGTTGCCCTTGTTTTTCTGTTGACTCCCTACATATCTGAAGAAGGACTTTTTTATTGTCCTTGATTCATGTAGCCAGATGGAGTTCAATTGCAGCCTTGGCTTTTCTAGTTCACTCCCTGCAGGTGCAGTATACTCCTCCTTAGTGGTGTTTCCTTTCCTCCATCTATTATATGCCTCTCTTTTTAAACATAGGAGGTCCATGAGTTCCCTGTTGAAACAAGGGGATTATAGGGCCCTTTTACCACCTTTCCTACGGGTGGGGATGTGCTTCTAGGATTGTGCTTCTAGGATTGCTTCCTTAAGGAGCAACCACTCATTATGAACCCCTCTCCCTGTGAAATCATGGCCTCTCGAACAAGCCTACTTCCCTAAAGTCAAGGACTGCTGCCTTGCTGGCTGACTTGCCAACTTTGTGATGGATAGTAAAAGTGATCAATCCCTTTGATTCTTAGGTTGCTGATTAGATCATGCCCTTTGGCCAGTACCAGGTCCAGCAGAGCCTTGCCTCTTGTAAGCCCATAAACTTCTTGTTTATGGCCCATAATGAAATCACAAATTCTCTGACAAACCCCCCAAAATCCATGATTAAAATGAAAAGCCACTATATATATATATATATATATATATATATATATATATATATATATATAGGCTGATATAGGTATCAGTTGAACACAATATTTTCTTGATATATTTACAATTTTAAAGCAATTTAGAAGCCTACCAGTGCCTCAATCACTATAAGAAAATAAATTCTAAATACATACCAATTTTGGTATTAGATTTTGGGTTTTTTATCATGGAAAATCAGAGCTCCCCCTGCCCCTTTTGCCCACAGAACGCAGGTCCAGGCCCCTCACTCCCAAGCCAGAGCCCCCAGCCCTGCCAGTACCCCTCAGTCCCCCCCCACAGCCCCTCCAGCACTGGAGGGGGGCTCCCCAGCTGCCAGGGCCGCAGTCCCATGCCCCCTGCAGCAGCACCCAAGTCCCAGCTCCCGCCCACAAGAGGCGACAACTGTTGTAGCAGAGTGGAGCACAGAGCCCAGCTTTCCTACCCCCCCCAACCGCTGCCTGCCTGCTGCGGGCTTGGGACTAGCTCTCCGCCACTGCGCGCATTCCTGGGGAGTCTGGGGGGATCCATGCACCCCAGATCTGTGTGCAGGGTGGAAGCAGGCTCCCACCCTGCTGCCTTCCCCCGGGGCCTGTGCAGCCCAGCGGCTGTGACCCAGTGTGGCAGGGAAGAGCAGGGACACGTAGGGAAGCTCATTGCCACTACAAGCTCTGTGCTGCCCTGGCGAGGCACCCCCTGCCCATACGGCAGTAGTGAAGGGCACAACTCTGTGCTGCTGCCCATGCTGTTGCTGCACATGTAGAGGATGCCTCGCCAGGGCAGCGCAGAGCTCTCTGTGGCAATGAACTTCCCTGCATGTCCCTGCTCTATTCTGCTGCGCTGGGTCACACCTGCTGGGCTGTGGAGGCCCTGGGGGTGGGCAGCAGGGTGGGGAGCCTAAGCCTGCAGCCCACCCCCATCCTGTGCACAGATCTGAGGGACACGGTTTCCCTCTGCCCCACCAGGAGTGCGCGCAGTGGTGGAGAGCTGGCCCCACTGCCCCACTCCCTGGACGAGGTGCTCACAGCCCCATCTCGCTCCCCAGCTGGGCCCTGCAGCTGTACATTTGTGACCCCAGGCCCCAGGCCCCAAGCCCCAGCACCAGCCTCAGCCCTGCCCAACTTCCTCCTCCCTTCCTATGGGGGGCCTCAATTCCCCACCCCCACTTACCTGCAGGATCTGCTCACCAGGCTGCCTAGATGTGCATATGATGCCCCCTGCCTGACCACCCTACTCTCACTCCCCCGAGCCCCTTGCAGGCTAGAACTCAGCCAGCCTGCAGAAAGCTCTTTACAAAAGTGCAAAATATGCAGGTTTCTCCATTAAAATGAATACATTTTCATTTTCTTCAGGTAAAGGGGAAAATCCACATTTTTCTCTGTTTTCCATGAGAAACGAAAAACCCAGATCCCTGATCACCACACTTAAGTCCCAGGAGTTCTGCTGATTTGCATAGGAAATACTTTGGCTAATTCGTCATCTGGTTAAAGCAGAACTCATTACTTCCCAAAATATCACTGTAGAATTTACTACTGATAATTTGTGAATTTAAAAAGGCACAGCAGAGCCTGGATCATACCTATCTGGATTGTTCACAACCCACTTAAGTCGCAGTGGGCTGCCAAATTAAAGACAAACCACTTAGCTATTTTCTGCAGGTTTTAATTCATAGATTTCATAGACATTAGGGCTGGAAGGGACCTCGGAAGATCATCAAGTCCAGCCCCCTGCCCAAGGGCAGGAAGTCAGCTGGGGTCACAGGATCCCAGCAAGATAAGCATCCAGTTTGCTCTTGAAGGTGTTCAATGCAGGCGCTTGAACCACCTCCGGTGGCAGGCTGTTCCAGACCTTGGGGGCTCGGACAGTAAAGAAATTCTTCCTTATGTCCAGCCTGAAACGGTCTTGTAGTAGTTTATAACCGTTCGACCTCGTCATCCCTTGGGGCGCTCTGGTGAACAAAC
>NW_005842040.1:1268572-1275533 GCF_000455745.1 Alligator sinensis | reverse complement strand
GACTGTCTACCCTGGGGGGTGCGCAGGCAGGGTCTTGGGCCCTCCCGTGCAAACTCCGTGCTAACTCACACGCCGGCAGAGAAGCGGCGCATACTTCAAAGGGCATCACTTCTCCACTCAGATGGAGCACAATATTTTACCATGGTTATTCAGGTAAACCTTGCAGGGAACTGCTATAAGCACTTTTAATCTGATACATACTTGTCCATGCAGGGTTTTCGTGTTGTTACCTTCGAGCTCAATCAGCTGTAGCAATAATAAGAACTCTTAAAATCTTTTGGAGTACTTGCAAGGCTCCAGAACAATTTGTCAGAAATTAGAATTGCATTCTCATGGAATGAACAGAGATAATGACATTTCTTAACCTTACATACATTACAACACATCTTTTTTCACTTCCTAAGATGAAGCAACATCCACTTTTACAAGAATACATTAATAGTGTTTTTTGAAGAAGAGAAACTACCGTTATACTTGAGTCTACAAAAAATTATGGAAACTTTTCAGTATTTGAACTTGAAATGCTACTTGATCAGACATCTCTCTCTCTAACTAGTGAATTCTGAATGCTGACTGCCCCATTATGCTTTCAGGTGTCTCAGAAGAAGGTATAGGAGACCCACAGAAGGAAGTTGAGCAGAAATGTGAAGTGCTTACAGCACTGTCTGCAGATCTGAGTGCCAAGTTTTTTAACTGCATCAAAACTGCAATAAAAAACATCAACTTATTGCAAGAACTGGTGCTTGAGGTAAAGATCTTGTTGTTGCCAATTTCGTTGGGTGTAGGGACATCTACTCTGCAAAATCAATTCCCATGCCAAAGCCACCTGCTAAATCAGGTCAGAAACCTGTGGCAGTTGGATACAGCCCAGGAGAAGACTGAATCTAGCCTGCAAAGTTCTGATTCAGCCCTCATTTTACTAACGGCAGGCATGCTGGTATCCTGCTTGTGCCCAACCATCTGATTCACCCCATAATCCACATGTCATATTTTACTAACATCAGGTTGATTCCCTGCTACCACTGCAGCAGTTCCTGCTCCGCGTAGAAGGCTATTCTCTTGCACCACCACTGCAGCCCCTGCTTACTACTGTTGCTCAAGTAGCTACCCAAATTGTCGCTCACCATGTTTTCAGCAGCATATTCCACTGAAGACTGCAACACTAAGATGCAGTCTGCTGCTAGAGAAAGGTAGCTGACCCCTGTGTTAAACTAAGTCCAACACCTTTTACCCAGACTTCTTACTTGGCCCCAAAACCATATAAGCATAAGACAACGCAGTGGGGCAGTTAACATTTAAATTTGGTGAAATCCCAGTTGAGAAACACCAAGGTAAGCTGAGGCAGCACAACAGTGATTCACAACTAGGTGCCTCTACTACCGCTAGGTAAAGATGCCCCGTGCACCCACTGCAGAGCCAGACCAGGAAGGGCTGTGGCATGCACACATACCACCCTGCCTCATTTGGTTTTTCAGATAACCCTAAGGCAGGCAGGAGAGCTGGCTCAAACTGCAGCCCTTTCCATTCCAACCTTGCATAGCGTCTCCTAGAAACAGAGGCATGCAGGGCAGATTGAACTGTCCTATACCCCTCTGGTCCACTGGGGAGTATAGGGGGACCAGACAAGGGAGGGCTACAGCACAAGCTAGTCTCCTGTCTGTTTTAGGCTTATTGGAGAACCCTGACAAGGCTGGAGAGCAGGCAGGTACTGCAGCTGTGCACCAAGCATGCAGAGCATTTTTGCTAGCCAGGGTGGCATCAGTGACAGCAATGCTCATGCTGCAGTACCACTGCATAGAGTCTTGCAGCACCCCAGTTAAGAACCACTGACTTAGGAAACCTTTTCTGTCTCAGCCTCTTTCAGTCTTATTTTTAAAAGAAACATCAGAATTGCTACATCTGAACATGCCAATGAACCATTGAGTTTAATGCCCTGGATCTGACTGCAGCACGATTAGACTGACACTCCTCTAAAACTCCAAATGATCCTACTGTGAATAGCTAAGCAAAACCACGGTCCCCTAAACCTTTTCATCCATCAACCCAGGTGGATATCTGCTTCAACAGGTCATATCACAATGGAATAGTGCGTCTCCTGGTAGTCCTTTTTCCTAACTTGTAAGATTTCTTTCTCTGTCCTTCAGCTGGAATGGGCTCTTGACAATCCTGATGCATATCAGGTGAAAACAGAGAATCCAGACTTGAGAGACCTGCTACAGTGTTTACCGGGTACCACAACAGTCTTATTCCTTGACCTTGCTGGAGCAATTCTCTATGTTGCTCATGCCCTAGATGGTAAGTTCTGGAAACTCTAACAGAGGCACCCAAATGCACCAAAACATACTAAAGAATGCCTCCAAGAATGACACAAAAAATTAAGGAGACCACAAACAAACATGTAATTCTTCATTGTCTTGTCTAAGACTGGGTGAACAATTCTGTCAAGAACTTAGACCTGGATGTAGTATCTACCGCCTAACAATAGTTTGTGCATCACATTATGAGAACCCAGCAAAACAACACTGTTATAATACATTGCTTTTGGGAAACCCTGGCATATCGCAAGATGATCTGAAACCAGAACTAGAACCTAAGGCAGAGTAGCAGTGTAATAAGTGACAGGGTCAGAAATCAGGACTCCTAGATCACCTTTCCAGCTCTAGTCACAGACATAATCTCTGACTTCTTCCCCAGTTACCCCACCTGTAAAATGGGATAGTAAGTTCAAGTCGGGTCAGAAAGACTGAGGACTTTAGTTATTGTTATAGTTCTTTAAGGCCAACAGAAGTGTCAACAGATCATTGATATTTATCCCTCCACAGTCACCTGCCTTCTGCTTCTGCCACCAGTTTCTGAGAAAATCTTCTCTCATACAGATTTGTTTTTATTTTCTAGAATTAACAGAGGATCAATTGCTGCTTGTGTATGAGTCCATGGAAAGGAAGATTCTGCCCCCACAGCTTGAGCTGGTGAGAGAGAATTGCAGTAAACCCAGGCACCAATCTGTAAATTACAGTTAGATCAGGTTATAAAGCACCACTACTGCAACTTTAGGTTATTCTGAAAGGACAGAGTTGCTACAGAATCAAACAAGGCAGGGATCATAGCTGCTCACTTTGAGAGAAATCTTTACTACGCAGAGGCCCGAGTTTTCTGACACCCAAAGGCCACCTTCCTAAGAGGCCATAGGTGACTCCTAATTTGCAGATGTAAGATATATAAATTGTAGATAGGCTGCTTACCTTCAGTCAGCAATGAGAAGGAGAGAGAGGGTGCAGCTGTGAGCTACATCCAGCTCTTATATTGCAGCTTTAAACGTACTTTGGAGGAATTTATCTACAAAACCAGAAAACAGATAAGCATGTTTCATTATTTTCACAAAAAAATAAGAATAGTACATGACACTTTTCCCCTAGAACGACTTCAAAGATATTGTTGGTTTGCCCCTGATTAAGTCAAGTTGAGTTGCACAGATCTACAACTGCAATGACCAGTTTTAGACTTTTGACTTTGTTTTGTTGTTGTTGCAAAGGTCAAGAACATCTTGAAGCAAGATTTCCACCAAAACAACGGAGCTTTCCATTTGGATGCCAAGCTGTTGTCCTCCCTGAAAGAGGAACAACTGAACATAACCAAAGCAATGATTGAGATCAGTGGTGTGATGTTCCAGATCGATGGACCTTTTCTCAATGGGATTGGGAACCCAGATGATTCCTCAGCCTTAGCTGCATTGTATGTAGTTTTGTGCATCTTACATCTTCTGACTAAATCAAAATAGATGTAAATCTTTACATTCTATTAGGATGCATGTACATGGAAGAATTGTGAAAGCATATCCTGGGGCTGATTATAGGAAGGGAACTTTTCTTTAAATTCTGCTGGCTGCTAAATCTGTTCTATAGCAGTATCAATACTTTCACCATCATACTGCTGAGCATTAATTTAAGCTTTCTTTTTATATACTTTTAAATAAAGCACTTGAGAATCAATATAATCAGCAACACGTGGCAGCCTGTTCTAAACTGCCCTTTGCCAGTAAGTCAGACATGGTGTTGAATACTGTTTTACCAGCTATGAACAATACTACATTTTCCTCCACATTGCACTTTGTCTCAAAGTGAATGGCTTTGTATGTATTATTTTATATTTCACATCCTCCTCCTCCACCGCCACCCCTATGTACCACAATATATTTTTTATTCTGTAAATCAAATGTAATATTATCCATAGTTATAACTGAGGTCTTCCATCACTGCTGCAATAAAAATAAAATAATTATTTGAAGTAGAATCTTTGCATGTGTTTTTAAGCACAAATGTCTATTCATTGATAATCTGGGCAATTAACATTTTCCTTAACGCAATGCTGCAAGGTGTCTAAAATTCAGTAACATCTACCTAGTTACATGTTATACTCCTCCCTCACTTCCTAGGGATATGGGCAATCCAAAAAGGGTTTCAGATCCTTGCTGGAGGGAGGTATCAATCTATAATTCTAAAAACCTTACCACCCCCCAGAACAGAGGTAGTATGACTGGTATATAAAGACACAGATTAGTCTGGGTCAGCCAGGTCACATCCAATAAATTCCCACCCCAATACATTTATTAATGGGTTTAAAAAAAACCAAAACTGTATACCCTGGTACAATATCTATGATTTTCCATAATAGAATTTGCATATTACATTTTTTTATTTGTGTGTGTGTGTACACACACAAACACATCTATATTATAAATACTATGATATTTATGATGTAAATGATTTGCTGTAACATCAGACTTTTGGTCATTGCCTGCCCACCTTAAGATGGATGCACCCAAAATTCCATTTCTAGGAACTTTTTAATCTTTATGGTTTGCAAAGTAATACAATTGCACCATTCTGCATAAGGAAAAAAGCGATACCCAGTTTAGCTGCTGTACTTTTAAGGGGTACCTGGAACCACTTTATCATTTTTAGTTGTACTTGGATGTAGGGCTGTAGCGTTTTGCAGGGGCTACATTATCTGCAGCATTATATATATATATATATATATATAAAAGAGCTTAGTCCATCTGTCTGTGCTCCTGTCTGTCTGTAACACTCTTTAAATGCAAATAGCTTGAAAACTGTAAGAGATAAAACATTTTTGTCTTCAAAGAAATTTCTTTGCTGAACATTAGCATTTTGTTTAGTGCCATGTCAGGATGATCCCAACTTCCAGAATTGGGAAAAACCTCAGGAGCCAGGGCTGTTTCTCCTGAGCTCCTCCCAGGAGGGCACCGAGCCCAGGACAGCAGAGGGAGCTGAGGAAAGGTGGGAGCTGGGCAGAGGCGTGAGGCAGTGGGCAAGCAGCAGCTCCCGAGCCCCAAGTAGGGAAGGAGGCACCCGGGGGTGGTGCAGAGGAAGCCCCAGGGCATGGGTGGCTTTTGCGAGCCGTGGAGCTCACCTGCCGTTGCCCAGCAAAGAGGCGCACAGGCGGCTGGGCAGTAGCGTGGGCGGGTCCGCCTCCAGCCCACTGGATGAGAGCAAGTGCAGGAAGGGATTGGTGTCTTTAAATATTCCACCTATTTTATTTGTTTTATAAATATGTAACTTAATAAATATAAAATGGAAAATCTGTTTGTTTTTGTTATTTGAAATTCATCCGTCATTCTTGACAGGCAATTTGCTAGTTGTACAATAACAATATAATTTTGATCTCAGTTTGGGAGCAAACTAAACTTTACTAGTGAAGGACACCTTCATCTTAGAGCTCATGCTAGAATTTACACCACTGTCAGCAGATTAAAGGAAAAAACTCACACTTCTAACCAACATGGTTATACTGGTGTAGGTTTCTGAGCCTAGGCCACACCAGATTTGAAGTACTTTCAGACCGCAGTTGAAACACGTGGGCAGAAGGGGGAACTCAATAAGCTCAACCAGGCCAGCATTCAAAGGACAGCGTAACGTCCTGTCGGCAGCGCTCCGGGATTGGGGAGGAGTTCACCCCCAGCTGCCGCCCAGCTCAGCATTGCATCAGGCTGGGGGAAGCAAGAGACTCCCATGCAGACAGATGCAGGCCTACTCTTGTGAAAGGTGCTGGGCCTGGGCCCAGAAGAGAATGAGAAGTCTCCCTTAACAGGGGAGGCCACAAGAAGCACAGGAAATTGTGGAGGGACAGCGAATGAGACAAGAGGGACTGGAGCATGGGGCAGAGATTTGTAACAAGTGGTTAAAGCCGGGCCGGAGCAGGGTGCACCAGCTAGTGACCGCTACCCCTTGAACACATCCGGGCCCTATTTGGTAGACGGGACCGTGGGCGCAGACCCGCACGGACGCTGTCGCCCCCGGTGTTTAGAGGGGTCACGAAGCGCGAACCAACACAATTCTTGGGCCGGCTACCGCAGAAACAGGGATGGGAGCGCAGGGCACAGGTTCATAATGATGGCGCCCAGGGGGCTGTCCCCAGCACAGCGCACCGGCGCGGAGGCTGCGACACCCAGTGCGACTCGACCCAGAGACGCGTGCGGAAGAGTGAGAGGAAAAGAGCCCGGCATTTGCCTGGGGCAGAGCCCCCTGCCGCTCTGGCAGAGGGCGAGCTCGGCACGGCGGGTGGGCGCGCTCAGGGCTGGCACCGCCAGGCCCTGGCCCAGAGGAGCTTCCTCCAGCAGAGCAGGGCGCTGGCAGCAGGGAGCAGGCCCCGGCACAAGGGGGTTCGGGGGAAGAGGGGTGGGGCCGCGTCACCATGGGGCCTTCCACAGGAGGCCGGCCCCTCCCTCCAACGCAGGTGAGGACGGACTGCGCATGCGCCCTGCCGCTCAAAGGCCCGCGGGGTGAGGGCTGGAGAATAGAGGCCGTCGAGGGAAAGCGGAAGTTCCCGATAGTGGATGAATATGCCCGAGTGCAGACAGATAATGCCTGATCGGAACGGAATGACCCGAATACGGACGGAAACGCCCGAGCTCTGAGGGTCACGCCCTGGCGCTGACGGAAAC
>NW_005842040.1:1261333-1268169 GCF_000455745.1 Alligator sinensis | reverse complement strand
GGGGGGGGCCGGACACTGCGCAAGCGCCGTGGGAACCCCCCACCCGGGGGTGGGACAGCTCGGCGGCACTCGAACACCACGCATGCGCCGTGGGCGCCCCGGGACCCCCCCCAGCCCCCTGGGGCCAGGGGGGGGGTCTGTTTCCAGTGAAAGTTGTGGCACGTGGCAGAGCGGGAAGGAAGCAGAGAGCAGAGCCACAGATCAGGACCAGGAGCAGAAAGCACAGCAGCAGGAAGGGCCAAACAGCAGGTTGGATAGGGAGCACGGGGCCTCAGAACCAGGCAGGGAGCAGAGCGACAGCCGGGGCAGGCAGCCTCCCCGTGGATGGGGTGGGGAGCAGAAAGCAGAGCCGCAGGTCAGGCAGGAAGTGGAGCTGCAGACTGGGTGGGAGGCAGTGACAGCCGGGGCAGAGCCTCAGGTAGGACCGAGCATAAGGCAGAAAGCAGAGCAGCAGGATGGGCAGGGCTAGGGGCTGGGAGTGGCATTCAGGAAGACTGGGATTTAGCTTGTGGCATGCCTGCCAAAAATGGGCACACCTATGTGTGTCCAGCATGAGGAGCAGGTGCATCAACAATTTGATCCCCTGGGATTGCTTTGCCCCTCAGAAGGCCACTTTTGTGAGAGAACCTGCCTGAGTCTGACACCTGCCTGGTTTTCCCTGGGCTGTTGCAGATATCAAAGAGCACGTGAAGCAGCTTGAGAAAGCTGTATCTGGAAAGGAGCCTCGCTACGTTCTCCGTGCCCTGCGGGCCCTGCCCTCCACCTCCCGCCGACTCAACTCCAATGTGCTCCACAAAGCCATTAATGGCTTCTTCACCTCCAACAGCACTGTACGGGACTTCCTGCTGGCCTTCCTGGAGGAGGTTAGTTGGAGAAGGGCATGGTGAAGGAGACTGCGGAAGGTGCTGATAGGGAGGGAAAGGTCAGGGAGCCCGGGGGCTTGAGTTTATTCAGATATGCAACCGGTTTGTTCAGGAGCATGTGGGAGGGGTGTAAGTCCAGTTCCAGTGGAAGCTGCATTTGTATATCAAAATCTCACATGGGTGCCTGTGTACCATTGCCAGCAGGCCTATGCAAAATTATTTGGACTGTGGAAACCAGTTGGACTTTTTCCCCCAGCGGTGATTGAGCTGAGGCACACAGGGAAAGGATGGGAAAGTTTCTAGGGCATCAGTGGTGAATATGGTGCATCTATGTTGAAGTTCCTATGTGAATAAATGAAGAGCTGCATGGCTGTGGATCCAGCGTGATTTGTTCTCTCTCCCTGCAGCCTATGGACACAGAAGCAGAGTTGCAGTTCCGTCCCCGGACGGGAAAGGCAGCATCAGCCCCTCTCCTGCCAGAAGTGGAGACCTATCTCCAGCTGCTCCTGGTCATCTACCTGATGAACAGTAAACGATACCCAGAGGTAAAGCCCCGGGCCTGTCCTGCACGCTGCATCAGCCAGTGCACACTGCAGCTTTCCCAGTACTGAAACCTACACAGTGACTTTTTTGGAGCCAGTGTGGCTGTAGGGTCAGACAGGAACAGATTGGCGAGCCTGGGCACTGTCCATCACCTTTAAGGCTGCTCGTGAGCGCTACCAAAACTATTAAAGCTGGTTTTGAAGCATATAAATTGATGGTAGTAGAACATCAGAACTGAGCAGCCTTATGCTGTATCCCATAAGGAGAATAAGTCAAAGGCAGAGGAATTGCCGCTAGCTCCATTTAGTCACCCCATGTTTTATTGCTGTTCCAGGACGGCTTTCCTGTGATTAATTTAGCTGCATCTCAAAAGGATCTGGTGGGAGGCACCCTTGGAAGCTTTGGTATGTTCCAAAAGTGTCCCTCTGGGTTTTAGGTTAGCGGGAGTCCCTATAGCCAATATGCTTCTGACAAATTCCTCTCTTAGGTCCCCTTAGGAGCTGTCTCCCTGAGCGCTCTCACTTACTCTGACCTCTCTCCTTCTCTTCCCAGGCCCAGAAAGTGTCTGACGACCTGATGCAGAAGATCAGCTCCCAGAACCGCCGTGCTCTTGATCTGGTGGTGGCCAAGTGTTACTACTACCACTCCCGCATCTATGAGTTCCTGAATAAACTCGATGTGGTCAGGAGGTACGGCTTGCTGCTGTCATGTCTGGGGGGTTTGGTCACAGTGCTGTGTACCATATTCTCCTTGAGTCTTCTTTCGCTGAAATGAAAGAGGTGTTTTGCATGTGAAGCCATCATAGCCTTGACTGGAACTGTTGCAGCACTCTTACTCCTTCTGACACGTTTTCTTTTCTCCCCACCCTGTCTTGAAGTTTTCTGCATGCCCGACTGAGGACAGCAACCCTCCGCCATGATGCTGATGGCCAAGCTACCCTCCTGAACCTGCTGCTGAGAAACTACCTTCACTATAACCTCTATGACCAGGCAGAGAAGCTTGTCTCCAAATCTGTGTTTCCTGAGCAGGCCAATAACAATGAGTGGGCCCGGTACCTCTACTACACAGGTAAGACAGCAGGCATCTGTACATTACTTCAAGCAGCAGTAGCTTGAACTAGCAATCAGAAAGGATCCTGGTTTTCTCTGTTGAAAAATCGCAAATTCTTGGATTTAAAAACACACAAAGAAAAAGAAAAACACATACATTCTCTGATTTAAAACCCCCCAAATCCATGTTTTTTCCGTGTTTTCTTGATTATAAAGCAATTTGGAAACCTACCAGTGTCTCAGTCACTATACTGAAATAAATTCTAAATACCTATGAATTTTAGCATTTGATTTGGGTTTTTTGTCATAGAAAATCAGAGCTCCCCCTTCACTCACCAGGACGTGGATCCAACTGTGCCTGTCCCTCCCCGCTGCTTTGTGGTGCTGAGCAGCCCTGATATGCCGGTGCCTCTCACTCCCCACTCACAGCCCACTGGGCCCTGCCAGAGGGGGCCCCCAGCTGCCAGGGCTATTGGGCCAGGGACCCAGATCCACAGCCCCCTGCATCACCCAGCAGTGCCTGATCCTGGGCTGCCGCCCAAAAGAGAAGGCACCACCTGCTGCGGAGCACAGAGCCTGGCTTCCCCTCACCCACTGGTGGCACAACCAAAGCAGAGCCCATGGGGAAGGAGTGCAGGCTGTCCTCTTTGGGTGCTGGCTCCCCAATGCTGCGTGCACTCCCAGGGAGGGGTATAGGGGGCATGTGCCCCTCAGATTTGTGCACGGGCACTGCAGGTACAGGCTCCCTACCCTGCTGTCCTTCCCCTGGAGCCTCCACGGCCCAGCAGGCAAGACTTCATGCAGCAGGGCAGAGTGGGGCCAGGTGCTGCCACCACGAGCCCTGTGGTGCCATGGCAAGGTGCCCTCCATGCCACCATCCCTGCTGCTGGCGGGCATGCAGGGGACGCCTTGCCATGGTAGCGTGGGGCTTGTAGCAGCAACCTTGAGCTTCCCCACCCCACTCTGCCCTGCCATGCTGAGTCCTGCCCTCCGGGCTGCAGAGGCCCTGGGGGGAGGGCAGCAGGGTGAGGAGCTCCAAACCCACAGCAGGTGGCCCACACCTGCCCCACGCACAAATCTGGAGGGCATATGCCCTCCTCTGCCCCCTGGGAGTGCACACAGCAGCAAGGAGCCAGCCTCCCCACCCCTCGGATGAGCTATCCCGCTCCCCGCCTGGGCCCTGCAGCTACACTTTCTGGCCCTGGGCCTCAAGCCCCACTCACTACCCAAGCTGGACAGCACAGCAGCCCTAGCCCCAGCTCTGCTCAACTCCCTGCCTTGCTATGAGGCCCTCAATTGCCCCCCACCCCTTCCCACTCTGCCAGACTTACCTGGGGGAGCTGTTCTCCAGGCTGCCTGCTAGCATGTGCGTGTGTGCATGCTCAGATGCACGTGGGCCCCCTGCCTGATCACCCTCCTCCCACTCCCTGCAGCCCCTTGCAGGCTGGAACTCTGCCAGCCTGCAAAGGGAAACTCACTGTTTCCTGCAGTTTTCTCCTTTAAAGGAGAAAATCCAAGCTTTTATCCTTTAAAATGCAAAAATCCATGTTTTTCCACTTTTTTCTGTGGTGAACAGAAAACCCAGATCCCTGACAATTGGTGAAGGATATCCTCAGGGCAACTACTGAATAGCAGAAGTGGAAGGGATCTTGGGAGGATCATCAAGTCTGTTCTAAAATTAAATGAGGTTACAACAGAACTTCCACACCAAAGCACTATGAGAATGGGGGATTGTGCCACAAGAAGTGTCCATCTTGCTGCAAAGTATAATAAGCCTTGGTAGTGCTAGGTGGGGTCCATGTTCCAGGGCCTGATTTAGGATTAATCAATTAACCCAACTCATGGTCTTCAAAACCATTTCCGTCCCTTACTGAGTTCTTTTTCTTTCCTTCCAGGTCGCATCAAAGCCATTCAGCTGGAGTACTCTGAAGCACGGAGAACTATGACAAATGCCCTGCGGAAGGCACCACAGCACACAGCTGTTGGCTTCAAACAGACAGTGAGTGGGTGCCTAATCATTGTGGGTGCTGTAGGTGGGTTTGAGAAGTATTGGACTGCTTCACATTGTATGCTACGTCAGCAGAAGCAGAAGTTGGGTAGGATCTGGGTCTCTCAGCAGCTTGCTGGCTTCATGGCTTTTCCTGTTGTAATGGGGAATTTGCTTCCTTAGGAGATTTCAGTCCATAGCCTAGTTTTCTGTGGGATTCATGGTCTTTTGTGCACATCTTTCTTCTGAAGGTCCACAAGCTGCTTATCGTGGTGGAATTACTGCTAGGGGAGATTCCAGATAGACTTCAGTTTAGACAGCCTTCTTTGAAGAGGTCACTCATGCCCTATTTCCTTCTGACACAGGGTAAGGATGTGTGGATGTTAATGCCTTGGCTGGTCTCCAGACCTTTGTGTTGGTCTTCAGAGACCACCCCACTGGTATTTATCAGAATCATGTTCTGCTCTCTTTTGGATTTTAACATGTTTGATTAACAAATGGCACTATCTTCTGTTTTGTGCCTAACATTAATGGATCTAATGTCAAATGCCAAAATTCCATTCATGGTAACTTTTAAACATTGTTCCTTACTGTTGTGAAGGAGTTTGAATACTCATTGCATGGTACTGCTGGGTTTCTCTCCAGTTCTCAATGAGAAGAAGAACACAGGCCAAGGAGTGATAACTCCTGGCTTGTATTTCTGCTCTTTGTGACTTCATTAGATGTTTTCTGTGCTCAGTGGTCTTGTGCATGTTCCCACAGCTGTTAGGACAGGAAACCTGGCCAAGTTCAACCAGGTCCTGGATCAGTTTGCGGACAAGTTCCAGGCAGATGGGACCTACACCCTGATCATCCGGCTGAGGCACAATGTGATTAAGACAGGTAAGAGGCCATTATTGTCAGCTCCCTGGGGCTCTGACATCCCATCTTATCTCTCACTACACCTGTCCTGGCTGTCACTCGCATCTCAATAGACTTTGTTTAAGTAGCAGTAGGCAAGCTAAAGGGGTAGCTTGCCTACTGCTCCAGTGGGAGGCAGTGTGCCTTTGAGCGTTCTTATGCTCAGAAGTTCTTTTCCAAGGGTAGGGAGCCTGTCCCACTGAGGACTGCTCCAACTTTTGTTCTTTCTCTCTCTCATCCAGGTGTTCGCATGATCAGTTTATCCTATTCTCGCATCTCCTTGGCTGACATAGCTCAGAAGCTGCAGCTGGACAGCCCAGAGGATGCAGAGTTCATTGTTGCCAAGGTGGGTCATTGGATTGAAGCCTGAGGTGAGAGATATATAGGAAATCTATCCTCTGCCCCTTCTTCTTATAAGACAGGGACACCAGAGCTAACTATCCAGTTCTTAACAGAATGAACTGGCATCTTTCCAGCTATACTAAACCGGTCTCTGCTTCAGCTTCTTGCTTTTGGAGTTTGGGCTGTTTGCTGCCATCCCAGCCCCTGTAGCCTTTACACCAGGATGTTCTGACACTGAAAGTATTATCGATGTCTTCATGCTCTATCTGCATTATCCCTGAGCAGTCACTAGCAAGGGATATTGCCTTGAGAATAAATTGGTCTCTCACCATAAGTGGCAAAGAAATAACAAGACTTGGGCAACCAGATCCACTGCCCTATGGCAGCTAGTAAAAGTTCAGAGTGCCCGGTCCCATCCCATGCTGACTTCTACAAGATCTCTTTTTCCCTCCAGACTTTTTACTTTACGGTTAGCATTACAGGCTCCTTGGTATTGGGCAGTTACCTACTGCATGGAGCTGCAGGCCCACTTTTGTGATCAAGCTGCTGTGATCATACTGCCTCTTGGTTCTAGGCCATCCGGGATGGTGTGATCGAAGCCAGCATTAACCACGAAAAGGGCTACGTCCAGTCCAAAGAGATGATTGACATCTACTCTACCCGAGAGCCCCAGCTAGCTTTCCATCAGAGGATTTCCTTCTGCCTCGACATCCACAATATGTCTGTCAAGGTAAGTGGCATGGACACTGTTCATCATGTCACTTGTGGTGAGTCTCAGCTAGCAGTCCTGAGACTGGGCGTCTCTGTGGGACTAGAAAGTTCTTCCTGATATCCAATCTGAACTTCCTTTGCTGTGATTTAAGACCACTACTTCTTGTTCTTTCCCTTTTGTGCACAAAATTAGTCCATCCCCGTCCTCTCTCACCACCCTTTGGATATCTGAAGACTGTTATCAATCCCACTTGCTTTTCTTGTCTTCAGGCTAAATAATTGAAGTTCTTCAAACACTTCCTAGTAAGTCATGTATCTTAGACTACTAAAAATTCCCCCCTTTCTCCTTCTCCAGTTTGTCTGCATGTTTCTTGAGGTCTGGTGTCCAAACAGGACACTGTACTGCAGGTGAGGCCTCACCAGTGCTAGATTGAAGAATCA
>NW_005842040.1:1260158-1261323 GCF_000455745.1 Alligator sinensis | reverse complement strand
GCATTCCTGTTAATACAGCCCTTCCCCGCCCCCCAAACAATAGCCTGTAGTTAAGTCCTTTTCAGCTTGCAATAACACCATAATCCTCAGGTCCTTTTCTGCAATGTTGTAGCCTTATCCAGGCATTCCCTAATTTGTATTTGTGCATTTGCTTGTCTTGTTCTATGTGCAGGATTTTGCACTTGTCCTTACTAAATTCTATCCAATTAATTCTAAACCATTTCTCTAATTTACCAATGTAATTTTAAATCCCAGTCTTTTCCTCAAATGTACTCGTTAACCTGCCCAGCTTGGTGTCTTCCACAAATTTAGTGTACACCTGTTTCCATCTTTTGAAGCAGTAATGAAGACATTAAACAGTATTGAACCCAGGACAGACACTTTGGGAACTACTTGACATCTCCTCCCATTTAGATGCTAAGCCATTGATGACTGCTCTTTGAGCACAGTGATTCTAACTGTTTTATGTATTCTCCTTACTGTATTTTCATCTAGACCAGTAGTTCTTAACCTTTTTAGGCTTGAGGCCTCCTCCATAACGTTTGTGAATTGAGCAACATCCCATTTCAATAACTATTTCTTTATTACAGTGCTTACTTCCAGGCAGAGTGGGTGGGGGAAACTGCCAGGCAGGGACTGAACCTGAATCTTCATTTATCTGCTTACCTCCTCATACCCTGTCACACCCTTCAAAGGATCTTGCAGCACTCTTCGGTGCCCTGGCCCCCTGGTTGTACTAATGAAAATGTTTTGAGATGCTGTAAAAACCTTGCTAATAATCAAGGTACATCGCATTGCTTCCCCTACCCTCCCTCCCGTCTACAGAGCCTGTTACCTTGTCATAGAAGGAAAACAGATTGGTCAAGCAAGATTTGCTATTGATGAATCAGTGTTGACTGATCTTGTCCACCTTGTTCTCTTCTACATGCTTAGAAATAGGCTCTTTCTGGGCATTGAAGTTAGACTGACTTATCTAATTCTGTGAATCCTCCTTGTTTCCCTTTTTTTAAAGACAGATGCCATATTTACCCTTTTCCAGTCATCTGGAACCTTGCCTGACCTCCATGGATCCTCAAGGATAACAGACAATGGCTCTGCAGTTACCTCAGCCAAGTCCTTGAGTACTCTTGGATGAATCTCATATAGCTTATATAAGTGATCTCTA
>NW_005842040.1:1241650-1260127 GCF_000455745.1 Alligator sinensis | reverse complement strand
TTCCCTACGCTAGGTTTCTTATCTCTTTATCCTTGTTGCTGACTGGACACATCTTTTTTGTGAAGCCTGAAGTGGGAGGGGAAGAGGAGAAATTAAATACTTCTGGCATCTCCACATTCTCTGTTCTTAGCTGCTTCACCCCATTCAGTGAGAGACCCATGTTTTCCTTAGTCTTCCTTTTACTTCTAACATACCTGTAGAATGATTTTTTGGTGCCTTTTATATCTCTTACCAATAGTATTTCAGTTTGTGCCTTGGCAGTCTTTATCTTGTGTTATGTTCATCCCTGACAATATTCTAATCCTGTCAACTATCCCCTTAAGTCTGCTTTCCCAATTAGAAAGTAATGTTCTGTCAGTGGGAGGACTTCCAGTGCTTCCCACTTATTCTTTATGCTTCTTTCATTAATACATAAACATCTTGGATGATGAATTAGTTGCCCTGCTAATTCTCGTGTTAAGATTCCTTTCCATGTTGCCACCTCTTCTCTGGCTTTTATCTAGGTTACCTGTCTCTTTACTTGCATGTGGACTTTTTGCCTCCATCCCTCTTTGAACTTAGTTTTAGAAATCTCCTCACTAGGCTAGTGAGCCTATATACAAAGGTATTCTTCCCTCCCCACCCCCCTTCTTGGAACACTCTCCTAGTCAAAGAAGCCAAAGTCTTGCAGTGTGATGAACTAATTGGTGCCATAAAATCATAGACAGTTAAGGTTGGAAGGGGACCTCAAGAGGTCATCTAGTCCAACCCCCTGCTCAAAGCAGGACGATCATCCCCAATTAAATCATTCCAGCCAGAGTTTTGTCAAGCCAGGCCTTAAACCTCCCAAGGATGGAGATTCCACAACCTCTCTAAGTAACTTGTTCCAGTGCTTCACCACTCTCCTAGTAAGAGTTTTTCCTAATATCCAACCTAAACCACCCTTGCTGCAACTTGAGACCATTGCACCTTGTTCTGTCATTGCCACCACTGAGAACAATCTAACTCCATCCATTTTAGAACCACCCTTCAGGTACTTCACAGCTGCTATCAGATTCCCCCTCAGTTGTCTTTTCTCCAAATGAAATAAACCAAGTTTCCTCAGCCTCTCCTCAAATCATGTGCCCCTGAACCATTTTCATTGCTCTCTGCTGGACTCTCCAACTTGTCCATATCCTTTCTATAGTGAGGGGCCCAGAACTGGACACAGTACTCCAGATGTGGCCTCACCAGTGCAGAATAGACTTCTCTCAGTCTGCTGGCAACTTGTCTGCTAATGCAGCCCAGTATGCTGTTAGCCTTCTTGGCAACAATGGCACACTGCTGACTCATCCAGCTTATTGTCCACTGTAACCCCCAGGTCCTTTTCTGCAGAGCTGCTGCTTAGCCAATTGGTCCCAAGCCTGTAGTGGTGCATGGGATTATTCTATCATAAGTGCAGAACTTTGCACTTGTCCTTGTTGAACCTCATGAGATTTCTTTTGGCCCAATCCTCCAGTTTGTCTAGATCACTCTGTATCCTCGCCCTAACCCTCCAGTGTATCTACTACATCCCCCAGCTTGGTGTAATCTGCAGACTTGCTGAGGGTGTAATCCGTCCCATCTTCCAGATCATTAATGAAGATACTGAGCAAAACTGGCCCCAGGACCAACCCCTGGGGCACTCCACTTGATACTGACTGCCAGCTGGACATTAAGCCATTGATCACTACCCATTGAGCCCAATCCAACTACTTTTCTATCCACCTTACAGTTCATTCAGTCAATCTCTACTTCCTCAGCTTGCTTTCAAGAATGCTGTGGGAGACTATCAAAAACCTTGCTAAAGTCAAGGTATAGTATGTCCACTGCTTTCCCTGCATCCATGGTACAGGGTACTGGGACTTCCTCATCTAGAATGCTGTATACATCTCTGGTCACTGAGGTTTGAGAGAGACCAATTGCAAGTGGAGCAGGAGCAAAGAAGGAAGGGAGAACCTATCGTATAAGAAGAGACCAGAAGAATTTAGCTTGTTCCCCTGGCAAAATACAGGCAGGGCAAGATGTGATTTTTCTTCCCTTCCTCCTCCCTGGTGTTTATTCCACTGGTGTATGTATACACATACAGTAAAGAATGACAGTCATGAGAACAAGTGGGGTGAACTGACTGTGAATGAACTGAGTCTGGGACTTAGATCATCAGAGAAGAAAGGACCGAAACAGCCTCCCAGTGGGAATAGTAAACTAAAGGTGTTCTGTTTACAGGTCATTGGGGCCCATTGAGGCAGTGGAGGCAGGGTTTCACTGGTTTGTTTTTTTTTTTAACTCCAGCACAAGCAGGAGGTGATGTGGTCCACTCCAGCCACCTTTATGCCTGGGTAGCTCCTGTTACCCATTGGATAAGAGGCTGGATGGGTCTTAGCTGCACTAGAAATGGAAACAATGAGTGGAAGCTCACTGCCCTCACTTGGGATCAAACTTGGGTCTTTTTAATTCATAGCCAACTGCCCTACTGACTGAGCTATGCAGCTCAGCTTCCCCCCCCCCCATGGGATTAGAGGGGGGCAAAAAAACCCACCTGGTGTTAAAGTGTAGCTTGACCTATTCAAGAAGGGGATCCTATGATGTTGCTGTGTGTGAGCACAGGAGATTGGGCTCAAAGGCCTGAGAGGCCCTTTCTCATTCTGCAGCAGTGAATCAGCCTTGATTGTTGAGAAGCACCTACTGTTAGGTTCCCAGCCCCTCTGGGAGAATGAGATGGCTTCTCTCTTGTTCCCCCACTTCTCTGGTGCCACCTTCCCCCCCCCCTAACCAGCGGCCTGCAGAGGTATCAGTCCAAAGGGCTTTATCTGCCCCTCAGGGTCTTCCTGAGGTTCTCCTGTTTAAATATACCCCTTCATTACTCAGCCTACTGCTGCACTGCACTTGGATTGTTAGGACAGGGGTCGAGGACCCAAGACACCTTGGTTCCATTCCCAACTCTGGGCAAAGAGTGGATGTGTGTGGAAGGTAGGGGGTAGGTTTGGAAAGCAAGGATTGTATCCACAGCGCTTCTAAAGTTCTTTGAAGGCCTCACCTGAAATTTCCTGAGATCAGCAAATCTTGCAGCCCCCTAATTCCAGATGCTGTGATCATTTGGGTCACTCTGGATACTGTGCTAAGAATTGCCCAGCAAAGTACTCAGCTACAAAAATGTTCCCTTTTCTGACTATCTCCAGAGCATCACTGGCCTGAGAGAGAGAGAGAGCCTGGAGGCAGCTCTCCAGCTGGTATGTTAATGGATTATATGGCTACCCACAACCTACCTGCCTGGGTTACAACCTTGCCTATTGGTCTGCAGCTGAAGGAGCATGGGGCATGCCCCCTGGCTACTGTATATGCTTGGAAACATCTGCTGCCTCTTCTAGTCAGAGCCCACAAGCTGCAGGCTTTGTGTATCTTCCCTGTGTCCCTTTCCCAGCTGAAGCGGATCTGGTTCAGTAACCTTGTCCTGTTCACTGACCCATGTCCTTTGTGTTTCCAGGCCATGAGGTTCCCACCTAAATCATACAACAAGGACTTGGAGTCTGCAGAGGTGAGAGCTCATTGGGTTTCTTGGCTTCTGGCTCTGAGCAGTGCTAGTCCCACTAGTTTATGGATGCTTAAAGCTCCTCTTTTAGCCACTCTTCCTGGAAGTGCCACTTGACTGCAAACCAGAGCCATGCCTGCCTAGGGCTAAGTCAGCAGAGCAAAGCCTCCAACCTTGCCTGTGCGCACCCTGGGTATGGCCCATTTGGCCTTCCATTCCCTGTGGGGGGGGAGGGCTTATTCCAAACCCATTTATGGGTGGCCCACCAGTCACCTTTGGGCACTGATATGCAAGCATTTGACAGTCTCTCTCTGAGCCCCTGATTGCAGCCAATGAGTCCTGCTTCTGTTTTCTAGGAGCGCCGGGAGCGCGAGCAGCAGGATCTAGAATTTGCAAAGGAAATGGCAGAGGATGATGACGACGGTTTCCCATGATGCTCTGAGAGTGGCAGTGCTTTTTTTTATTTGTCCATAGGGAACGTCCTGTCTGATAGAAACCATCATAGGGTGGCTCCAATCCAGAATCTGCCTTTCTTTTATAAATACCTGCATGTATGTATTGGGGGGGTGGGAGGGGACACGCCCAGGTTCTGCAGCACCCTCTGGCTACTGCAGAGGGAACTGCTCCCTTACCACCATCACCCACAAGATTCGCAATGAAGGGGGTCCCTCCTTATTCCCAGTAAAAACAAACTTATTTTAAGGTTGCTTGTGGTTGGTGTCATTACTGCACTTGCTGTAGAAGGCACACAAGGGGTTAATGAATTCAACATAGCAAACTTGGTCACCAAACCTCTTGGCTGCCTCTGGATGCGTGTCCATGGGACCTGCCACCAGGTGGGTGGTGGTTCTAACAGCACAGGGCCCATGGCAGAGCCACAGCTCGGAATAACAATGGGATAAGACTTTGTTAAGCTTCAATTATGACTTTTAAAATAAAAGTTGGAAAAAAAAAATTCCCAGCAGCCTATGTGCATTTTGTGTCTTGTGGAGTGGTGGGGGGCTATTACTGTTTCACAGTGTGGGACTGAGGTAGTTCTAGGGCACTGGCATCCTAGGGCAAGATCAATATGATTTTAGACGAGGACAAATCTTCTTGAGAGCTGCTCTTGTGGTCCTTGCTCTCCTTTGTCATTGCTGTAATGGCTGAGGCAGCCCCATGCAGGGCCTCATGGGTAGGATTAGAGGAACCTTTTTTCCTGCAGGCAAAAGAATATTCCATTCAAATCAACACCTTTGTCTGTTTCTTAAATACATTGGGTTAGACCAATGTATCCTTGTCTTTATTCACGAATTTGAAGGCTAGACAGGCCTACACCAATCCTCTACCCTGACCTGCATAACACAGGCCAGGGAACCATGCCTGGAGTCCTGTGTCAGAGGATAGTGAAGGACCCTGATCCTTCCTGCAGGCTCTCTCTGCCACCAAGGGCACTGATGCTGCATTCTTCATGGGTATATGAAATGCTAGCTGTATCTACAGGCCATTAGGCATGGGACCCAAATCTCTATGTGCAATAGACCCAAAACTGTCTCTGCACTGCTGAACAACTGGAGGGCTACAATGTGTGCCCCGAGAAGCTGCTCAGTAGCTGACTAGGTACCTTGAGGCTTCCTGTTAACTATAGACAGATCTGCTTGCATAGCCTGCCTCTGCTCACTTTGTTTAGCATACCTGAGCTGAGTAGTGTGGGTCAACCCCACTCAGCTGGAAGGTCCTGCCTTACCTTGTTCAGCTCCATAAGTGCAAGGGGTATGTCCAGATCCAAGCTAGAGGAAGTGCTATCCCAATACAACCAAGGGTTGTTTCCCAGCATTCCAGTGTCATTTCTGCATGCAACAGCAGATGGCACCATAAAGCTGGACCCAGGGAACCAACATCATAATTTTAAATACCAGTACGCAGTGAGAGAAGAAATGAGTGTATTGTAGTCTGCCCTGGACCAGGACAAACACATATTTAATATCTAATCAGCAACTCAAAAGCCACAACACCCTTCAGCAAAGGCTGCCTACACTGTTTCTGTCCCATTGCAGATGATCACACTACCTTGCCATCTGTTGACAGCAATGGCGCAGGAAGGTAAGTAGGATTCATAAGTTTAGAAGAGACCCAGAAAGGCAGGACACGGTGGTACCTTCAAGACTAACTGGGTCAGATGGGCATGTGCTTTCATAGGCAACAATCTACTCTGTCAGATGCAGGAGTTAGTTCCTTACTGCTGTTATGGTAGTGTCTACAATTGCAAAGTGGAATGGGACCCCAAGGCTCTTCCAGCTAAACCTTCACAGCTGCAGGAGTTACTCCTCCCAACCCATCCCAGAGAGAGGCAGATTTGGCCTCCTTTTGGAAGCCTCTGGTGAAGAGTCTGTGTTTTCCCTAGGCTGTTTGTTCCATTGTCCTGCTTCTCTTCATATTAGCAAGGCTTCTCTGAGACTTTTGCTGAGGTTTAAAGCCACAACTTCATGCCCTGCCCTCTGGAGCAAGGGAGGTCAATATGTCTCTGGCAGCCTTTCAAAGAACTGAAAACAGCTTCCATGTCCACTCATAGTTACCTTTTCTCTCAACTAAACAGACCTTCATCTAGGAGCCAAGCATGAACAAGGCAGTGCTGACCCAAAATGTAAGGAGTCCCTGCCTCTAAGCTGCATAATCTAATACAATGATTCTCAGCCAGGGTGCTGCAGGTCTGCAAACTGTTAGGTGTGCAAACAAGTTGGCCTATATCCAACCTGCAGACCAATACCCCATGGTTGTCATCCACGTGGGAACGAATGACGCAGCCAGGGGCAACCCTGACCGCATTATGAAGGACTCGGAGGCTCTGGGGGCCAAGCTTAAGGAGATGGGGGCACAGGTGGTATTCTCCTCTTCTTCCGGTGAGTAGGCGGGGACGGCGACACGAGGCCTGCATTGGCAAGGTCAACCAGCACTTACAGAGGTGTCACCAGGCGGGCCTTGGGTTCCTAGATAATGACCCATGCTTTCAGGCGAGGGACTTGCTGGGGTGGGATGGGCTTCACCTCTCACCTAAAGGCAAGCGTGTCCCTCTCCTAAAGGCAAGGCAATGCCTACACAGTCAGATGGATTGCAAATTGGCTGAAGGGTTGTATTCAGAGGGTGGTGGTGGATGGGTCATACTCGACCTGGGGGGAAGTGGGTAGCAGAGTCCCCCAGGGCTCGGTCCTTGGGCCCGAACTGTTCAATTTCTTTATCAGCGATTTGGATGACGGAGTGAAAAGCAACCTGTTCAAATTTGCTGATGATACCAAAATTTGGGATGAGGTGGGCACATTAGTAAGGAGGGAAAGACTGCAGAAAGACCTGGATAGGTTGCAGGGGTGGGCTAACAAAAACAGGATGCGTTTCAATACCGACAAGTGCAGGGTGCTGCACTTGGGCAGTAGTAACCAGCAGCACACACATAAGATGGGAAACTCCCTTCTTGAGAGCGCAGAGGCAGAAAGGGATCTTGGAGTCATCACTGACTCCAAGATGAACATGGGCTGACAATGCGAGGTTGCAGTCGGCAGGGCTAACCGGACCCTATCGTGCATCCACAGGTGCATCTCGAGTAGGGCCAAGGAGGTGTCCTCCCCCCTCTACGCGACACTGGTCAGGCCGCAGCTGGAGTACTGTGTCCAGTTCTGGGCACCCCACTTCAAGAGGGATGTGGACAACATTGAGAGGGTCCAGAGGAGGGCCACCCGCATGATCTGGGGACAGTAGGGCAGACCCTATACTGAGAGGCTACAGGACCTGAACCTGTTCAGCCTTCACAAGAGAAGGCTGAGGGGGAGCCTGGTGACCATCTATAAACTCACTAGGGGGGACTAGAAGGGTTTGGGGGAGACCTTGTTTCCCCTAGCGCCCCCCAGGATAACAAGGAATAACGGCCTCAAGTTGTTGGAGAGTAGGTTTAGATTAGACATCTGTAAGAACTACTTCACAGCTAGGGCAACTAGGATCTGGAACCAACTTCCAAGGGAAGTGGCACTGGCTCCTACCCTGGGGGTCTTTAAGAGGCTCGATGCCTACCTGGCTGGGGTCATTTGAGCCCAGTTTTCCTCCTGCCCAGGCAGGGGGTCGGACTTGAAGATCTACAAGGTCCCTTCTGACCCTACTTCTATGATTCTATGAAGTCACAAGATAAAACCCAGAGATTTCTAATAGGAACCCATAGTGTTAAATCCATTCTGCCCTGCTGTGGGCTTTCTGAGTTGCTTGCAACAGAAGAATTGTTCTATTACTTTTCTGTAGTCAAAAAACAAGTGAAAACTAAGAGCTGGTATTTTTGGGGTGGGAGGGGGTCTACTGAGGTTGAGAACTACTAATCTAATAGAAGAGGGAGGGAGGCTCAGGGTAGGGAAAATGAGTGAAAGGAGCAACTGGGAACAGCTGCATGTGCTGTTCTCCCAGCACTTGATCCTAAAAATTGCACCTGCCAGCAGATTCAGGTACCAGTGATGCTGAGGACAGGTGACATCTGGGATCAGCATGAGGCCTCTGTTTGTAGGACTGTGACAACTGGAATGGCAACCTTGCATAGGCTCTGCTGTATGCAAGTCAGGGCCCTGTTTGCCTGCTACAGACCACAGCCAAAGTCCCCTGCTCCTGCCTGCCTTTGTGCTGAGCTGCTGTCCATGGGAGTAATCAGCTCACCTACTTGCTGCAGGGGTCTGGCCCAAAGGAAATGGCTGGCTTCTAAATCCGGTGCCAACTTGCAGTCCTAAACCCAGTGCTCCTCTCCCAGCCATGGAAGCCTGCATGGTCACTGAGGAAGTCTCACATGGCTCCACTCTTTGCTTTAATGTCCTTAGTGGGCCCAGCTCCTTGAGAGGCAGGAGCCTGGTCCCGTCTCGGTCTCCTGTGGTGTGCGCTTACCAAATGGTGCCGCTAGAGGGAGTCACCTCACTAGTGAATGCCCCTCTGCATCATCATCTTCTGGCAAACTCCACTACACTGAGGCCAAGTTCTCGGTGCCAAGGCAAAATCCTCCTGTTGAGTGAAGGGACCAGGACATGGACGTACAGGGTGGAACAGTTCCAAGAAGACAGACCAAAAGTGAGATCCACTCCAGAAAATCCAATAGCCTGGTAAGCAGCCTGCACCCCTGCCATGTGGAAGACTGACTTGAATCTGAGTCTCCCATCTCGCAGGCGAGAGCCCTGATCCCCAGGGGCTGGTTAGCTTATGCATATGCATGCATGTACACACACACACACACACACACATGGTTTTACTGTAAAGCAGAACAGGAAATCATTTCAATTCTTAAACCATTCCAGAGGCTGGGAAAGCCATTTCCAACCTAACTCAGCTCCCCTCCACCTGCTCGTCCAGCCCTGAGCTCCCTTCACAGACACCTCAGCAGATGCCCCTTGGTGGCAGCCCACAGCTCCCCCGGCCACACACACACACACACACACACACCCCCTCTACCTTCCAAGGCTGCAACTCTTCACCAGATAAGGTTGGTGGCAAGTCGTTCTTTGCCAAGCTGCCCCGGGCTGTACTGTGTTCTCAGGTGTGTTGGAGGCAGGCAGCAAACCGGAAAACCTGGGTGGTGAAATACCAGGGCAAGGTTAGGAAACAGTTATGCTGCTTCACTGAAATGGAACTTCCTATTTCAAACACACCAAAAAAGCCCCGCTTACTCCTCGGGCTATGAAGAGATTGAAGAACAAAAGACAGGGAAGAATTACTCACCAGGTTGAAGTGCTGTGTACACAAAGACAATGGCAAGAACGTGAGGTCAGAATCCGTGTCCTCTGCCTGTCCTGGAATGGGGTGTGAGCCCCACACCTTCCCAGGCAGCTGTTCCAGGAAAGCCACCACTTTGCTGGAGTTGTTACAGGAATCCAAGCAGCTGACTTAGCCTCTTCTGTGCACATGGAGACTCCAGTATGAAGCAGCACCGACAAACAATGACTCTATCATTCATAAAGCCCACTGCATTCAGACCAGAGCTGGAGTCCTGGGGATCGGGAGGGCGGTCAGTAAACCCACTAGATAATGTTTTGGGGAGCCTAAGGGAGATAGGTGTCAAACTCCCAGTGTGCTGCAAGCTCCTAACTCCAGCCCTGATCTGTGAAGGCTGGTCTGTGCATCCACTCTAGGTCTGAACTTCATATGAGAGTCTCTCACTACTGTGGTGAGCACAGAGGGGTCCCCCAGGGTAGCCAGTCTTGGGCTCTTGTCTCCTACTGCCCACCCACACACAACCCTGCAGAAACATGCACCGAGACTGTCATCCTCATTTTTATAGGGGAATTTGAGGCACGTGGAAAGGAAAGGTCATTCTTAGGGTCACAGGGCAGGTAAGTGGCAGAACTGGGACTAGCACCTAAGTCTCCCAGTAATGGGAGGTAGGGGGGGCAACCAGGGGCACCAGCCCATGTGCTGCCCAGAGTGTAGAACTGTCTAATAATGCCTCTGCATTCTTCTGACACCCTATCTGGTCCCATACACTGGAAACAGGACCTGGGTTAGCCTAAGGGCCCCAAAATATCTCCAGATACTCCAGTATCCTCATAGAATCATAGACTCAGAGAAAATTGGAGTTGGAAGGGATGTCAGGTGGACATCTAGTCCAACCCCCTGCTCAAAGCAGAACCATCCCCAACCAGATCATCCCAGCCAAGGCTGTTTAGCCAGGTCTTAAAAACCTCTAAGGATGGAGATTTGACAACCTCTCTGGGTAACCTGTTCTTTACTTCCTAGTGAGAAAGTTTTGGGTTTTTTAAAATATCTAACCTAAACTTCCCTTGCTGCAACTTGAGACTGTTGCTCCTTGTTCTGTCATCTGCCACCACTGAGAACAGTCTCACTCCATCCTCTTTGGCACCACCCTTTCGGTAGCTGAAGGCTGCTACTAAACCCCCACCCCACCCTTCTCTAGAATAAATGAGCCCAATTCCCTCAGCTTCTCATAAGTCATGTGCCCCAGCCCCCTAACATTTTCACTGCCCTCTACTGGACTCTCTCCACTTTGTCCACATCCTTTCTGTCATTAGGGGCCCAAAACTGGACACAGTACTCCAGATGTAGCCTCACCAGTGCCAAATAGAGGGGAATAATCACTTCCTTCAATATGATGGCAAGGCTCCTACTAATGCAGCCCAGTATACCATTAGCCTTCTTTACAAAAAAGGCACAGTATTGACTCACATGCAGCTTATTGTCTACTGTAACTCCCAGGTCCTTTTCTGCAGAGCTGCTGTTTAGCCAGCTGGTCCCCAAACTGTACTGGTGCATGGGATTGCTCTGTCCTAAGTGTAGGACTTTGCACTTGACCTTATTGAACTGCATAGGAAGCTGCTCCTTTCTGTGCAGAGGCTGGAGGATCCGGAAAAAGTCTTCCCAGTAAAGTTTCAGTGAGCCGCAAATAGGGAAAAAACAAGCAGCAAGAATCAGGTGCCTGATTAGGTGCAATATGGGCCACAGCCACCAGGAGGACAAGGTCTCCCCCTCCACCCTATTGTATTTTGCACTGGTAGAACAAGTCTTCCCTGGCAGGGAAGTGTCTTGGGCAGTTGGGCTGGTGGTTAAATGCACGGAGCGGACCAAGAGCTGCCTGACATGCCCCAAGCAAAGTCTAACCAAAGAAAAATGCTCTGGCTGAGGGCAGAGGCAAAAGCGATACAGGCAGGGGAGTGATGGAGAAGCTAGAGGGATTCACAGGCTGGGGTTTTGCAGCAGCACAGGCCTTGCAACACCTCAGGGCTCAGAGACTTCTGAAGCTCCTCCACAACCCCACTGCCCCCAACCCACAGAGACAAGACCAAGAAACAGAGAGAAGGCACAGGGCATGAAATTGCTCCAAACTCACCTCTACCACCCAGCCCTACAGACAGGATGGCTGCCAAGCATTGCTCCGGGCTGCACAGCAGGTCCCCAGAGCAGGCCGAGGTTGATCTCTCAGGCAGGGACTGGGGGTCTACAATACATACTGTAGGCATGTAAGCAACTAGCCCAACATCCCCCCCAACCAAGGAATTTCATTTTAGTGGATCATTTTAAAGCAAATTAGCCCTCCCAGCAGGCAAATACTATACCCCAGGGGCATCTTCAGGGCTGAAGGTTTGTTACCATTGTACATGGAGACATCCAGACACTCCAGTGATGGGTGCTGCTGCATCCTGGGCTACCTGAGCAACAAATCATCTTCATCCCCCATTGTGGCCCTGCTGTTATTTTCACTGTACAGATGGCACTGACAGGCCAAGCGATTTGCCCAGGGTCACACAGGAAGCTGGGGGCAAAGAAAAGAAGGGGACACTGGGCTTCCAGTCTAGTGCCCTAAGCACCACATCCTGCTTCCTCTCCCTCCCAGAGAGGCTTGGACAGACCCAGCCAAGTGCTGAGACAACTGGATGCAGTTGCATTGCCAAAGCGTGATCTCCACTACATGCAGTGCCTGGTATGCCATGCAGTTCCACTTGCAATTGGGCAGTGCCTGCAGCTAACTGAAAGAGCTGAGCCTTGTCCCAATGGGTAAATCTGAGAGAGAAGCCAGGATTTCTTAAACCAGGCTCATCTCCACCCAGAGGGCTCAGTCCTGTCCTCCATTACACCAAGGGAAATCAGGAGAAGCAAGGAAGAGGATTCAAGATGACCTTGGCCTGCAGGTTCCCATGCAACCTCAGCCCAGGACAAAAATGTCTACTGTCTTCTGGGTTAAGATCACAAGATTTCTGCTCAGCTGCCGGACCCCACATGCAAGGGGGAGTCACAGAAAGACTAGCTCTCTCCCAGAAGGCATAGGCCCCAGGACAAAAGTAAACCTCAGCTGGAGCCATGAGGAACCTCCCCTATCAATGAGACCTCTAGACACAGAATGATCCATCTGGGAGACAGATGCCCCATCACCAGGGGCAACTCAGCTGAGACTCAGACTCCAAAAATGTACTGCCAGGATCAGAACACGGAGTAAAACCAAAGTCCTGCCTCCTCTTACCCTGATGGGAGTGCCCTGTGTGCCCATGTCAGGTGGTACCAAAGGGCGTCTATACATGAGCGTGGAGGCTGCTCCAACACACTGGAATTCCAGCACGGCACAGCAGACTTGATTAATTAAGGCCACTGGAGTATAACAATTGCCAAGCTCCAGCTGCCTCCTAGGTCTCCTGTATCAGCGTCCCCATTGAATGAGCTTTAGGTCAAGTGCCCACACTGCCATTTTGAAGTGCAGGGACACTAATATAGGAGACAGCGGTACTTTAATTAGAGTAGTTTTTGGAGCTGTTCTGATTAAAGCACCCCCACCCCTGGAGCACGACTAATAGTGCCCAAAAGGTCCATGGCTCTGGTTTGCTGGCAGCATGGTTCCAGCAAGGGTGCCAGCATGATTAGTGGCAGGACAAGATTGGGCCCACACAAGAATGAGTGGGTCAGCAGGGACAGATTCGGGGGTATTGTTTCCAACACTCACACTTGGGGGCAAAGGACCCTGGCTCAAAGGTCTCTCTTATCCCATTGCCTTGTTAGCCATCCCCACCATCTGTTCACCATCTGACACCAAGAGAAGGACTGTGCTTACCCAGCACACAGGTCACACTTGACCTAAACTCCGCTTCTCCTTTGCCTTGGGATCATGCCTGTCCTGTGTCCCCTGCACCATCCATGCCCTTCCTGGGTACGTGGGCAGTTCCTTCCCCAGAAAGCACATGTGGGTTTACTCGCTCTGTTTGCATCACTGATTCATTTTTTTCTTCTTAAAATCCCCAAATAGTGAAAGCGGTCAGTGCTGCGACCTGACTCTGCGTCACCACTGGCCTTCCCCTAACCAGCCCACATGATCTTTCATTTTAGTGTCAAGGAAACTTGCGCAGCTGCTTCAGGGCACACCTTCAAAAGCTTCGAAGTCCAATGGCCAGAGGAAGGATTTCACAACATCCTTCTTTTCCTTTTCAAAGCTCTGTTAGGTCTCATGGCTCAAAGCCGCACTGTGGAGAGAGGGAGCCTGAGGGAAGCTTAGAGATTCACAGGAGGTGAAATCCCTCATGCCAAAGCTCTGCAAATCATCACCCTCTTGAGCCTGACGCAGTGTGGTGCTGCCCCACTGGTCCTCAGCAGAGAGATGAACACTCCTGAGCTGGTCTGGGGATCTGATGCTAATCAGATCACTGCAGAAAAACAAAGCAAGTTGTCCCTAACAAACACCTGCATTCTGTTGAACATCACTGGTGCCACCACTTCCCAAGAATGGACATCAAAAAGAGGGAGTAGAGCAGAGAATGGGGGTCCTGGCTTCCAACACAGCCTCCCCCCAGCCCACTAGGCTATAATTTGGCAGACAGAATCTCCAACAGAATTAGCACAAGAGGGTCTCAGACCTTCCTTTCCTGTGTCCTTGTGACAAAATTTGCATATTCATTTCATTGAAATCTGACAGGCAGCACCATGAGCACTGCTGCTATGGCCTTGAACTTGCATCCTCTAGGCTGCCTTAGCACCTGCATCACCCCAGCCATGCTAGTCTGAAGATCATAAGAAAGTAGGGCTGGAAGGGGCCTCATGAGATCATCTAGTCTACCTCCTAATCCAGTCATATAGTCCAGGCTGCTGGCAGTGGTAGCAGTGGCCAGGCCAGCAGCATGGAGGCTATTTTTATGCTCCCTTCCCCCAGAATTGTGCTGCTGTCTCAGACCTTGCCTCCCTTTCCACACTCATTTGTCCCTACCAGGGCTAGAAAGAAAGGTCCAGGTCAACAGCTGGTGTAAATCAGCCTGCACCCAATGCTCTGGGCCGCTATATATTTTATACGTAAGTGTGGAGCACAAGCATGGGAACTGAAGGGTGCTTTCCTTGGCATACTGAGGTTCAGGGAACCCATATTCTTAGCCCATATAGCCCAGAAAGGTCAAGTGAGTTGATCAAGACTGCACAGGGGAGTCAGTGCTGGAGTGGGATTAAAAGCTATGGGGCTCCTGGCTCCCTAGTGTATTCCCTGTCCTGCCGCACAGCGAGGGGTGCATGCCAGAACAGCAACAATATAATCCCAGTTTCAATCCTCATGCTACGATGCTGTCAGATGAGTTTTACTTCCTATGCATTGATGTAGGTTACCTACTCAGCATCCCATTTCCTTGTTCCTCGGAAGGTTGTGCCCTGAACTTGTGGTTAAAGAAACTGTGCCAAGACATTTTAAGTGAACCCAACTGACTCAGCTGTCACTGCCAGTTGGCTGTGCTTGCACCCCTGCTCTGTAAATCCCAGAGGCTAAAGATTTGGTCCCTTCCCCCTCTGGGAGTCACTCAGCTGGTACAGGAAAAGCAGCCAGTCCTGGAAATGCAGGTAGAGATTTCCCCATTAGCATGCCAAAATCATTACCCTGAGGCTGTAGGAAAAACTGACATCAGATCCACATCTATCAGTTTGGGAAATAATTGCATTGCTGTCTGTTGGTGCAAGGGCAATCTCTTGGAGATCAAGTCCGGATCATGCCCATCAGGTTCTTGCGTGATATGAGTAACACTGCTGAAGAGCACTTCAGTGTCTCTCTCTCCCCATGGGAGACTGATCCCCATCTGAGCAGCAGCAGAACAAGAGGGTGATATACTGTGGGAAAATCACAGCCCCCATAATAAGGGACTTCAAATAGGCCATGTGAAATCATTAATCCCTTAGAGAGTCCCATGCCTCAGTTTCTCTGTCTGTGGATAACAAACCTACTTCATAGGGATGTGCTCATAGTGAGTAAGATCCACAGCCTGCATGCCACAGTGAAGGCCTCCAAATCTGTGGCAGAGAGATATACCAGGAAACAATGGCAGGTAACTAAAGGTAATTGTAGGTGCAGCATATGACGCAGGAAAGAATGTCATTGGTTCTGCTCGAGTGTAAAGCAATAAGGAAAGTGCAACATAAAGGTTATTTCACCTCCTCCTTCATGATCTGGTGATAGCACTAAACTAACAAATCCGTAATTCTTAAGATGCTTGAGAAGAAAGACACTATTCAAGCCCAGTAATAACAAAGAATCTAAAAAACAGGAATTAAATCAGCAAGTAAGTAAACACACATACTGAAGGCCAGGTAGAACACTTAAAAGGCACCTGCATCCCATTGAGTTCCATTTATTTGGTTGGGTGCCATTTTATTGCTAGGTCAGAACTCTTAAGTTGAAATTGGGAAGTGGATTTTGTAAGCAAACCACACCCTGATCAGTTCTGAGACATCATTTCATCTCCCAAATTAATCTTTGATGGGAATGAAGGAAGTGGCTGATATTTTGGGGAGCAGCTTTTTTAGGGTGGCCTGAAAGGGCAATAACAATCGATTAATTACACAAAAGGAGGGAGCAACTCTCAGACACTACAAGAAAAGAAGAAAAAAGAAAAAAAAAATCCAGTCCAGGGCTGTCCCAGAGGAATTACAAAATAACAAAATTTTTGCTAAAGAAAAATCTAAATGAAAAACAAATGATCCCCACAAATTAAAATTCCTAATATGTTATTTTCAGAAAAATGTATTTGCATATTCACTGATTAGTAATAATTGCCTCATCTTATTACATCAGCGTGAATTCCCTGAGTCTTCTATAAATATCATAATCAATTGGAGTCTCACAGCATTCACGAACAAAAAGGACTGGTGCAGCCCTGCGTCTGTCTTACACCCTTTCCCAGCGCACCGTCATAAAACAAGTGGGAGGAGATACCAAAAGGCTTTCAGGCACTAGAATGAATCCTCTGAGAAGTAAGTATAAGCTCTTCACCCGACAGCAACAGAAATCATAGGCACCATTTCCTAGTTGCAAACTGCTTGGATTTACTATATGCAAGGGTACTGGTAAGTTTATTTTTGGGACTAGCAACTCCTGGGTTGACTTCTGGGGGAGGCTTGGATAGTTTTTACGATTTAAAAAACATTTTTTCTCCCCCCTCCTCCCTTCCTTTTCTATTTACAATCAGGAAAATTATGCCAGTGAGGATAAAAAAAGTCTAAGAGATGTACAGTTTATGCAGGCAGGAATTACCTTCTGAATATACATAGCAAGGGGTGTTTCACTCTCAAAAAACTTTTAGAGTTCTGAGCATCAGAAAATAGAGGGGATTTAAACCAACTGGCTGATGTGATTTTAACTAAAAGAGCTTTGATATGTAACTGCATTTTGTTAAACTAAGATCCTTGAGTAGGAATGTGTTAGAAACATTACATGGGAACACCTCCCCTTGAAGGTTCTTCAGGGTGGGGACTGTCTCTTACTGTGTAGATATACAGCACCTGGTATATTGGGTCCAATCTCTTTCGGGGCTGCCTGTTGTTACTGTCATACTGACATGATCTCATCTGAATGAACAGTGAGATCACTTTTCTATCTCTGTATTCTGCACCTCTGGATTCTTCAGCACTTACCAACTCACATTGCTTCTTTCTCTCCTCCCCTCATCTCCAGCTATTCCATCCTTGCTGTTGAGCACCCTGCTGTGCTTGAAATACATCATGCTGCATGCAGCTCCCCTGTCAGAGTTCTCAGGGGACCAGGGATTCCAGCTGTTTCTGCAGAAGAACTTGGAATTCACTCGCAAGATCAAAATGGATGTTGAGACCATGCGGCAGCACATGGTGAGTAGTTAGACAGCCTAGGAAGAGAAGTGCTAAGAGCAGTCAGGGGCTGCTGGTGTAGAGGTGATAAAATGTAACCCGAGATTGGTCTCCAGAATTGAAGGAAGAGAAGTGGTGGGAGCAGAGAGATGCAGGGACTTGCTGGTATCTAATGAGGAGATGGACATGCACCCACTGCTAGCTACTGGGATTTGTGATGTGACAAGTTTCTGGGGGCTGCTGTGACCTCGACAGGTAGTTGCTTCCCTTAGAGCAGCAGTCTGGAGAGCACTTGGCTATGAGAAGTGCAGAAACTCAAAGTTCACTGTCTTGTCTCCAGCTCCAAAAGTGGAGTTCCCTCCCCCTGACATTACAGCTCCCAAAAGCTTCACCTCAGCAGACAATCTCAGCCCCAGGCTTAGGGACAGTGACAGACAGAATCCTACACAGGACGGGCTTTCCCTATAGCTATGTCCCAACTCTTGATAAGTCTAGAGAGAGGGTGTGTTGGGGGGAACTGAAATTAGCAGCAGGCACAAACTGTGCTGGGAGATAACTCAGCAGAGAGCTGGCCTGATCATCCCCCAAGGACAAAGTCTGACCAGCTCCCCCTCCCACTAGCTGGCAGAGTCACTAACAAGGGACCTTCTGATCCAGGAATCAACCAATCTTCAGCCACTTTCCAGTGCCTCGCTAAAATAGACAGCAGGTACCTTCTCCTCCCCCAAACCAAGCATTAGAGATAAAAGAGTCCCTTCCCCTCCAGGAGGTGACCCAGGCTAATGCTTATCCCAAACAAGCATCTGCTCAGAAGGCTTGGAGGTCCTCCCAGCTGCTTAGGAGGAAAAGCTGTCTGCTCAGCTACTGCCAACTGCAACCGTCCAACTTTCCTTTGTTCTCCTCCCTGCTTCCTACAGCCCCACAGCTGCCTGCTGCACTTAGCATAGCAGGATCTTCAGCAGAGGGAATTATTAATCTCTCTTCCCCATGACTTTTGGCGTGGTCCTCTAACAGCTTTGGCACATCCCCAGCCTCCTACAAGCAGTCCCATCCAGAACTACTCTGGGAATCATGTGGTTTCAAGATCAGACTTCTCAGATCTTATTCAAAACAACAGCTGCCGATTCCAAATTCAACTGGACTTGACCAGTGATATGCACTGGCAAGGCCTCTGTCCCACTGAATCTGAAGGGGTGTGTTTCCTGTAGATTATAGCATGTGCCTCACAGCAGTTCAAACTCTGGGGCAGGTATTCTTAGCTGAGTTGTTAGTGAATTTAATTGCTTTGGTCCAGTTTCCAAGGTCTTGCAGGACACTACTGGCTAATCTATGCTGCTGTGTTCCTCTCTCCTTTCCTGGCATTCTCAGGGCTGTGCCAAAGGAAAGGCCAACACCGAAGT
>NW_005842040.1:1203330-1241640 GCF_000455745.1 Alligator sinensis | reverse complement strand
GAAAGCTCTGGAGGGAGTGAAGGGTTTTGTTTGAGACTGCAGGCTATTTAGATTGCAAGTCTCCCATGTACACACAGCTATGAACTTTTTGTTTATGGAGGGGGTTGCCACTGGAATGAGGCAGCAAGTGAGTGACAACTGCACATAGCTAAGAAAGGGTCAACCAGGAAGCAGCTTGAAAACCCTGGAGATCCCCAACCCCCATTTCTGCAAACACTACTCACTACATGGCCCACTGACTTCAATAAATCAAATTACTCACCTGAGTGTCTGCAGGATTGGGGCTGTAATCAAGAACCCACATAGGCCAGCTATACAGTATAAAGTGAGTCAGCTTGGCTGCAATTCCACCCAGGGAATATTACAATGCTAGATAAAAGGCATTAAATTCTATTATTCATTGCATGAAGCTGTTGCCAATCTTCCATCTATGTAACAGGAGTTGCAATGCATCTATGTGACACGGTTATATCACTTGAGGGCCAGAGCAATAGTACTGAAGTCTCTGGATGAACTGTGATGGGCCATTATGATTATGACCTGTCCAAATGACTGCCTTTGGGCTCTAAGAGGTCTTTCCCTATTATCTGGCTAAACATACACAGGTTTAGTGCATCTTTAGATTTCTGTCTTAGGCAGTTATCTGGCCCTTGTTATTATAGTTTTTAAAGCTGTTTCCAGCCTTTCGTGTATTAAAGCAATAGTGCTGTTATCCTGAGGCAAAATGACCTGACCTAGAACTCTGTAGAGCCAACAAGGAGGGCCAACCAGTGTCTCCAGAGCCAAAGCAAGTCCCCTAACCACTGAGTGTCCCTTCTTCTGTGTGTGGCTCCTTTGCCTAGCTTTAGAAAGGGGGTGGGGGGCATGGCAAAAACTGTGAAGAACCATGCAGATTCCCAATGAGCTGCACTCCAACCACGGGGCTTTGCCCTCCCACCTGATCATATCTTTTCTTTTTGTCCCACCACAGTGCGATAACTTTCAACTCTGCAAGGAGGAGGAGCTCATGCTTGTCAAGCAGAACCTCAACATCTTCCAGCCATCACTGAATCAGTGTCTGAGCAAGCCCTTCCAAGTGGTGAGTGACTAGAGCAATGAATCTCAACTGGGGTGCCTGGAGATCCTTTCAGGGGTGCCATACAATGTCAGCACTGTTAGTAATGCAAACGTGATTCACAAGAGAAATCCAATGTTAAAGTAAGAATCCAGAGTGTTAAAACCATTTGGCCCTACTGTGGTCCTTCTGAGTTCTTTACAACAAAAGAACTGCTTTGTTATTTTTCCACAGGCAAAAAATGAGTGAAAGCTAAGAACTGGTATTTTCCGAGGGGTGCCTCAAGTCTGAGGAAGGGGGTTGAGTCAAACGTGGGATGCCTTGAGTCTAAAAATATTGAGAACCACTGGACTAGAGCCACCCTGGTGTGGGGATGGGAGCAATCCCAGGATTATGTCCTAACTAAGGGCCTGATCCGTCTCTCAGTGAAAGGGGCAGGATCTCAGCCCCTGATGACTTCAATGTGCTGCAAGTCCAAGTGCAAGATTAGCTCCTGCACATTCCATTCCAGGGCTCAAATGCAATGAACTCTCAGCATTGGCTCAACCCTGGTTTCTGCAGAAGGGCCCACTCCTGGTTTCTACAGAAAGCCCTTTTGCTTTGTTGGGTGTCTGACAGCACAAAACCCAAATGCCTCTTGAGTAGCAGTTGCCAAAATTGTTGCTAACTGCTGCTTCCAGCTCAGCTGGGGCCACTGGGGGAGGGTTTAACTTTTGAAGCAATCCCTAAAAATCCCAGCCAAATACAGCTGGATGGGGGGCAGGCTGCTGGAAGAAGGGGAATCATGTTCCTCAAAGCACAGAATGGTGTTGTAATATGACTCAACACTTCCTTGGTCTTGGCAATACCCAGCGCCCACGGAAGTGGGGAAGCAGTTCCATGTGGGAGGGAGAGGTCCATGGCAGGGCTGTTCACATTTTCCAGCCCTCCTCTAAGCACCTGTGGACTGCAAGCGAGAGGAGTTCTCAACCACAAGAAAACAGTGGGGAAGCACCCCATGCTCCTCACTGCACTGAGCTAAAGGAACACAGGGATTGTGGGGAGCAGGCACAGGCCTGTTTGAAGGCACTGCTACCAAACCCCAACCAGACCACAGCAGCTTACAGTCCACCCCTTCAGTGCTGGATGGAGTGTTGAGTGGTCATTCACTGCACTCACCAGGATAAGATGCTCAGAAACCTTGATGCCATCCAGGTCCCTGCAGCATTTAAAGAGTTAATGGTCTTCCCCATAGGATGTCTGCTTCAGCCAAATACGGGAGGGACTCCAGACCTACCACGGCTACCTCTCCACCATTGCCCAGCTCCTGCCTGGTCACTCCACTCAAGTGGAAGGCCTTCAACTGGATACCTCCAATCTCTCCACCAATATCCAACAGCAGGTGAGTAGCATTACTTGCTCCTCTACTAAGCAAAGAGTTGCCACCATGGTGCCCTGTGCATGTACAGAGCAGCCCAGCTGGGCACAGCCCTACAGCAGGTACAAACCCAACACTGCTGGCCATAACTCTGCAGGTGTGTACCGATGATAGAGGCAGCCTGTGTATCACGTGGAGACTAAACCTGCCTGTTCTCAAGTCAGGCCTGGAGCCATTAGCTCACCCTGCCAGCAGCCCTGCTGTCAGCTTCGGTTTCCCAGATCTGTCAGTGGCCCATCCCAAGTCACTGGAAGTCTACTGGCTTCAATTCATCTTGGACCAAGTGCCGACTTCTCCTAGCATGCCAGAAGCTGGCTCTGGTGGGCTAGGAGTGCTTGTCCTGACGCTGCTCCTTTCTCATCCACAGGTAGAGGCTCTCGGACTGAACATGGGAATGGTGACATACCCCAAGGAGGAAGGCCAAGGCACCCTCCTCACCTTCTCATCCCAGTTCTACCAGCAAGCCGGAGGATACATCGTCCTTGCCAACTTCCAGCTCTTCCTGGACCTTGCCTACCGGGTGCTGCGTCACCTCATCATGCCATAACGAGGCACAAGGCACTCCACCCATGGGGAGACACTGCTCTCATTGGCATCACAGCACCTTCCCCAAGGAGTAGCTGCAGATTCTGAAATCTAAAGGGCACATTTACAAATAGAAGGTTCCTAATACAGGAGCTAGGCGGACTGGGGAAGCATTTAGGGCACTCTATTCTCAGGAAGATTCTCTAGTCCTTCAACATCAAAACCTTCTTTCCACCTCAAACTGTCACAGTGACAACTTAGCCTCTTCCTTGTTTACTGGCTGGATGGTCTTGCCACCCTTGTTTGAACAAGGACAAAACCCAGTGCCTGCCTCTATGCTCCTACCCTGGTTACTATTTCTGAGGCATGTATGGTCCTACTTTACCCTTATTTATTTCTCATTCCCGAGCCATACTGGTGCCTCCTGGCACACAGTCCCAAGACTAACCCCCATTGGATCCAGCTACCCAGCATATTTAATATTTATCATTATTTAATATTTATGCAGCTTTTAGAACTCAGAGGTGATGCATTTAAATCTGGGGGCTATTTTTAAGGTTAAAAAAAATCATTCTGAGTCTTGGGTGTTGGCATCAAACATGTTGCAGCATCAGGAAGCCTAGATACAAGGCAAACAGCTGCACTTGGGCTGCGATTCCTGCATATTTTTATATGTGCACAGTGTAGGTACTGTTTAATATTTAAACAAGTGAGTATCCCCATAATGAGGTTGTTGCTGTTTGGGAGCTGGACTGAGCACGGAACTGGGAGTCAGGGGCTCCTGGACTTTAGGGCCAGCTAGACACAGGCTCCTTGTAGGCCACAAATTGTACTGCAGTTTCCCCATCTGTAAAATGGGGGTGCTACTGTTTACCTGCTTCGCCGATGTGTTGCGAGGCTTACATGGTTAATGTTTGAAAAAGGGGCGATATGAAGAGTGAGAAGGTAGGATGGGAAAGGGACTGGGGTGGAGGGGGGGTGGGCTCTTTAGTGAGATCTCAGCCCCAGGGAAGGGCAGGCTCTGCACTCTGCAGACTCTCACTGACCTCCCCAAATCTGAGATCTACCCACCCCCACTGCAAGCTCAACCACTTTCCTCCTTGTTACTGCTTCTGTCCTTGCCACAACACAAACCAACATTTTAGCACAATGCTGTAAAAGAAGTTGGAATGAGCACAGAATGGAGCTGCGGGGTTTGGGGTTTACTTCCCAACTCTGCCATGGATGAGCTGCATGCACTTCAGCATGTCACAGGAACATGGGAGTGGAAGAGAATCATCCAGGTGACTGAGTTCAGATCCCTCTTTGTGCCTTACTTTAATATGGAGAGAATTTCCTTCCTCAGTGGCTGAAGACACTTTAAAGGATATTTCCCTTTGTTGGTTGTGGTTGGAGCAGGGACAGGATCAGTCAATGCTGTTTTTATTATGAGTACATTTACACAAGCTGCAATTATTAGTTAAAAGGCTTGCCAAGAGATGAGATGGTAACAGGCACCATAATTGTGGTGCATATGTAATTTCACCTTCATTAAAACTAGGCAGCCTTTTTGTAACTTATTCAGTTTTTCTTTTTTTTTTTTACAAGTGTACAATCCAATATTCTTTATAACTCTCACAAACTATTTATTGTTTCCTTCCACTATAAACTAATTATTTTATTTATTATAATTTATTTACATGAGTCTTTATTCCTGTTGCATACCACCATCCCTTTCCGTTGGGTTAATCCAGAATTCCACTAGATTGGAACGACTCCTAAACTCTATTCACATCCAAACTGGAGTCATTCAGATTGGATTGTGCTGGAGAGGTTTATGTTCCTCGAATGTTTTCAATGTGTCACTGCCTCACAGGGCACAAGCATGTGGATACACATGGGACTATACTGGATTGTACTACTCTCCAAACCATCAGTGCACCCAGATGAAGAAGGAACACCCCGAATGTTTGCAGTTTTGTTTAAAAGCATAGTTTTCATTGACCAATTTAAAAAAAAAAAATCAGAATTTTAAACTTAGCCAAATGACAGGTGGAATGTATTATTTTGTAACTGTCTGTTTATATAATATATATTTTACATTTTTCTATTTATTGTTATGCACAGACCAAATCCACTGTATTTTTTTTATTTAAAAAAACTAAGGAAATAAAGATATTTTTGTTGCTTTCAATAACATTAGTGTTTGTTTGCATTTATCAGCCCCTTGAGAGACCACGCTCTATCCATTTAAGCAGAACTAAACTAATGTACTTTACTTAGGATCCTAGGAGAGAGAGACCTGATCAGTTGGTCACTTGCTATAGAACTCTATATGTTCACGCTAACAGATAAATCCTTAGCATGTTGTCAAATCAAATACCTGCAGCCCAGGGAGACAACCAATTAGTAGAGAATGAATCGGTTACTAAGCAGAGACTGCACTTCAGCTTAGCCAGAGCAAAAGATGCAAGGTTGTTTTCAAGGTTCAAAGCTGGTTACCTTCTCAATCTATTAGCACTAAACTGGGCCTTTCAAAGGAAACAAAAAGAGTTGGGTGCCAGCCTCCATAGGGATTTTGCATAGAATATCTGCACGTCTTGGAAAAATTCCGTGAACTCTAGAGCTAAAGCCTGGATAAAAATGAAGCATTCTGTTCTTAGGCTCCAATTTTGGCTAGAACCAAATACAAAATACCTCTTCGTAGCTCCACCCCACATCCATTAAGGAATGTAGCAAGATGCTAGGTCTAATGATTCAGAATTTCCTCTGCCCTGCTCAGAAGCAGAAAGGGGAGAAAAAGCCATTGATGGATCAGGAAGAACTTAAAAAGGGACACGCCTACATGTCGCCCTACAGTGACCTAGTGATGTGCTACATCACTGTACAGCGGCATACTACAGCGATGTAGCAATCACGCGGGTCTACACGTGATTGCCTGCTACATCACTGTAGCAGCGCACTCCCCACTTATAGCATGCCGCTATGGCAATGTAGTGGGGAAATCTAAGCGTGTGCTGCTCGTAATGTGCCATGCTTTAGTACTTCCGAAAGGACTCTGAAAGGAAATACTAAAGCACTGCACCGCAGCAACGTCACTATATGGCAACATGTAGACATGCCCAAGGATCATTTTCTTCCCCGTGTTCTTTCTGTTACCTGGAGCTCATCAGCTTCCTGCGCATGCAAACCCTTGCTTCTGAGGCTTTTGCTCAAATAAAAGGGTTGTCTAGGAAGCAAGTGCTCATGCAACTCAGCTGCTGGGAAGACACTGTTATGAAGATGTTAACAAAGCAAATAAATCTCACCCAGTTCTGGGGTGGAGGGAACCAGGTGCACAGCAACTGCTATATAATGGGGTGGGAAAGGGAGCCAAGAACAATGTGGTGAACTGTGGGATCAGGGAAGATCTAATGTCCAACAAGAACAGAGAGGAGGATGGTCTAATCTTTGGTCCCAAATGAATCATCTACAGCAAGTCAGACACATTTTTTCAGTAGTGGGCCAGAAAGACCGAGCTTAGGTCTGTGACAGGTTGCCGTTGGTGTTTCTCCCTGCCACCTGGCCATGGCATTGTATGGGCAAAGCTCCCTGTTGTCTGGCTATAACACAGTGCAAGCAAAGCTCTCCACCTCCAGGCTGGATGCTATGACTCCATGGGCTGAATCTGGGCCATAGGTTGCCAATTCAGTGTTGAAGGCGATATAAATCTTTGTTGTTATAGTCTACAGCTGACCCAATAAATGACAAAAATAGTGAATAGTAGAGGGTCAATCTACTCTTACAGGATGACTGAATCCCTGGACATGCTCCAACAAAATGTGTTTTTAATGAAGTTCAAGCCAAGGCAAGAGCCACTGCAAACCAAGGCCCCACCTACCAGATAGGAGATGCTGCCTTAGAAAGCAGGGACTCAAAAGAAGGGCCTAGGCATCATCATAGATCACCACCTCAACACAAGCTCTCAAAACAGTGTTACAGCCAATGTGATACTTGGGTACATAAAAAGGGAAGCATCGTGTAGAAGATGGGAAGTGATTCTCCCTCCCTGCACAAGTACTAGGATGCTGTGCACCCTTCCAGTGTCCACAGGTCAAGAAGGAGATAGGGATACTGGAACAAGTTGCAAGGAAGGTCACAAAAATGACTTGACAATGTGAGGCTTAAGGTGTGAAACTTATTCATCTTATTGAAGGGAAAGTTGAGAGGTGACTGACTCCCTGAGCACAGCCCCTTCTACATGGAAAAGAGCTCTGAGTGGTGACTTTTCAATGTTGCTGACAAGGCATAAAACACATGCTACCAATGGCTGGAATTTAAACTTAGGCAAAGCCAATCTTGAAATATGATGCAGTTTCCTAGCTGAGAGGGTTATTAAATTCTAGAACAGCTTACTAGGGAAGATGGTGGCACTCCTTATCACCTGGAGTCTTTAAACGAAATGAGATCTCTCTTTAAAAGATACTGGGAGAAATTCTTCAGCTGGTGGGGGAATGCAGGTGTAGGCTGGAAGGTCCTTCCTGTCCCTAGAGTCTCTAAATCAGAGTGAAATGCTTTGATCTAAGGCAGTTCTTTCAGGCTGATGCAAGGACCTTAACTGAGAGTTATGACTAGTAGTATGCAGGAAGTCAGGTAAAAAGATCTGCTGTTCCCTCCTGCCTTTGCACTTACGAAACTCATGGATGGGAAAAAGCAGGAGGCTTGGTCTTGCACTAGCTCTCCTAGGCATCCAGCCACATCCTAGCTCCATAACCATTCCCTCACCAACTCCGTTTCCCTTGTCTAAAGCTGTGTGGGGGAAAGAGGGGCTCAACTCCTGTAAAAGCTAGTAGGAACAGAGGGTGTTCAGCTCTTCTGTCCCTGAATAGCCATCTTCAGCTCAGGGCTTTCAGACCTTCTGCAAAGCCCACTGCAATCACTCAGGGTTATTGACTCCATCAAAGACTTTAAGTTCATTGCCCTACTTCATAATATCCCCTATGGGGGCTGACTTAATGCTGGCTAAACCTAAATTTTATATTACTATTACTGTCTAGGAGCTCATCATCATGGTCCAGACCCTATGGCATTAGATACTGTACAAGTGGAACAAAGAGTTTGGTATAGACCCTATGGTATTAGTTATTGTACAAGCAGAACAAAGAGTGCTGTCCAAAAGATAACAGATTGGCTCAGATGGAGGCAGACATAGAAACAGTGAGCCAATCCTGGTCTGGGGCTGGGCAGGGGTCACTCAAGGACCAACATTTTTGTAGGCATCTCAGCAAAGGTGCATTTCCAGGAGGGTTTTGGAAGAGGAAGATCAGACAGTTTATGGAAGTTTACAGGGATCGATAGATGCTGGCAGGGTGGGGACAAGCTGGGAAGAGCCTTGAAAATGAAGGCAAGGAGATTATGCTGGATGCAATAGGGAAGGGGAAGCCCACAGAAGGAGGCAAAGAGCAGGATGAGCTGGGTAAAGCAACAAGTTAGTAAAATCTTAGCAGCGGCACTGGCAAGACACTGGACCAGGCCAGAGAAAAGGACATTGCAGTAATGAAGTCAGATGATCCGACTTCAGCAGAGAGTTGTGGCTGTCACATGACTGCTTTCCTAACAAAGAGACTCCCAGGGCTGCCAGCTAAATCCCCAGAGACACAAGACTTCCTATCACCTCTTGCTTTCCCTGAGTAGATGGAAGTAGGGAGGAAACAAATTGGCAACTCACCAGCTGCAGTGAGCTGGTAGCATGGGACTCTTTCCAACTTGTCCTGCTCCAACCTAAGCTCCAAAGTGAAGCAAGAACAGGAACCCTGCCCACTCCGCCAGGGCTAATTTCTGACTCAACTTCCCATGCCCCCGGGTAGTGTAGTGAAGTGCTACACCATCCACAACCATTACATTCAGTCAATCAAACAGAAGGATATCTGAATTTGGACCTAGCAAAACATTTAAGACGCTGAACAGGAAGCAGGTCTGTGTGTCCAACAGGGTCTGGTTCCCCCAGACAAATGCAGGCACTCTATGCAGACACCACAAGTGATTTTGTGCTCTACTCTACTGCACCCCGACAAGGTGATACCCAAAACAGTTGCTTGCTAAGGACCAAAGCAAGCCCCTGTAACAGGTTAAATCCTGCACTGAGGTCTCTGGAATTAAAACAGGACTCTCATGCATTTGCCTTGTCTAGAATGATAGCTCTTCTGCAGCCTCACTCAGAGATCACATATGGAATCAGTATCTCCAAACCCAACATTCAGCCCCTGCCCGAGTCATGGCTCAGGCATCATGAGTAGGCCCCGATTGAAATCACAGACCCAGTTCATGGCATGGCGGCTCCTTCAGTTTTGGTGTTCTCCTCACGCCTCTGCCTTCCCCCTCCCCATTGATTGGCAGAGGGTCCCATCAGCCCAGCTGCTTGCTCCTGATGGCCAGGAGGTGAAATCCACAGTTTTAAATAAGGCACGGTTTTTGCCTCCCATCCCATCAGCAGCAAGCACCAGGAGCTGGGCCCATGATTTAAACCAGGCCCTAATTACAAAATTCGTTTTGAAAATGAAATCAATCATGGTTTCTTTTGGATTTGACATCTGATTTTGACCCTTCAGCCTGCCCACAGGGTGCAGTTTCAAGCCTCTCTCCCCATCCTGAAAGGGCCACAGGTTCTGGTCTGGGGTGGCTGCTTCATTTTATGTTTTTTAAATGAGACAGGACTTTTCCTCTGTTCATTTGCAGCTGGAACTAAACCTTTAAGAAAAGCGGCAAAATCTTAAGGACTCCTACCATGACAGTTGAACCCTCAACCCCTCTATGACCACTTTCCTCCTGGGGTATTCCAGTGTTTTCATGCATGTAGAGTCAGGATTGTTAAGCACATTTTTACAGATGGGGAAACCGAGGCACATGACTGCAATGAGTATTTTAACCTGTGGGCTCTTCGAGGCAAGCCCTACCCATGCTTTCATCCCGTAACCCAGAGGTTCTCAACCTTTCGAGATTCCAAGTGTTCCTTGGAAAATGCCAGCTCTTCATTCATTTTTGACTACAGAAAAAGAAATGGAGTGATTTTTCTGTTGGAAAGAACTCAGAAGGAACACATCAGGTCAGAATGGTTTTGACATTATGGATTCCTATTGGAAATCTCTGGATTTATCTTCGGAATGATGGTGGCACACCTAACAGTGCTAACCTTGCATGGCACCCTGTGGCACCCTTGAAAGTATTTCAAGGCACCCCAGACCAACCAATGGAACTCATTGCTTCCAATGCCTGGCATGACTGACAGCCCCTTAGGTTCCCCACTCTAGGTTTGGGATCTGATGCTTTTCGAAAAGCTAAAAGCACCTGTGAGAAAAGACACTCCAGCAGCATCTCCACCACAACTGATCCTGGCTTCAAAGGACAACTAGCGAGCAAGGCTGAGGCAGTGGAGAGGCTCATCCCTCCACGGGCTGGAAAAGTTAGCAGATGTAACAACACCAAACAGAAGCTGATGGCAACCAGATGACAGACGGAAGAGCTGGAAGATGCCTGGAACAGTATGCAAGCCTAAATCCCACTCAAAATTTCAAGAGAAGCTTGCCTTGACGTATATTCAACAAAAGGAAAGAAGGTTTCCCCCCTCACCCTGGGAAGCCAGAGAGCTTTCCCATATTGCTAAATCCTTGCATAAAACTTCCTGTCCACTGGCTTCACAGAAAGGGGTGGTGGGGGGGACCTCCCCTGTCATTTATCTCTGGAATTATTCAACAACTCTCAGCTGAGTCAAGAGCTTAGCTAAGCCCAGCCCCAACTGATTTCTAAACAAACTCAACACAGATCCCATTCACAATCTCTATTTCACTGCCCCAAGGCCCACCTGTGGACACAGGCCCAGGGATTGCCTCTGTGTAGATCATAATTACATTCAAATTCCAAGCAGACATTGTCAGATAAGAGCTTGCAAACCTTTTTGTTTGTAGCTTCACCTACATTAAGACAGAGAGGGTTGTTTGATCACTTAATCACAAGCCAGTCAATTTCTCTCATCTTCCTATACTCAGCCTCATACTTCCTAGAGCCTGTCCTCCCATCTGGATCTGAAGGACTGTCCATCTCTGGTAGTCACCACTTCCCTCAGGAGCTGGCTTCAAGTCATTTGTCAAATTCACTGTTTAAAACCAGTGCACTCGTTCTAAAAATCCGACTATGCCTGGCTTCAGCTCCCAGCCACTTGTTCCTGGTTTGGCTCCTCCACTAGCTTAAAGAACCCAACATACCTAAGGCTTCCTTTCCATGATGTCACTTGAACACTAATTGAGTCCTCATGTCTGGTTTTTGCAAGGAGCTCACTATTCGGGTTAAGTCTCCTGCTGTTAAAGCATTTTTTCATGCCCTGAAAGCATGACATCCCATGAGTGCAGACTGGTTCCAATACTACTTAGGTAGGGTCTCTGTTAAAACCCAACACCTGCTTTCTCCCTCTGTCCTCCCCAAAACACAGGGCTCCAGACAAAAGAGCAAGGAGATTTTAGGGGAAGTATGATCACAAGGTAAGGGTACAGGTATATGGAACAGGACTTCTGGGTTCTGTTTCTGCATCTGCCAATGAGCAGAGAAGTCTTCTTGCCTCTGATGCACCTTGGAGGATCTCTAGCTCCTGCTGTCAGGGGGGTGATGATCATCGTGCTTACCATGTGTAAATTTAGGCAGGGTGCTGCTTCATCATAAGCAGCTGGGGAGATGGGAAAATGGAGGTACAGATAAGTGCAACTTGTCTGAGGTTAGACAAGGAACAGACATCTGTGCTGATATGAGCACTTGGGGCTCCCAGCAGCATGGGCTGAATTCTGGTTGCAGTATAGAAGTCATAGGGCAAGCATCTTGGAAAATGGCAACCTAGTCTAAGTCCTGTTACTTCCCAGTCCGCTGTTGCCACACCTGGATTTGGCCTCCCATCTAAGCAGCTGTGATCTACCCCTCTGTTCCACTGAATGTCTGAGCTTCTCGGCTAACCAGGCTCCCAGGGCTGCAAAGTACCTCTCATACCCAGGAAATGGAAAGAGAAGACTCCAGAAACCCAGCAGGCAGCGCCTGACTTCAGGGTGGTGTCCAGCCCTCCCCTGCCTCATGATCCCACAGCATTGGGATGGCAGCTTCCTCTCTCACATCCTTTGCCATGACATACCAACTTCAGTTTCTAGAAAGCATCTGGGGGTTTCCCTTCTGTTTGCAGCAGCTGAAGAAAAAAAAGGGCACTGAACAGAAGCAGCAGGCTTTCCACCGATGCCAAAGCAGTGCCTGGCGTGTAGCCAGACAGAGTTGTAAAACGTCTTCTCTTTGTGGCTGGCTTCCTGTCCAGACCTCACCCTACAGCTGGCTGTCTCAAGTGCCACCACTATTTCTCTCCCAAAGCAGCAGGGTCCCAGATGGAGGACAAAGGTCACAATATAATGCTCCCAGCTGACACAAGGAAAGCATCCCTCTCCTCCTCAAGGTAGCATCAATGCACTGCCTTCAGCTGCAGCATGAATGAGAGCCCCTCATGGATTATTCCTGACTATGGGCTTCAATACTACAATGCCCTGAGCTGGTATAAGCGGAAGGGGCCCCATGGGATGCTCCTGCATTTGATCCAACCATGCCATCCTTGGCTGATGCTAAGTCTTGGGACTACATCATGCTAGTGTCCCCCAGCATAGCTGCAAAAGATTCCTTTGGTGCAACTCTGAAGTCAGGGATTGGGGGTAGAATGGGCAGTACCTCACTAAGACTCCTCTTCCTTTGGCAGTGGGTCATTGTTGAATATGGGCATCAGCATAGTGACCCTAGCTGTCTACCAAGTCCCCCCCATCCTGCAAGTTGGTACTTTGCCAGGTGATCATGATGGGAGTCACTTATCTGTATCTCAGCTTTGCCTTGCGAGTGACCCAAATTGTATTTCTCAGACACACAAATCAGGCTGTCACTCAGCTGCTCTAATTAGACCCTGACACTGAGGAATGCTGATTTGGGCAACATGGAAGGCAGAAATAATTCTGTGGGGAAAAAAAAAATCACCCCTTGCTGCATTCAGTTTCACACATTGCAGTTTTCCCACCCGATTGCAACATTTACACTGTCAGCCTCCCACAAAGTCCATTCAGTGCGGGTCAGTACATGAAGGGCGTGGACAGATGAAACAATTATATCACTTGGAAGTAGGATTTACTAAAGTTCATGTGAATCCATTAACTAATCCATCTGTCCACAATGTCCTGAGGTATAGGACAGGGAAAGCTAAACCGCAATAATTAACCCACCGCTTCATCTGGGGTAAATCATGGTGGTCTAGCATCATATCCTGAAGAACAGAAGCAGATACACAATACAGTTCTAGTGGATTAGCTGGTGCATGCTTATAAGCAGCGATTTCCCCTCACCCTAATATTTAAAGTGATGTAACAGCTGCAAGACTGGCTAATGTGCAAGAGGAAGTGCTTGTCTCGATTTCATTTAATGAAACTTACAAAATAAACCTTCAGTCTTCCTTAACCAAAGCAAGCTGGAGTTCAAGAAAGGCATCCTGCTTGCCCAGCTGATATCACTGTCACTGACACTTTTAGTTTCCATTATGCTATGTCATGAGACAGACTGGCAAGTGGGAGACTCCAGCCCAATGCAAATTCCTCTTTCACTGCTGCTTTTGGACATGGCAGGCTTACAATGACAACCACACTGGTCATCTCAAAGCACTTTCTGAAGGAGGCACATCTTAGTATCCCACCTGTGCCAATGGGGAAGCAAGGATCCGTGACTTGCCCAAGGTCACCCAGCAGGCCATTGTCAGAGTCAGGAATACAACCCAGCTCTCCTTAATGCCACTCCACTGCTCCTGCCATTAGAAAAATCCCTGATGTGATGCAAGGGACTGTGCAGCAGACACCTACCAACACAAGGGAGGCTCTTCAGGCATTGGGCACAAGCCACATAGCAGATGTTTGTGAGCCACTTGCCCCACCCAGATTTCCAAAGGTTAGCACAGACCATGACTGGTGACAGCCCCAGGAAATCCTCTGAGATACAGCAGGACCACAGGATTGTTGGCCATAAGCCCTAGAAAATACCCTGTTCATGGCAGGTAGCACCAGGTGCCCTGCCTGGCTCTCAGAACCTCAGAGAGAGCAGGAGGCTGGAAAGCCAGGAGTCCTAGGGATGGTGGACATGTGAATTCCCCACTTGTAGCTCGACTTAATCTCGATAAAAAGAAGCCGTGTTACACCTAGCAATCAGCAGTTGTCATGGGAGGGCTCTGGGTCTGATCCCATGTTACTTGGTGTGTTGCCTACCACCTCATGAGGACATGCCCTGCAATATGTGATACCAAAACTGGCATCACTGGTATAATGCCAGGAACTCTTACATCCAATTCAGCAATACTACATGGTACTTTTTTTCCCCCAAGTTTGGCTGTGATCTTTTACTAGAGAAAAACCACTCTTGTCCCACTTGGGGCAATGAATCTGGGCAGAAATAACTCCAACCCCAGACTGGCAAAAAGCCAGTCACTGGACCCAGGGGACAACACCCTGCTTTACCATTAGCCTGAGCATGGGAAGAAGGCTCCTTCAAGGAATACAAATGGCCCTCAGTTCCAAAACCACTGCAACCCCCAATGCCAGCATTAGAGCAGACTCTGTTCTCTTCCCTATTCCCACTATTGGGGTATTTTCAGCAATGGTTCATTCTTATGATTCCCTGAATGACAAAAGTTTTCCACTTCCCCAAATACATGTTGGACTCACATCCTGTGACACTACTGCAACCCTCCCAGCCCCAACTCTTAGCACTAGGTGGAGGAAGAGCATCCCAAGAAGGAAATCAAGAGATTCTCCATCTTTTATGGCATCATGAGAAAGGGGTTTCCCTTTTACATGTGCCTCTGTCCTCCTAACTTTCAAGTGGACTCTCCAACCCCACAGCAAACATGAGAAAAGTTTAGAGAATAGAAAGACATCTTATTAATACATGCAAACACACCCCAGCCCCACAGATGTGGCAAGTGTGTTTTCTCTTCCTGTAAACCTTTTCTACCATTTTGGCCTGAGTAGTTTCAAATCCCTAAGTGACGGTCCCACATCCAATGGAAAGATGATCCCAGGCCACTGATCTCACTGTTTGGAAGCAACGGCTGATGCATATTTGATTGCGTTTATGCTGGCAGCTCAGGAAAGGAAGTCTTATATGCATAAACAGAAGAGGTGATGAAGAGTTAACCAAGTCGCTCATTCACCCTTTCTCCCTCCCTCTCCTTCCCCTTATCAGAGTTTACAGGAATCCTTTTCTCCAAATCCAGCCCCTTCCTGTAAGGCAAATCCTGCTGCCTATTAGAAAAAAGCTAATGGCATGGCCTCGACTGCTGGCCTGCACACCTCAGCAGAGTGCTGACACAGCAAAGCTAGAATCTCTTCCAAAGCTGGGCAAATATTTACTAAAATAGCTGCAGGGCTGGAAGCAGGAGCAGTCACAAATGTATTTCTCCTGTGTCCTATTTGCTTTGCAGTTAAGGATGGGTCAAAAGGAGGATGCCAAGCAGGGTAACCCAGGAAGCTACCAGCCTTAGGGGAGCAGTCACTGCCAATGGCCAAGACCAGAGACTTCCTTCCAAGGAAGTCATAAAAGCCCATAATGCACCTGCCTCATGACAGGAGAGTTGCTTATTCATGCCAGGCCCCAGACGGGAAGGCAAGACCCTCAAAAAATGTTCCTCTGACACTCAGAATGCTTTACTGAGTCAGTCACCTCTAATTGCCTCCAGCAGAGCACCACGTTGGTCACACATTGCCCAAGAAGAGTGCTCTGTTACTCTTGTGCCCTAAATTAACAGCTCCTCCAGGGCCGTTCCCTTAGCATTCCTAACGCCCCCATCACCATAGGCCCCATGCATGAACGCATCCTTATTGTGCGCACGTCACATGTCAATGATCTCAATCATCCTTCTATTGCACAGCTCATTTCTCCCCTCTTCCTCAGAAACGTCAGCTGGCTGCAATCTTGCCTAACAAGCCAGATTGTCCCAAGCCACTTGAAAGCAGCCACTCATGATTTATGGCCCTCACCAAATGCCCCTTCCTTTCCAAAAATGACTCTGGGGTGAGCCACTGCAAGTTCCAGAATGATGTTCCATCAGGGCTGGGCCTGTTATCGCTGCTATTTTTATCAGCTTGGCAAAGTTGAAGCACAACAGTCTTCCCTTGTTGCTATACACAGTGCAGCTGGCTTAGCTGGACACAGCACCCCTCAGTTTTTTTCTTATCTTGTTTTGTCAGTCACATACACTTCTACCTGGATGCAATACCCTTTTTCCCTTGCCCCCTTCCCCAAATCTGCACAGTGACTCTTGGGTGGAGAAAGAACCCCAACACAGCCAAGCTGGAAGGAAATGCTAAGCTAAGAGGACATTGTGCTTTCTTGCTTAGTCCCGCAGGAGGCCAGAGAACACCTCCAGGAAGTTCTCGGCCAACCCTGCCAAGAGGTCAAATCATAATCCTACTAAGTGGATGGCAAGATGCCTGCTGACTTCAAGGGGAGCATGATCGCAAGAACAGCCACGTTGTTTCCCATGCGCAGCCCACCCCTCATGTTCAAAGCGGGAGAGCCTCTTGCAAATTGGAAAAGACTCTGGGCAAGCTGCCTGCTCATTAGGATGTGCTGGAACAGCTTGATAATGAAAGCCAGGAAACAGCGCAGATTGATTAGAAGCCCCTTGATTTCCACTTCCTTGAGGTACCAATTCCAGGTTGAGGATTTTAACTTCCCATTCAGGATTCAAGTCAGGGGAATGCAATGTTTCAGGGTGCACTGGGCTCAACCACAGCTCACTACCCGAGTCAGATCAATGCGTGATTCACATGAAATGTCCAACTAGGAATCCCAATGGAGGTTTCCAGGCAGGAACCCTCCATACATTATCTTGAACGGCATCACTAGGAAATGACTCTGCCTTCTAGGGACACTGCCTGCTCACAGCCAAAAAACCCCAGAGATGACTATAAACAGAAAAGGGGCTCTAACTCAAGGGCTAAGGTAGGAAGTTGTTTTCTTTTGCAGCTTAACCAGAAACCCACAGCTGCTGGGAACAATTCAACCATTGTGGTAGATCCAAGCAGAGATCAGTGAGGATTCCCTACTAGCAGTGCCACTGCCTCTGTGCTAAAAGGCAAAGCCTGGTCTACTTCACTTTAAAGCAGGGCCATACAACTGGCAGCCTATACGCTGCAGAGGTTTAACCTATGACACCCCGCCCCCCCACCCCGGCTCTTGTTCTGAATACTGTTCATTACTCCTGCTGCTGCCACCAGGATCTCTGGGCTTCCCCTCCCTCTTCCAAGGTCTGCTTCCTGCCCCCACTACTGTATCAGGAAAGGTGAGAAAAGTAAGGTATTGAAAGGAGAAAGAAATAGCAATTGAAAGTTGTGGATATTGCTCTTTTGTTTTTCTCCTGGGCCTACCAGCTCCTTCATCTAGTGAGACAGAAGAGAAATATTATAGAAAGAGACCTGCTCCCAAGGATTTATTTTAGGTTTATTCTCAAAGAAAATAATTCCACCCTGGAAAAGGATCAATAAACAAGTACAAAAAGTCATAGTCCATGAGGGACATCAAATGTCAAAAATACAGCTGCAGGAAGGGAAGTGGAAGTGAATGAACTTCAACCTTGGAAGATGCACGGTCAGCTTTTGTACTAAAATAACCCCCCTCACGGTCACAGGCATTGCATGGGATACATCACCGTGAAGCACAGGCATGGATTCAAACTCCGCTTGCGTCACATGACAAAAACAAGTTTTTCATCTCTGCCCAGGCTTTCATGAGGGCCTGTCCACTGCATGGATACCCAACCTGGTCAACAGTGCCTGCTCAAAAGAGGAGTAGGACAGGAATTAGCATGAACTGCAGCAGGTCTGGTTTGAAGGGTGCCAGTAGAACTGGGTGGGGGAAGCTGATACAGCAACTACCTGACTTCAAAGCATTTGCAGTGTACCTCAAGCACTAAAACCTCATCTCAGTCCTCTCGTGACAAAAAGTACCCCATTGCCTTTGGCACATTCCTTGTGCATTTTTCTTCCCTCTGGGCTGTTCCTGCTTCTTTGATCAAAAAAAAAAGAGAAAGAATCAAGTTAACAAGATGGCTCCATCCAGAATTGTATCCTCCTCCTCTTCGTGCAATTCTTGCCCCTCTGAGAGATGCAAGGCTGGACAACAATAAAAGAGGGGAGCACAGATTACAGTCACTGGAATGTTGTGCCAGCCCAACACTGGCAGCTGTAGCATCCGACTCTAGAAATCCCTGGAAACTCCCAAGCCAGACAAGGACAACCCCAGATAAAGATGTAAGAGGTCACATTTCTCACCCTTATTGTTTCCTAGTAAAAAAATAGTTAAACTACTATATCAATTTAACAATACAATTTTAGAAACTCCTTGCACTCTGCTCTGTAGACTGTGGCACACAGTGCCTTCATGAAAGCAGAAGATGTATGGTTGCTCTTTAGATGAGATTTAAGTGATTACAGCAAGTTGTCTGTTTCAGAGCACCAGCTTGCGGACAAAGCTGACAGAGATGCACCTGCTGGACGGTACAGAGCCATTCTTTACATCTGTTTACCATATACAGGCCATTTTGCTTATCAGGCATCCAAAGGACTTCAGCCACCAATAGCAAGTGCTGAAACGTACTAGCTGCTGGAACCCCAGGGAAAGCACTATTCTTTTGAGATGCTATCTTGGCACAAATACTATTAAGAAACAAATCCTGTTAAAAAGTTCACAACCGTCCATGCTTCATGGTAAAAAACAGCAACTGGATTATAAAAAAAGTATTAGAAATTATCCAAGCAGCAAGATCAGATAAGATTGTCTCAGTCTTGCAGTGATTGGTGTCAGGAGACGATTGAGAACAGCAAACCAGCCCATGCTGTATATAATGGCATCTCTAACATGCCCAGTGCTGAAGGAAGTAGCCGCCAGAGACACCACAGCTTCTCTTGGGAATCAAGGCACTTCTGGGAGTCCACCGGTGATGGAGCATCTGCACCCACTGCAAATGACTCCCCCCACACCCAGCATGGAGAATCAATGGGATCCACATTGCCAGGGGTAATCCAGGAGCAGCTTTCACTGGATCTCCCATGGCTTCTGTCCTACCTTCTCATCCCCAGCACTGCAGAAGGGAAAGCTGTGTTCACAAGGCAGCAATGGCCTTTGCAGCAACACGGCGGCCGAGGGGCAAGCTGAGATCTGTGATAGCCAGGACAATTTTGGGACTGGACATGGTGGACACTTTCACCAGCTCTGATACCTGCCCAGAGAAAGAGAGGGGGACGAGAATAATTGATGACCAAAGTGGTGGCAGAGGTGCCTAAACCGGGCACTCCAAGTAGTCCACATGCAAGAGGTACCACCCATGCAGGCCAACTGAGCTAGGTTTGATAGGGGGCGGGGGGGCAGTAATTCTGTCACTCTAGATTTAAATACAGGAATCTGGGCTAGCATATAAACTTGCTGCAACTCCTGTAGCAGAAGGCAACTCATGGGGCTGTCCCCATACAAAGATGTGGGTCCCCTGGGTGCTGGTAGATCACACAACTGAGGTGCTTGTAAATATCGTCACTACCAATTCGCCCCTCTCTTGAGACCTCCATCAGAGGATCTCAAAACACTTGGTCACCTTTGATGTAACGAGTGCCCAACCGCCTGCAAGGCTAATATTAACTACACTGCACAAGGGAGAAAGCAGGGCATGGGCACCTAGTGAAACTGCTCTAAGATCACACAGCGAGGCAGCAGCAGAGCTGGGAACAGATCTCCAGAAGTAGCCCCAACTTTAATCCACTCAGTCATTTTCACCTTTGGGAAGCCCAGTTGTTAGGATAAGTGATGCTCCAGCACTGTGACCTTCTGGGTACAGGCTGAGAACCATGGTAATGGACAGAGAACTGGCCCCACTGCATTAAATAAAATGAAGAGTCCCCAAACACTCAAGTCACTTGCCAGTACTGCCCCTTCTCCTGCCTTGTGAGCCCTTCCTTAATCTTAGTAATTAATTATAGGCCTGATTAGGCTTCACAGGGTGTCCTGCAGACCACCAAACTGGGACCATGAGAGAGAACACCTTCCAGAGCTAAGAGGCCTCCTCCAACACCAACCCTGGCACCAACCCTTGGGAGTCCCCCACTGGCCCATTTCTGGGCACACGTGCATGCAGATGTGGGTCTTGCATGTGGGATCTGGAAGAGAGACTTCACCACAGGTACAGAGACTCACCATTGTGAAGGGCATGAACTGAAGAATGCTCCCTCGACTGCCCTGCTCCAGGCAGTCCACACACTCCTCCATGAACCACTGGACAAATTGGGTGTGCGTGCCAGCTGTCTTTGCTCCCAGGATGGAGGAGATCAGGAGGAAGAGGTTTGCTATTGAGGAAGGAGAATAAATGTGGATGTTTGTAGCCACAGGATGGCACCTAAACAGCATGAGCTCTGTACAAAGGAAATTCTCAGTTCATTAGGCCTCTTCCCAGGGACATGCCCACTGTTCCCAAGCCAGGGGGTCCCTGAAGACCGAGGTCTGCTCCCAGTGGGCTCATGGCAAGTGAGGCAGGGAGGATCTGAGCAAGCCAGCCACATCGTTTTATAGGAGTTGAGCTGAACGATGCAACAAGGCACAGAACCAGGACCAATAAATTCCAGTCTTATGCTGCTGTATAATCCCACCTGGAGGGGGAACAGCTCTCCCTTGCAATTACCTAGGACTCTGTTGAGAGGGTCCCTCATGCTGACAGTGTGAAGCTGGGAGGCAGATAGTGAGCTGCTCATTGAACGATCTGCTGGGGAAGAGAAGAAAGACAAGCTCCTGGTCAGGACAATGCCTGGAGCCAAATCAGTCCCATCCACAGTTGCTCTCTGCTCTGACATTTGAACAGTATCACCCCACTCAGGAGGATGAAGAAACAAGGACATCCTTCCAGAGCTATACATCTTCTCTAACATGATCCAAGCCAAAACATTCCTATTACTTTTGGAGATATGGTCCATTGGACAAAACAGGGAAGGGATGTTTACAGCAAGAGCCACAGCTGTCCCTACATGCAAGCTGTTCAGGGAACCTCTGAACCGGATGTCCATGTGAATTGGATTTGCCACTTGAATCCTTTTCAGCACTGACGTAGGATAGAAATTGCTTTTGCCACTGCCTTTGCAATTCAGATTCTCAGGCCCACCCAAGCATGTGTATGTTGGCGAATAGCCTCTGCATCTATCACTCTAATTTTAATGCTGGCGGGTACATAACTGCTCACTATTTTTTGCAGTTAAATATTACTGTGCATCACAGAGATTTAGGCATTCTATAATTGGACTGACAATACCCCTGCTGGTCTCTGGATGCATCATTGTACCTTCCTGTTGTACAAGGCAGTCTCTTCTCATGCCTTCTGCAACAGGTAAGGCTTAGCGATGTTTGTTACAGACCAATCTATCCATCCCCATTTTCCCAAGAAAGCCATGTTCGGCATTAATTTTACTAACAGCCCTAAACTGACACTTGGCAAAACCATGGGCAGGGTAATGCACATTCAAGATTTAACAGAGCCCTTTGCATCAGAGCACTTCATACAACTGAAGTCATAGACATGATATTCTTATGCTTCACATTGCCAGCCACTAAAACATAGCCAGCTGAGATAGAGCGCAGCAAATGTTAAACAGCTGCACAGCAATACTGCAGCAGCACTGCAAGGAATAAAGTTATATTGTTTCAGTGTTGTTATCAGGGTAGAAGAGATGTTCTTTAGGGAAGGTGAAGCCAGAATTAAAATGTGACAGACTTCATTGTTAACACTGCAACTTAGAAGAAACGGAGCAGTAAATCTTTACAGCCAGAGGTGAGGACCTCAGGTTTCTCTCTCAGTAAAGGTAAGCAGTACTGACTTGGGTCAGTACTGGACCAGTAGCAAGGCATCATCTCCTGGGTCATTAACTTCTCTTTCCACAGCCACTTTAGTTTCTTTGGCTGCCCCCATTTGTATGCTGAGCGCATTTAGCTCCTGAAACAAGACAGGAACCCCCTTCCACTGTAGTGAGAACGCCAGTAAAGATTATTTTCACATGTATATTGCTAAGGCAGGATTTCCCAGCTGTTGTTCCACCACCGCAAACAAAACACAAAAAAATCCTATATTTCATTACAAAAGGAAGATAAAGGTGAAACTGTCATGTTTCAAAAAAAAAAGAAAGAAAGAAAGAAATAAGGGGAAAACCATAAGCAAGGCTACACATGCTTCACGAGCAACACAGTCAACAAAAACCACAGGTTTAAAGACATGTCGGAAACAAGCTAGCCAAGAAATTGATGGGCTGAGGACTTAGAAAAGAATGTGCATGGGACATCTCTGATTCATTTCAGATGGATCCGAAAGAACATATTTTTGAACTGCAACATCTTGTTGCTACATTTCGTGCCCACCAATCAGAAGAAAGCCAAGGACCTAGCGTCGTATTTCCTGTTGGAGCTGTCGCAACCATTATTCATCCATATACTAGAAGCACTGAAGTGTTACATTAGAGATGACCTAAAAAGGGTCCCTGGAAATTAATTTAGTTTTGCTTCGGTCTTATACAAAATGGCAATCTGAAATTCCACATTGATTTTTTTTCCTCCTAAGTCATACCCAGAATGTAGACTCTTGTCTACCCTACTCTTGCTGAAGGATTCACAGGAGTTCTCAGATGCACACTGAAAGTTCACCTGTCCTTTACAGCAGGATGGCCAACCTGCAACACGAATGCCATAAGTGACACAGGCAGCCTCTGTGTGTGGCCCACAGCAGACCAGGAGGCAGCATGGAAAACAAAGTGGCAGGTAGGGCAGGGAGCAGAAAGGAAATCAGCAAATTGGGCAGACAGCACAGGGCAGGAATCAAAAAACACAGTAGCAGATCAGCCAGGGGAAGGGGACCAGACTGGCATTCAGGCAGAGTGTGGGGCTAATTTGTGGCAAACTTGCCAAAAACATTGATCCTCACTACCTTACATAAAGGGCAAAATGGATAATGCTTTACCTTGCTTTTGAGTGTCTGCTGAATATTGGTGTAAAAAGAGGTTTAAAACAAACAGAATGACTTTATTAGAGATCTCTTTCCCCTCGGGTGTTTCATGCACTGTAGAGAAACACACAAATGCCCCACCTTCTGGGCTTTGAGTAAAAGAGGCAAAATGGATTCTCAGGAGATCTATAAAGCTGTCCTAAATGCTGTATCACTGTGCAACTCCCAAGCAGGTGATGCAGTTTATCCAAATAATGAGTTTGGGTTTCCTTCAATTTGCTTCCTAAAACATTGTGCTATATTTACTGCATACTGTTAAATAACTATGTTCTACCCTAGATAGAGGTGGCTGCATTTCAGTGCTGGGCACAGCACCTGCTATATATAAACAAAGAAACCCAATGGATTTTGGCTACTTACAGTATTTTCTCACACAGAATATGCATTTTTTTCCAACGTTCAGCTGCTAGAATTGGGGTGCATATTATCAGAAACAGAACACAGTAATAACAGTATAGGCTCTGCTGGGTGAGGGGTGGGAGAAAAGCCAAAGCAACACTGCAGTGCTGAACCTGAACCTCCCTACTGCTAGCTGGTTAATGAAAGATTTTTTTTTTTCCCAATTCTGACTTTCAAAAACAAGGTGCATATCTTATTGTTGGAGGGGGTATGGTATGTGGAAAGATGGTAATTCTATGCAATATCAGTGAACCTTTACAGCTGTAAAGATTAGGGATAAGACTAGCACTGTGCATTGATGTAGCAGTTTGCATATGTGCTTAATAAATATGACGTTATTAACGTTATTGTAATGAGGTAAGTCAGTATTAATATCCTCAGACTAGAGTTGTAGGAGGATTGCTAAGCAGAAGCAGAAGCAGAAGCAAAGGGCTGTGGCTTTGGCCAGGCCACATCAGAACCCAGTCCTCCAATTTCCTGCACTTCTATATTAGCTGTGAGACCCTGCCTCCAGAAAGCCATGTCCATGATCATACTTACTAGGACTGGACAGAATGTTGGCATCTTCCTCGTTGGAACTCAGCAGGCGCATGAGTTTGGATGGCTGTGTATCATCCAACGGGAAAAGGCTAATGTAATCCTGAAGGGGCAGAAACACAAGGAGTCATCCTCAACCGCATCATTTTGCATGGAGGAGTGGAGTGCAGAGTAGCACCAGGAAATACAAGGTAAATTTCAGATATCAGCCCTGCCAGCCCCTGGGGGTCAGTGCAGCAAAACTGAATGGTATAAAGCATGTGGTGTGTGTTCAGGTAGAAACTGAACATGCAGCTCACAGGGGACAGGTGGGTTCTGAGTCAGCCCAGCACAGGTTCTTCACAGCTGTTATTTTATAATCCCCACAGAAGGAAAATGAAATCAAGGAAAGATAAATAAGGTCAAGAGATCAAGCCCCACCCAGCACTAGCTTCTGGTGACAGCTCCCAGGAACCCCAAATGGCTGATTCTCATGAGAAAGCTCTTTGAAGTCACTGGTTTTTCAACCCACCCCAAGCAGCTGCTTAATATTGGTTTTACCTTATGCATATTATGCATGTGATACATGATATATACCCACAACCCAGGGCCCAGTTACACACACACACGCACACACACAGAGCCTCCTACCTCAATATCCTCACGGTGCCTCTTTTTCTGCCTGGCTGATGCCTGCCCCCTGTTGTGGGAGGAATATGAGCTCAGGGCACACCAGACAGAGAGCCTAGAATTGGAATTATAGGAAAGGAAAGCAGGGTGAGCTTTTGGAGTGCTGGCTCCCTGGATTCAGTACCCCTCCCCATCTGACTTTCACTGCAGAAGGCCAGTAGAGGGTGTTCAAGATGACATGGGCTATGTCAACAGGCGATTAATTATACAGGGGGAGGCAGCACATCCTTCCTAACCAGAAACAGAAGCTTATCACTCCCTCCACCTGTGTCTCTACCTGCCAAGCTTCAAGTGCACAAGATTCAGGACACTTCTCCTGCCTGTTCTAGCATCTAGGATGTGGGACTGGGAGTCCAGACTCCTCGTTCTCCTTGCTTTAGGAGAGTGGTCTAGTGGCCAAGGCAAGGTTGATGGACAAGAGTCAGAACACTTGGGCTTTATTACTGTGTACAGGAGAGTGATCCAGTGTTTAGAGCACAGGTATGGACAACAGTACTTTTGAGTCCCATCCCCAGGCATGCTACTGATTTGCTTGGAGAGTCCGGATCACTTTCACTCCCATCTCTACAGACGGCTCACAATGCACACTTCCCTTCTGAATGGCAACAGGACAAGCCTTTCAAGATTCACCCTGCATGATTACCACCAGCTGGGGATCCCTTACTTGGCAAGAGCCTTGCCGGGCGGGTCCATCAGCATGTGCCACTTGGAGGAGTCTGTAAGCAGGTTGGGCAGGATGTGGCCCAGCAGAGTTAATGTCAGCTGCTGCATGTCCAGGCAGAAGACGGAGTACAGCAGTTCCACAGCCCGCAGTGTGTGCTCCTTACGGGTTTCCTTCAGCAGCTCCTAAGGAAGGTGGTGGCAAGGGCAAGTCAAGGACTGGCAGCCCCTATTGCTATCCCCAGACACCTTTGGCCCCCAAAATGCTGACACTCCTGTACATTACATCAGCTGCTACATACACTTAAGAGAAAGCCAGGACTCCTGGATACTATTCCCAGGTCAGTGAGGGAGTGTGACCTAACAGCATCACCAAGAGCAGTGAGTCTCAACCAAAGTGCTGCAAGATCCTTAAGGATACCACAGAACGCTGCATATTATTAGCACTGTTAGGTGTGCAAACACCTCCACACAATTCAAAAGATAGACCCAGAGATTTCCAATAGGAATCCATAGTGTCACAGCCATTCTGAGCTGGTGTAGTCTCTCTCAGTTCTTTGCAACAGAAGAATTGCTCTATTCTTCTTCTGTAGTCAAAAAATCAGTGAAAGCATAGAGCTGACATTTTTCAAGAGTGCCCCAAGTCCCCCAAAAGTGGGGAACCACTGAAATAAGAGCCTCAGGAGTCCTAGGTTCTATTCCCAGCTTTACTTTTGACTGGGCATGTGGCTCAAGGCAAATCCTTTCACACACATCCGCTCTCTATCCATGCCTCAGTTTCCCCACTTGTAAGCATGTCACCATTCTATACACCCCAGCCCTGGCACAATGAGCCTACTCCCTATCCCCCTGCCCAGACTTCATCCCATACCTTGACTAGGTTGTTGCAGAACCAGTAGACTCCCCCCATATGCAGCAGTGTGTCAAATATGTGAATGGAGCGGCTGTCCACCCAGCCCTTCTCCAGCACCTTGGTAAAGACACCTGTCAGGACCTCCTTGATGGGCTTCTTAGGGGGCAGAAGGTTCCAGTAGGGAATGGTGTCCATGCCCGTGGAGGGGAATTTGATCTGTGTGGCGGTCTGCTGCAGGACGTCTGCACACATGTGCTCCAGAATGGAGCTCATTATCACCACACTGCAAGGCAGAGACAGAGAGGAGCTGAGCAATGACAGAGAGAGAGAATGGGGCTGAGATTTAAAAGCCACAGGAGTTAGAGAAGAACACGAGGGTCTAACTCCCACACCATGAACTGCACTGCAATGGAGAGACCGGCTCAGAGTCACCTCCCTTTCCATATCCCCTCCTGTTCACCCTTCATGGACCCACGCCCACACATCTTCTGCTTCAGGTGTCCATGCAACACTTCTGTAGCAACTACAGTCTTTACATGCATGGAAACAATGACACCTCTCTGGTTGCAGCAGCTGCAAGTAAGAAGCAGCAGCCAGTCATATGAGAGCTAGCAGTGCTCTGAAATCCATTTAGAGAACAGGCAACACAGAGGAGGCAGGGGCATGTGCTTTCAGAAGGTTTTTCTAACATTTTAGAACTAGTTGGGAAACTTCACAGAGCCAGCACAGAAGAAGCTCACCATGCTCCCATCCCCACTCAGCACATGATCACTCCCTAAAGTTTACTCAGCAGAGCTTTGTCTAGGCAGGTGTTAAATGTCCTGAAGCCTGAGCGCTTCCTCCCCGAGTGATGACACCATTGCCCCAACAACACATCACCCTGCCATGCTGTGCCCTGGCCCCCACCCTGCTCACCGCTCATTGTAAAACTGAAGTGTGTTCTCGCTGTACAGGGGTGTAGCAAGCTGTCGGATCATCTGCAGTGACTTCTCCCTCTCATCCAAGCCCAGCATCCGAACATGGGCCACCAGCCAAGCCACTGCACACACGGCCATGCTGCACACCTTCCCCTTGATGTTATCAGTGATCTTCTAAGAGCAGGACACATGGAGATTCAGCACTGGACACGAGTACAGTGCCATCCCCATCTCATTTCAGACAAGCCATGTCCCTTCATGCTGCTGAGGAGTCCTGCCATTATGGAACCACAACCACCCCTAGTGTGGCTCAGTGTAACTCCACTGAAATGGATGGGAGTCAATCTGGCCCTCAAGGTCTGATCCAAACCAAACTGACATCCATGAAGAGATGTCTATTGGCATCACTGGCTTTATGCCAACCTCTGGGGCCAATTGCTGGGAGGAAGCAGTCACTCTGAGCACTGTTACAGTGCCCTCCCTCCACAAGCCTCAGAGCACTTTGAAGGTGGGGGTCATTATTCAGGCTCTATAGATGACGAACCTGAGGAATGAAGATAGGCAGCAGCTACCCAAAGTCTTGAGACAAATCACAGAGGCAAATCGCAAAGAAGGGCTTCCAAGTGTCTTAACTTGACCCTTTCTATGCGTCTCCCAAAAGCGTGGATGTTGGTTAGTTTCCACTGCAAGCCTCAAAGGACTCCTTATGCTCAGGCAACTTTCACAAGGAAAGGCTGGAGGTGACTGAGTGGAATGTAAAAGCTACCTCTAACCATGAGATGCTTGGGGAGATTTTATAAAACCACAGAGCTGGTAACATGAACCTGGACCCAACCAGACAGGATGAGAGAGATCATCTAGACTCTGTCCTAACCTGGAGAGCTCACAACCACCTCCTACCTGGCTGGCACTAGAAAGAGAAGCTCCTGTGGAAGACTGGTACAAGCTGTGACACACAGATTGTGCCTCCAGTGAGCTATTAACACTCCCAACATGAGTGCTGTATTCTAGGTTATTTTAGCCTTGATAAGAGATGCTGGATTAACAACTCTTGAAGCAGACTTGCTTGTCTAACAGACAGGCAACCTGTGACCACCACCATGCCCCCACCCTAACCTGGAGGCAGCAGTAAGGAGGGAATTTGGCTCCTGGGGCTGATTTGGGTCCCAGTCTCTCTACTGAGGCTGCCATGGAAGGTAAGAGATCAGAGATACAAATACCTCTAATCTACTCCAGCTAGGGAAGAGGTCTGCTGAACACACAAGGGAAAGTATCAAAGCAACACTTACCTGAATCGACTCAAAAGTGAGGACTCCATTCTCCCAGGCATTGAGGATCTCCAGGATGGCAGCCGAGATGCTCAAACAGGCCTCATGCCATTTCATCTGCCTGCCCAGGAGAGAAAGAAACTTGGGTTAATGTCAAAGTCAAGACCTAATACTAGCTCAAAACAATCCTTCTATCTAAGTCCTCAGGCCCGCACTGTTCAATCTCTTTATTAGCGACTTGGACGAGGGGGTGAAAAACATCCTGTTCAAATTTGCTGATGACACCAAGAGTTGGGGCGAGGTGGGCATGCTAGAAGGGAGGGACAGGATACAGCTGGACCTGGACAGGTTACAGGGGTGGACAAATGAGAATAGGATGGGATTCAATACTGACAAGTGCAGGGTACTACACTTGGGCAGTAAGAACCAGCAGCATACCAATAGGCTGGGGAACTCCCTTCTCGAAAGCACAGTGGCAGAAAGAGATCTTGGAGTCATTATTGATTCCAAAATGAACATGGACCGCCAATGTGAGGATGCGGTCAGTAAGGCCAACTGCACCTTGTGATGCATCCGCAGATGCATCACAAGCAGGGCCAAGGAGGTGATCCTCCCCCTCTATGCAACAGTGGTCAGGCCACAGTTGGGGTACTGTGTCCAGGTCTGGGCACCACACTTTAGGAGATATGTGCCCAGCATCAAGAGGGTCCAGAGGAGGGCCACTCGCATAGTCAGGGGGCAGCAGGGCAGGCCCTATGAGGAGAGGCTACGGGACCTGAACCTGTTCAGCCTTGACAAGAGAAGGCTGAGAGGGGACCTGGTGGCTGTCTATAAACTTACCGGGGGGACCAGAGGGGAATGGAAGAGAGCCTGTTCACCCAAGCACCTCCCGGAGTAACAAGGAATAACAACCATAAGTTGTTTGAGAGTAGGTTCGGGCTGGACATTAGAAGGCACTACTTCACAGTCAGGGTGGCTAGGATCTGGAACCAACTTCCAAGGGAAGTGATGCTGGCTCCTACCTTGGGGGTCTTTAAGAGGAGGCTTGACAATTACCTATCTGGGGTCATACGAGCCCAGTATTCTATCCTACCCAGGGCAGGGGGTCGGACTTGATGATCTACTTAGGTCCCTTCTGACCCTACACCTACCTACCTACAGCAAGTCAAGTGCTCATAGCACAATGGTCCATCTGGGATGTAGCTGAGCTGATGCATGTGCCCCCTGCTGGCTACCAGCTCTGGATTCTAGTAGCTGTCTGACAGGGGAAGGGATTAAAGGCATGGTAGGTTTGTGCCTGACAGGCTAGCCAAAGTAGATATACAGTAAAAATTATCTGGCATTTTACTAACCGGAATACTCTATTAACCAGAATTTCCAGTGCTGGGATTGAATCTCCAAAGAGGCGGTAAATTATGTACAGTACAGTAGTGTAAATAATTTTAGTTATAAGTGTTACAAGTTTAGTTATAAGTGTAGTGTGAAGTGTACTGTACTTTAAAGTTACATGTAGTACACTAGTGACAGCGCATGGCGTACACCTAGACCACTTAAGTGTACTGTACATCACTGTCTCAGGTTTTCTCTTCACTCCAGTGCTGCTTTACTACTACTTCATTAGTGAGTACCTGTATACTATTTGATTCTTTATACAGTATGTTATACTGTAATGTACTGCATACTAATTCTTTGAAAATTTACACTACAAGTATGGCACTGTATTCCTTGATAGTATAAAACTCTCAGATAACACCCCCCCCTCCCATATGCCGGATAACAGAGCTTTTACTGTATACAGATATCTATCTATATTACACACACGCATGCATACATGGAGAGAGAGAAAGCACATGCAAGTAAGCAAGTTAACCTGTTCTGTTGGCAAGGTAGCCAAGTCCTGGCTGGCTTGCACTACAGGCACAAGTGGTACTGTGTTCATTTCACAGAATCGTTAAAAATTAGGATGGGAAGGGACCTCAGGAGGTCATCTAGTCCAGTCCCCTGCTCAAAGTAGGACCATCCCCAACAAGATCATTCCAGCCTGGTCTTTGTAGAACTGGGCCTTAGATACCTCCAAGACTTGGAGACTCCACCATCTCTAGGTAACCCATTCCAGTGCTTCACCACCTCCCTAATGAGAAATTTTTTCCTAATATCCAATCTAAACCTCCGTTACTGCAACTTGAACTTCCATTTCAATGGAATAAAGTTGTCTAGAGAGCCAACTATGCAGTGACACCACAATTAATCGCATCGTTCAGGGCTTAAACCTAAGCCTAAACCTTTGCCTACTCAGTCCCAGTCATGAGCCATACTTTTACTAAAATAATTAATAACTTCCTATTAAAGACCGAGAAACTAAAGGACTTTTTCCATTCTCAGTTGAAGCATTTGAACTGTAAAGGACTAGGGCAGGTTCTTATTCCAACAGTATCCCTAAGCCGACCCTTCCCTTTAGCTGTACAGGTTTATTTTGCTGGGGAAAAGTCTCTGACAACCATCTATGGTATTCAGGAGAGTATTAACTGTTTTGCTGGAGGAAGTAGTTAGTCAAGATGCTCTGGGGTTGCTAGTCATTGAAATGGTTGTTGAAGTCCAAGCCCCATTTTCTTGAAGATACAAGAGGACAAACACATACTCAGAGGAAAAGTGGCAGGGCAAAGATGGAAAATGCAGGTTCTGCCTCAGATGCCAACTCTCACTTGCAACCTCACTGCTCCAGGCCCATGGGTCCAGCACACCTGAGATATGGCAAACTCAAACCAGCATTGGATTACTGAGGGGATTGTTTCTCACCACCTCACAGGCAAGGGCTCCCAGCAGTGTTGTTTAAGTGATGGTCCTGGCCAAGCCCAATTTTTGAAGAGTCAGAGAGAGAGGAAATGAAGCAGGGAAGGAAAATAGCAGCAGGAATCCAAGCCTCATGTTCCAGCTGGTATTTAGAATCCAGTAAAAGCTGGTGGATGCGGGGATGCCACGTGAATGCTTCAACAGAACCTGGTGTGCTCAGAGTATCTCCCAGAACAGGATGATAAAGGCCTGGCAGCGCCATGGTGACCCCCAGGATGGAGCATGGGCAGCAGGAATAGCAGGAAAGTCTCTGGCCCATCTGAACCTCCCCTGGGTATTCTCTCACTTTATTTTTAATAGCCCCAAAAGGCAATGCTGGGTGGAACAGTCTGTCCCCTCGTTATTTCATTCACTGATTAGGGCTAGAATCCAAGACACCACTCTGGTCCATTCATTTCTTAAGATTACAGGAAAGCAAGGCCAGAAGGGACCACATGGGGACATCTTGTCCAACCCCCTTGCTCAGTGCAGAATCATCACAGCCAGGTGTTTGTCTAACCTTCTCCTGAAAATTTCCAGGGATGCAGATTCCACCACTTCTCCAGGTAGCTTGTTCCAATACTTGATATCCTCCTAGTCAGTTCTTCCTGCTCTCCAACCTAAAATTTCCTCTCCTGCAGTTGGAAGCCACTGCTCCCAAGTCCTGTCCCTTACAGCCACAGTGGGGGTGGTGGGGAGGGTGGAAATCGGTCTCCACCCTCTTTATAACCACCCTTTAGGTATCTGACGACTTATCGAATCTTCCTTCAGTTGTCTTTTCTCCAGTCTCCTTTGTTTACAAGCCATAATCTTGACACAGCCCTTGGCTGGTATTCAGGGCTCTTCTATTTGGGTTCACTCAACCTCTCACTCTCTTGAGCAATTTTTCCTACCAGCAACCTGGACCTTCCTTACCCCAATAGTCTGTACTACACAGCAGAGCTGCTATGTCACCACCCCCTACCCAGCAGAGCTACTTACACCAGCTTCATTTCTGAGGAGTTGTTCAGCAGAGCAACTAGAGACTCCACCTTTGTTGAGTCAGGCCGGAAGCAAGGATGATCTGGGTTGAGGATCTTGCCCTCCTCAGGCATGCACGTCTGCATCCAGGTCTCGAAGAATGGCACCTCACCAGTGGGGCTGGACTCTGAGAGGATCACCTAGCAACAAATACAAGCCAGCAGACTCTTCAGAAACCTGCCCCACAGAGCAGATAGCCTGACACCCAACCCAAGCACCCCCCAACACACGCACCACCTAACAGCCACAGGAGGCTCACAACTGAGACAAGAGCAGCCCCTAGTGGCCAAAGTGGCTAACACCAGGGGACTATTCCAGATGGAAAGGCTATTCCAAGTAGGTCATTATGCTCTCCCCAAAACAGGACTCAGAAAAGGCAGAAGATTCCCATGCCAACAGCATAGTAAACAGATGCTATGTTCCACCCTGGAATTATCTATATTTCAGCAGCAAGGTGGAACTATAGCTCAGAGGTTTCTAAAAATCACATGGGGCTCTCTCTATGGATGAAGGAGGCTATCATCACCATGATCCAGTACATCTACGCCGAACCGGGGTTCCCAACCTGTAAGTTTTCCAGGGTGAGCACCAAGTACTCATGGGCTCAGCGCTCATCAAAACCTCTCTAGGGGGCATGACTCCCCTGTAATCCACACACTCAAGAATCACAGGTATGGATGGTGGTGGCCCCGGTAGTTTTTCACCTGAGGTTCTTCTCCCAAAGCACTCCTAAGCACAGGACTTCTTGGCCACACAAAAGGGATTACGCTTGGGCTCGCAGGAGCTGAGATGCTGCGTCATGCCAGACTCCTGGCGTGGGTGAGCCAGTGTGTGGAATTTCCACATGGTCATACCTAGCTGCAAACATGCAGCCTCTACACTCCTTTCTGTGCAGTCATCAGGATTCACCCTGGTGTGCTGGGGCAGCGCCCTACAAACTCACCAGTGAGTTAGCAAATTGAGGGTAGAGAGAAGTGCATGACCACAAATCACATCATAGGTCAATGAGCAATGAAAATACAGTTGGGTATAGCTGGTCCTGCCTTTGGGCAGGGAGCTGGACCAGATCTGGGCACCCCACTTCAAGAGGGATGTGGACAACAACATTGAGAGGGTCCAGAGGAGGGCCACCTGCATGATCCGGGGACAGCAGGGCAGACCCTACAATGAGAGGCTACGGGACCTGAACCTGTTCAGCCTTCACAAGAGAAGGCTGAGGGGGGACTTGGTGACCGTCTATAAACTCACTAGGGGGGACCAGAAGGGTTTGGGGGAGACCTTGTTTCCCCTAGCACCCCCCGGGATAACAAGGAATAATGGCCACAAGTTGTTGGAGAGTAGGTTTAGATTGAACATCTGTAAGAACTACTTCACAGTTAGGGCGGCTAGGATCTGGAACCAACTTCCAAGGGAAGTGGTGCTGGCTCCTACCCTGGGGGTCTTTAAGAAGCAGCTTGATGCCTACCTGGCTGGAGTCATTTGAGCCCAGTTTTCCTCCTGCCCAGGCAGGGGGTCGAACTTGAAGATCTACAAGGTCCCTTCCGACCCTACTTCTATGATTCTATAAGTGCTTGAGGCCCCTTCCCACCCTGTTTTCTATGATTCTGCCCAAAACGCACAGTTGGTTGCAACATAGCTCAGAGATCTCCAAGCACTGCACAGAAGTGAATTAATCAGAGCTGCAAGGATGAGTCATGCTACACCAAAGATGTATTTCACTTGCCAATCCATATGCCCCTTTCAATATTCCCTTGGCACAAGTCTGGGCTCGTGTGATGAGGTGAGTGGCTTGTGAAAGGAAGCTGAACCCTTTAGGTGTGCACACTGAATCCCTCAGGTATGGATGCAGGGAGACATTTACGAGGCATCGGTGGCACCAGCTTCTGAGTGATTTTCTTGGTACCTGTGCTCCATTTGTTAGCTGTCCTGAGCTCAAGGGAGCTGGGGTCACCCTCACACACCATCAGGATTCATGACTGAATTCTGAGAGGGTTGGTTTATTTCCTGTTCAAACCCTGAGCAATCTGAAAATGCCTCCCTTAAAACTGTTTTTCTCATTGACCGAGTTTTGTCCAAGGTGAAATGTTTTCAGAATGTTGTTTAAAAAAAAAAAGTTTGTCAGGAAGTTCCTTCAGGTCTACAATACAACTATGGTGGGTGAGTAACACAGACACCCAAACCCAACCAGCCAATAGCCAATGCACAGCTCAGAGACCAGGTCCTGGCTAATACCTTAACCCCTGAGCTGTTCTGGGGTGGCTGACCTCTCTCCCATTTTATCTGAACTTTTTCCAAAGGTCTCAGGTTCATTCTGCATCTGAATGAGAACAAATTTCAAAGCCTCAGAAATATCTCCCAAAATGGAATTGATCTCCAACCAATCCTATGAGTTGCATGAGTGTGGACATGTTACACCAGGGGTGGGCAAAATGTGGCCCGCCAGGCCATTCTATCCGGCCTATGGGGCCCCTAAAAAATTTATATTTAGCTGCCCCCGGCTGCCTGTCATGCAGCCCTTGTTGGCTTGCCAAAACTCAGTAAGCGGCCCTCCGCCCAAAATAATTGCCTGCCCCTGTGTTACACACTAGTGCTCCCAGGCAGGCAACTTTAAGCATCAATCCCTGCTTATGTAGTATTGCAGGAGCCAGAGAGATAAGAAAAGATTTAGCAGATTATTCGGCCCATCTCACTGAAAGGTATGCATGCCGAGCATAGCATGAGGAAGACCACTGCAAGGGTCAGCTTTGCATGGAGTAGGAGGGAATTGTCCTTCCCATCTGTAATATCTGTGATTCTACACGGAGTTGTACCCAATGACCAAAGTCCAGTGTGGAAAGCTAAGACATGCAACTGGAAAGGGAACTAACAGCTTAAACCACAGCTGCTGATTTTTGTAGGTTGATAGATTTTAAAGCCAAAAGAAACAGCTCTGAATGCCTACCTCATTCCTGTGTTCCACAGGCCCTGGGTGTTCACTCAGATTTCTGGAGTAGAAGGAAGTACTCTGTCCAACCAAATATTTAGGTAACCTTACACTTGGGATGACCCACCTACAGACTTGACACCACAGCCTAATTGTCAAAGGGTACAAAACTCTGAGAGCTGAAATCCAGGTTTTCATCACTTGTAGGAGAGAAATCAGTGTGTCAGTTGCCACACAAAAGGGAGTCCCCATAGTCCCTCACACTTCTTGGCCTTTTGGCTTGGAAATGAAAAAGTGGGTTTCTAAAACTAACCAGATAAAATTCCACGCACAAGATGTTCCAATCATAGGGAAGCATTACATGAAATTCTCAAGAGCGAGTTAGACAGATATTGCTTAGTCAGGGATGATCCTGCCCTGAGCAGGAAGCTGGAGTAGATGACCCTCAGGTCCCTTCCAGTCCTACTCTCCTATGATACTATGATACAAATGGAGAGGGATGGGCATCAAACCCACACCTCCAGAGTACAAACTTCTGTTGCCAGAGCGAAGACACACCCCCTTCCTTAACTCAAAGCTGTAGCATACTCAATAGCATCTCTGTGATCTGGCCACTAGAGGAGGGCAGAGAGCCAGCATAATAGCCTGAATCATGGTCTGAGCTCATGTTCCCTCAGTCAGGATCTCTATCTAGATTACACAGGATCAGGCTTCCTGGTAATCTGACATGTCCCCTCCCATCTTCTACCCCCACAGTGCACTCAAGATAAGAACGGAACAGCAATCTACCTCAGAGCCGTAGGTCTGCGCGACATGGCACAGCATGAGGAAGGAGATGTCGAACAGCAGGGCCCGGACTGAGGCCGCCTTGGCTGGGGAAGGAGAAGCACAGGCATTACCCTGGCACCAAGGCAAGTTTTTAGAAGAGAGGGAGGCATCTGTGATCACTGCTGGAGCTAGAACATCCCCTGTTTTGTTACAAGAGGCGCTTTCTAACCCTGGCTCACACAGTGCCTTCTCCCTCAAGGGCTATTGTTCAGGACTCAGAACCCAATGGGATGCTATCAAGTGACCGTTCCTCAATCCCACCACATCAGAACATGCTGTCATGCTCAAGGCTGTGCCAACACAGCTCAGCTCCCCTACATGTCAGACCCACCCAAGTGACCAAGATATCAATAGCCTGATGGCCACAGAACCCTTCCTTAAGTCACACACCCTCCTCAAAAACACTTACCCCAACACCTCCCCATGGCACTACTATGCTACCAGGCAACTAAAACTTCCTTTCCTCCAATGGAAGGTCAGCGCATTGAACATATTTAATCATATGCAAATACATTCAGAATCCTTATCTTGGTTTCTGTACTCAGACATCATCCCTTCCAAAGTAGGAGACACTATAAGGCATTGACAGCAGGCTAATCTCCCTTCTGGAGCCCCAGGGATTTGGGGTAGGGGAAAGAAGGAGTCATTCTTTCCCCCAAAGCACACCCACCCCCTGAACAGTGTAAATCAGTTGGGGGGCAAAGGCGGGGGCTGCACCAGAGCATGCACGTGCTCAGTGAGAGGATAAAGAGCCCTAGTGAGCACTGCAACCTGCTGCCTTGAATCAATGCCCCCTTGTGCAGGGATCCTATGCTGGCAGTGCCTGGTACAGTGCTCCCTATTGTTATGGTACAGTAGACAGAGTTCTGTGTTAACTCCATCATAGCCAGTACATTCAATCTAAGGGCCTGGGCACAGGGCCCAACACCTGGTATGAAGAGACTGTATGGTTCATACTGTAACTTAACACACAGGCAGACTTACAGCCTTCTCCGCTGATGTGCTTCGTGAATTCATTCAGCCTAAAGAGAAGCAGGGAAAGAAGCAAATAAAGCATTAGATGCAGCAGATTTGGCCTCTGCTGCTAATGAAACTGAAGCCCCTTTTCATTCCCATAGCAGGGAGAGAGGCAGGGCAAACTACCCAGGAACAGTGCCCCATACCAAAAGCCTCAACTCCTGCTTGCCAGGGCAGCTGGGTGCCAGGAAGCTAGTCAGACCTTTGACCCACTTTCCAAACAGGGCTGGTATCTAACTTGCCAGTTCTGACCAACTCCTTTCTCTCAGCTGTCTCGATGGGCATGCCCCCTTCTGAAGACAGAAGGAGCAGGGGAAGCTTGTTGCTAAGGCACTGGGCTATGACTCAAGTGATCTGGGTTTGGTGCCCAGCTCTGCTAACACCCGCTCTGTACAACCTTGGGAAAGGCACTTCTCTCCAGATCTCCTTTCTCCACTGCAGAAACAGAGATGGCAACATTTGCCTTTGTCTCATCCATTTAGATACATGGGATAAGAGTGGGCACACAGACAATTACCATGAGCATCTGATAAGCAGCAAGTCCCCGCCTACTGTTAGCTCATGCTAGTTAGTCTTTGTCCACCCCCTAAATAGGCAAAGGGTGAGAGGGGAAAATGAAGGCTCAGAAAGGGGAGACTGTCTCAAGGACACACAGTAAGTTAACAACAGAGCTGGGAATGGAACCCAGCAGCTCAGGTTCCCTAATCTCCCTCCCCCCTGGACCACCCTGTCCCTTGACCCGGCTTAGTAAGAGCTACTACATCAACTAGCTTCTTAAACAGAACCACCACCACCAATGCCCAGCACCACCCTGCAGTTCTAACCAGCTGTAGCTATCCTTAATGCACAGATCAGAACAGTGCTCCTGTACTGCATCAACCACCTTGCTGGTCATGCTCTCCTCCTGTGGCACATGAAGGCTTTTTAATCACGTCTTCTGGGGCTGTGATGTGTGAAAGTGAGAGTGGACACCCCTTCTGGCCAACAGTTTGCCTAAGAAAGTAGGGGGCAGGACTTGATGGCCAAAACGCCCTGCCCAGTCCTGTGTTTCTATATCTTAGAATTGCTCCCCATCCTGCCACCTAGGGAGAGTATGTTACTGACCCAGTGCCTGCGTTCATTTATGCTACAGTGGCAGGGGCAGGCTGATTCTGTGCCTGGGTGGTATGTTTCCATCCCAAGATGAAAATGAAAGCTCCATAAAGGGATCTGAGCTTTCTGCAATGCCATCCATTTCCAGAGGCTGATGAAAAGCAGCAATTAAAAGCGTGTTCCCAAAGCCCTGTGGGGGGCTGCATTCCCACTGCCAGCTGA
>NW_005842040.1:1195171-1203299 GCF_000455745.1 Alligator sinensis | reverse complement strand
TCTTCCCCAGAGCATACAAGGAACATAGAGAAAACTGATCCAGCTCCGAAAACATCTCCTGGATGTCTAAAGCTACCTGCTTCCCCCTTCCTTTGGCTCACAGAGAAGTGAAGTCAATGGAACACACATGCCACACCGCTTGCCTGGGCAAACCTGCTTCCATCAATGACCCAATGATGTGAGGACATCATCTCTGCAGACTCACTTGATGAATTTTCGAGCAAAAGATTTCAGTTTCCCTGTCGCTGCTGCCGCAGCCAACAACAGATCCAGGCTCTTCCCAGACAACATGTGGCCCAAGACCCCTAGCAACCCCTCAGGAGATTTGGAGTGATCTGCATCCATGGTCTAGCAAATAAAAAAGAAAGTAGGGAGAAAGCAAATCAATGTAACATAGCATGATCAAGTAGCTTTGAACCTCTAGACACAAATGGAGCTTCCTGAATGGCTGGTGATGATGTCACAGGGAGGTCTGTCATGATCCAAACTGGCCTAGCCCTGATCTACATAAAAAATACAGAATGGTTACAGTAGCTCAGCCACCACCCAAGAACAGCTGTAATTACCCATAAGCCACCACTTGCAGAGGCTTAAGTGAGACTAATGGAACAAAATGTACTACTGCTTCAGAAGCACAGGTAAAGCTGCTGCCATAACAATGCATCTACTTGAAGGAACTTGGAGAAAGGCAAGCAAAATGCTCCCTAGATACAGGGCTGATTCATACAGCTAATCCAGATCTGGATGTTTTAATATGCTGCACAGGGGCAGCAATTCCAGGTGCAGTTAATGGGATGGCTCAATCTGGGGAAAAGCCGCTCAAGTCTTTCAGCTGAATAGAAACAAACAGGGTGGCAGTCAATAACAGAACATGGGGCTGGATACTGACTGCGGCTGCTGCTCAGCCCATCCCCAAGACTGACTAGAAGCAGTTCCCTTCCCACAACAGCCAGGGAGAACCTGGAGTGTTAACAACCACTGACTGGGTTGCAAGATCTGACAGCAGAAGGTGATCAGATGATGACAGGGTCTCAGAGAGCTGGGAACACTGAACAGCAGGTCATTTACCTTCAGGATGTTGGTGACAGTGGGCTCGGCTCTGAGGATGAGTCCTGGGTTGGGCTGGATGTTGGCGTTCTCTGCTGATTTCAAACGGGGGGCATGCTCCCGGTCAGCCGTCCTGACATTTCACATCCAAGTAAGAGCGGGAGTCAGAGAGTGGAAACCTCCACACCTTCCCCACCTCCTCAGAGGACTGAGCAGCACCTGCTCTTTACACAACCCCCCATTAGCCTGCAATCCCCCATACCCTAAAGAAAGTGTGCCTTTATCCTAAGAAGGTCAGGATGTAAACACAGCCCTCCACCCCACTGCCTCACAGAGGGCAGTCAAACCAGCCATGCTCCCTATGCACAGGTTCCAGTAGATTGGAACAGAAGACTGTGCGCAAGATACCAAGAAGACCCTGTCCCATACCCATGCCCCCCTCAATGCCCTCTTCACATATCAGCAAAGGCCTGCCTACTCAGCCTAGACCGCTTGGCTCTCCAGAGATGTCTACAGCGTGTCCCGAATGAGACTAGGCACACTGCTGAGAAATAAGGTTCACCAACTGTATGCAAGTTGGGTCTCAATTTGTAAACTACAGGCTGGTGTGGCTCTAGTAGTATGCCCCAGCAACATGCTCAGCCTTCCTGACTTGAGGACCCAAGCACAGTGGTGGGGTGCAATCAGGGGTCATGTCAATCTCTGCAAATTTGTAAGCCAGGGTGCAGGCAGAGTGGACATGGTTTATCTGGACCATGTTGTAGACATGGTGAACATGGTGTAGACATCCCCCCCCTTGCTCCTCCTCCACCATCAGCACCTGCTTCAGGGTTCTGTTGACTAGGCATATCATACCTGGCTCTAACTCAGAGCTGATAGGACACAGTCCTTTACCTCGGGAAATGAATGATAACAAGGGCAGGCTGCTATCAACATTCCCTGGGCTACCAGGAATTTTATATGGGGATTCCAAGACCAGCAAAGCTGAGGACCTACCTCTTGGCAGTCAGATTGGTCATGTTGGTCTCTGACAGCAGTCCCTGTTTGCTACATTCTTGAAGGAGCAGACTGGTACAGTCACAGCTGGAATTGGGAGAGAAAGAAATGGGGATAAGAGGGATAAAAGCAGGAGTGTTAACACCACAGATAAGCATGCGCACACACGCACACACTCCCCCAGCACTGCAATTACCCCTTGAGCTGTCAACAGGGCAGGAGGGGGTAGTAATTAAACCAGAAAATGAAGTCAGGATTCCTGGGTTCACTTTCTGATTTCATAAGGCCCTCTCTGTGATTCTGGGCAAGATACTTCTGTTGAATGGAATTGACAATATCTACCTATGTACTTTCGAAAGAGGCTACAAGGTTGTTTGTAAAGGGTTGGGGAAGTAACTACAGAAACGAAGAGCATCATTAGCATGTGACTCAACCAAAGCTTGGTATTAAACACTTGCTGCTGACCCGAAGAGCAAGAGGAAATGAGGCATGCAAAATTTGGGGCGAGAAAAGCTATCATCCCCAGCTCATCAACCATGAGCAAGAACTATGTCAGCAGGTACCAAACACCTGTTTGAGAGGGAAGAACAAAACCAAACACCTGTTACCATGCACATACAGCTGTGTTAGTTGTTCTGCCACAGATCCAGGTGTGTAGAACCAAGTGACTGAAAATACACCAGGATCCAATTTTTAATATAAAATGTTATGAAGGGAAGAAAAAACAAATCTTCAGGCTGGTTTATTCATTATGAGCTGTTTGTGTCTTCCAGCATGTGGAACATGGTGTTATGACCACAACACAGCAGCACAACAGTTCTCAAGGGAGTCCATTCATTCCCCGCAACAGGTAGGAGAATGGATGGTACTGTACAAGGAGTGGAACAGTTGTGGCTTTCCACAGGTCCTGGTGCCTACCCTGTAGTCAGGCCTGAACAACACAACGGGCACAGTGCGGGAAAGAAATCTTACTTGCATCGCTGATCCGCTTTGTCTAGCAGAGGGGTGAGTTTCAACAGGAACTCAAAGGCACAGTTCACGTCCTCTGTGAAATCCTGAAACCACACAAGAGGCAGGTGCTCAATCAAACTTTATTTCACTAGGCACAAGAAGTTCTTTCAAAGCCACTCAAAAACCGGGACTCAAGCCTTCTCACTGAGCTGCACAATGGCAAGGGATTTCATTCTGCCAAGTCAAAGTCGTACTAGCCAGGCAGTACCAACAGTAGCAAAGGAACCAATTATCTTCCAGGCACCTGGGGAAGGCTGTGCAGAGAGAACCTGATAGTCAAAGATGCCAGCCTCCGAATGACATCCCAGCACAGTATGAAAGTGCCCCCCAACACCATCAGGAGCTAAAGGGGGCCTGGCCTTGACCTCCATGCATTTAAAAGTGCATTACAAGCAGAAAGTCACTGCTGGGTTTGAATTCTGCTGTGGATATCGCTGTTGTTCTCTCCCCAGCAAAGAGAAAAAACACACCATAATAATAAAAAAGTGCTGTCATAAATAATAATTCATGGGAGCAACCTGCTACATGCCATGCACAGAGGCTGCCCATGCCACTTGTGGCACAAGTGCTGCATGTCAGCCACCCTGTCTTAGCCTGTGCCAACTAGAGCTTGGGGACACGATGGGGAGGATCAGGGACCACAGGTCACTTCTCTGTGTCAGTTACCTGCTACATTTCATAGATTCATAGATGCTAGGATCAGGAGGGACCTTAATGGATCATAGAGTCCGACCCCCTGCCAGTGGCAGCCTTCCCCACCTCCTCAGAGGACTGAGCAGCACCTGCTCTTTACACAACCCCCCATTAGCCTGCAATCCCCCATACCCTAAAGAAAGTGTGCCTTTATCCTAAGAAGGTCAGGATGTAAACACAGCCCTCCACCCCACTGCCTCACAGAGGGCAGTCAAACCAGCCATGCTCCCTATGCACAGGTTCCAGTAGATTGGAACAGAAGACTGTGCGCAAGATACCAAGAAGACCCTGTCCCATACCCATGCCCCCCTCAATGCCCTCTTCACATATCAGCAAAGGCCTGCCTACTCAGCCTAGACCGCTTGGCTCTCCAGAGATGTCTACAGCGTGTCCCGAATGAGACTAGGCACACTGCTGAGAAATAAGGTTCACCAACTGTATGCAAGTTGGGTCTCAATTTGTAAACTACAGGCTGGTGTGGCTCTAGTAGTATGCCCCAGCAACATGCTCAGCCTTCCTGACTTGAGGACCCAAGCACAGTGGTGGGGTGCAATCAGGGGTCATGTCAATCTCTGCAAATTTGTAAGCCAGGGTGCAGGCAGAGTGGACATGGTTTATCTGGACCATGTTGTAGACATGGTGAACATGGTGTAGACATCCCCCCCCTTGCTCCTCCTCCACCATCAGCACCTGCTTCAGGGTTCTGTTGACTAGGCATATCATACCTGGCTCTAACTCAGAGCTGATAGGACACAGTCCTTTACCTCGGGAAATGAATGATAACAAGGGCAGGCTGCTATCAACATTCCCTGGGCTACCAGGAATTTTATATGGGGATTCCAAGACCAGCAAAGCTGAGGACCTACCTCTTGGCAGTCAGATTGGTCATGTTGGTCTCTGACAGCAGTCCCTGTTTGCTACATTCTTGAAGGAGCAGACTGGTACAGTCACAGCTGGAATTGGGAGAGAAAGAAATGGGGATAAGAGGGATAAAAGCAGGAGTGTTAACACCACAGATAAGCATGCGCACACACGCACACACTCCCCCAGCACTGCAATTACCCCTTGAGCTGTCAACAGGGCAGGAGGGGGTAGTAATTAAACCAGAAAATGAAGTCAGGATTCCTGGGTTCACTTTCTGATTTCATAAGGCCCTCTCTGTGATTCTGGGCAAGATACTTCTGTTGAATGGAATTGACAATATCTACCTATGTACTTTCGAAAGAGGCTACAAGGTTGTTTGTAAAGGGTTGGGGAAGTAACTACAGAAACGAAGAGCATCATTAGCATGTGACTCAACCAAAGCTTGGTATTAAACACTTGCTGCTGACCCGAAGAGCAAGAGGAAATGAGGCATGCAAAATTTGGGGCGAGAAAAGCTATCATCCCCAGCTCATCAACCATGAGCAAGAACTATGTCAGCAGGTACCAAACACCTGTTTGAGAGGGAAGAACAAAACCAAACACCTGTTACCATGCACATACAGCTGTGTTAGTTGTTCTGCCACAGATCCAGGTGTGTAGAACCAAGTGACTGAAAATACACCAGGATCCAATTTTTAATATAAAATGTTATGAAGGGAAGAAAAAACAAATCTTCAGGCTGGTTTATTCATTATGAGCTGTTTGTGTCTTCCAGCATGTGGAACATGGTGTTATGACCACAACACAGCAGCACAACAGTTCTCAAGGGAGTCCATTCATTCCCCGCAACAGGTAGGAGAATGGATGGTACTGTACAAGGAGTGGAACAGTTGTGGCTTTCCACAGGTCCTGGTGCCTACCCTGTAGTCAGGCCTGAACAACACAACGGGCACAGTGCGGGAAAGAAATCTTACTTGCATCGCTGATCCGCTTTGTCTAGCAGAGGGGAGAGTTTCAACAGGAACTCAAAGGCACAGTTCACGTCCTCTGTGAAATACTGAAACCGCACAAGACACAAGAGGCAGGTGCTCAATCAAACTTTATTTCACTAGGCACAAGAAGTTCTTTCAAAGCCACTCAAAAACCGGGACTCAAGCCTTCTCACTGAGCTGCACAATGGCAAGGGATTTCATTCTGCCAAGTCAAAGTCGTACTAGCCAGGCAGTACCAACAGTAGCAAAGGAACCAATTATCTTCCAGGCACCTGGGGAAGGCTGTGCAGAGAGAACCTGATAGTCAAAGATGCCAGCCTCCGAATGACATCCCAGCACAGTATGAAAGTGCCCCCCAACACCATCAGGAGCTAAAGGGGGCCTGGCCTTGACCTCCATGCATTTAAAAGTGCATTACAAGCAGAAAGTCACTGCTGGGTTTGAATTCTGCTGTGGATATCGCTGTTGTTCTCTCCCCAGCAAAGAGAAAAAACACACCATAATAATAAAAAAGTGCTGTCATAAATAATAATTCATGGGAGCAACCTGCTACATGCCATGCACAGAGGCTGCCCATGCCACTTGTGGCACAAGTGCTGCATGTCAGCCACCCTGTCTTAGCCTGTGCCAACTAGAGCTTGGGGACACGATGGGGAGGATCAGGGACCACAGGTCACTTCTCTGTGTCAGTTACCTGCTACATTTCATAGATTCATAGATGCTAGGATCAGGAGGGACCTTAATAGATCATAGAGTCCGCCCCCCTGCCAGTGGCAGGAAAAGGTGCTGGGGTCATGTGACCCCAGCCAGGTGCTTGTCTAGTTTCCTTTTGAAGACCCCCCAAGGTAGGAGAGAGCACCACCTTCCTTAGAAGCTCGTTCCAGATTCTGACAACCCTAACTGTGAAGAAGTTCATTCCGATGTCCAACCTAAATCTACTCTCTATCAGCTTGTGGCCATTGTTACCAGAGCACCCCTTGGAATAAGCAAAAACAACGGCTACAATCTGATAGAGAGTAGATTTAGGTTGGACATCAGAAAATTTCTTCATGGTTAGGGTTGCCAGAATCTGGAATGGGCTTCCAAGGGAGGTGGTGCTCTCTACCACCACCTCGCTTGGGGCAGGCCCTGATCCTGTCCAGATTTACACCTCTCTTTCAGGTTACGCATGCCCACAGACCCTAATGAGAGTACTTGTGTGTGCAAAGTGAGGCAGGCATCAACATATCTGCAGGATCAAGGCCTATATTTGCAAAATGTCCAGTAGGCTAAAGCCCCAAACTGGCTGACCCCTCAGGGCTTCACCCTTCCCTGACCAAGCACCTATGCTGTAAGCTCTTTGGGACAGTGATCGTCTGCTCCATGGTGCTTGTACAGCACCAACCACAACGGGGCCCAATCTCAACTAGCCCCTAGGCACTACCATAATAAACAGCTGCCACAGCACACAGCAGGTCACACCAACCATGATCTCCACTTACCTTCTCTCCTTGGGGATATTTCTTTAGTTTAACCAGAACTTGAGGGATCTGGAGGGAAAAGAAAAGTTTTCTAAATTTACACCTAGCCAGGAGGAAAGGATCCCAGGTACCACAACTCCAATTTGTGCAACACAACAGGGGCCCACACAAGTCAAGGGAGAAAGCACCTGCATTGAAAAGGCTGCCACACGTGTTCACAGCTGTGATCTATCCACCCCAGGATCCTGCCTCTGACAATGCCCTAGTGTCAGCTGGTCCAGAGGAAGGTGCAAGGAAACCCTCTAGAGGGCACTTACAGCACTGCACTTCAGAAGTTTCTTCCTAGCCCATCTCTTCTTAGAAGCTGGCTTAGGTCCTGAAGCAGGAGGGCCTGTTCATTGGCATCAGGACACAGATTCACTCCATATCTTTCAGTTGTGATGGAGATGGCCAGGGATGAGGCATGCAGGGGGTGAATGCGAAGCCTAATTTGTTCAACCTGTTCTGGGAAAGCTAGCTGGCCTCACAAGTGTTTACCAAGAACTGGACATGAGCTGGGGGGAGGGAACTCAGGGCCATCTGCTACCAGTCACAGTGGTGAGGAGGAAAGACAGATATGACCATGTAACCTTTTGGGCAGCACGCGTCAGATGCAAAAAAAAAAAAAGGACAAACCTGAGTGCTTGATATGATACTTAACTCTCCAGGACTCGGGGGCCTTTGAGGTCCCTCCAAACCCTGTAAGTCTCAACAGCAAAATCACTTAGCCTGCAGACAACACACAGCAAGCATTTTTTCCCTCACAGGGAGACAACATTCAGCCCATTTTACAGATGGGTAAACTGAAGCACTGAGAGGGGGAGGCTATCCAGCTCACTTGGCAATTTCGGTGGAAGCACTGAGAACAGAATCAAGATCTTCGGACCTTCAGGCCTGCACTTGAGCCCCTTCACCCATCCTTTTCCCATACCAGTACAAGGAACACAAACACCCAGGGAGAAAAACATGAGGCATAGGGAAAGTGCAACATGACCCCTAGGATCACTTCCTGCCTGCACTGCTGAA
>NW_005842040.1:1192085-1195140 GCF_000455745.1 Alligator sinensis | reverse complement strand
GGTAATTAAACAAGGTCCTCCCTGCCCAGACCTATATGAAGAAAAGCCAGTGTCATATCACACAAAGATATTCTTCACTAGGCCAGAACCAATTGCTCTTCCATCCCACCATAACCCCCCACAGCAAAAAACAAAGTAAGATGAAAGCTGTTCTGCAAAACAAAGTGGGGCTGGACTTAAAAGCAGCCCCAGACAGCAAAATTGATGTTCAGCTGGTTGTGTCAAGGGAGGCTGCCTGTGGGCTCAGCCTGAGACTGCCATCTAACACACACTGTACAGATGGGGCATGAAAAGCACCTCGAGGGATGCACAGTGGGAGAGGAAAAATAATTGCTCTGCCAAGCTTAGGCACACAGCAGGGTCCTGGAGGAAGCAGGCGATGACAGACTCCAGGTTTTAACCTGAACCTGCACCTGGCTGACAGCTCTCAGCAAGGGTGTTGGGATAGAGGGTTACCTTAAGGAAGGTGAAAGCTGTCCATTTCAGCTCTTCTGTCCCCTCAGGGGACTCTATCAAGCCCACAAAGCAGGCTTTCCAGATCTCCAGCACAAAGAGAGGTGAGGGAATACGCTACAAAGGAAAAAATCTCAGTCATGGAGTGTCTAGTGCATGTGACCCACACCTAATATATGTACTACAACATGGGTCATTATCAGCAAGGAACGCATCAACCTCTCAATTTAAAATACAGTTACAGAAGTAAACCCATTTACTGAAAGTAAGGGTAGAAACATATCGTATTTGTACTGCTACAATTTTTACAGAAGTACAAATGTCAAGCAAATAGACATCCCTACTTTTGTCATGCCACAAAAGGTACTAATAAATTGTCAGACAAGGTTCCTTGGGTGAATTTGATATCTTTTATTAGACCAACCCAAATAGTTGGAGAAAAGTTATTAAGCAACCTTTCAGGTTCAAAAACCCTTCGTCAGGCTAAGGAAGTGTCAGCAGTTGGAGTGTGCTCTTCCTTCCATCCAGGAAGTCCTGCACTGATCCATGCCTCACACAGAGACACGAGTCAAGCTGAGTCCCAGGGGGAGAGAAACAGGTGGAAGCGAGATGATCCACGACACCCCATGCTTCCATGCAGAGATCCGCACTGACTGCCCCAGCTTAAAGTACAGACCAGCATAGATCTCAGTGCAGGATTGCATGGGAGTTGGGGAATCCTTGGCACCTCATGCCTCCTAGCCAGGACCCACATTGCTCGAGGCAGAGGCACGGGTCAGCATGTGAAGGATCCTCATGTGAAGGCACAGGGGGTTCCCCAGCTCCAGTGCCAGGACTCACGCTGACCCATGCCTCATGCAGAGGCATGGGTCAGCACAGGACCTGATTCAGGGCAGCAAGAAACCCAGGGAATCCCCAGGCAAGAGGAACACAATGCCCCTTGTCCCACATCAGGCAGGGGATCCAATGCAGGACAAGAGGTGATGTGCATGTCATCTAATAAAGCAAATCAGTGGAGACAGGACATGTCCCACTACAACTGATCCATTTCAGTTAATCTGTTTCTACCCTAAGAGCAAACCCCCAAAACCTTTCTGGACCTGATGCAGCCCCAGTGGGAATTCCCGGGTCTATGGGAACGTTGTGCAAGGACGTAATTTCCCTGCATTTCTGAGCATAGTTATGAGGCAGCATTGGCCTTGCTACCTCTTCATGGAAGCTGGCCACAGAAGGAAAGTGACTTGCCCAAAGTTACACTCAGGCTCAGTGCCAGAAGCTCTTGGTTTACCAAGCCATGCCAAGCAGCACAGCAAGGTCACAGGCTGCTGTCTACTGTACCTGCATCCTCTTCACCATCATCAGCTGCTCCACCAGAGGCTGAGTCTCTCCTGTGAGGTTCATGGTCCCCTCAAGCAGCACCACAGCATGGATGGTGGGGAAGCCAGTTTTGTTCAGCTGGTCTGAGTGGGCTGAGAGCATGGTGGGGATGCTGCACAAGAATAATGGGGGCACAGGATCAGAGGATTGGAAGGACAAGGGGAGATGTTGAGGCATCACAGGAAAGTATCTGCCACCCTTGACCTGTCATTAGACTCTAACTAACCCCAACACCACTGCAGTGTCTGAGTCAGGATGGCCTAGGACACTGGCAATAGCCTTTGGCTTGTGAGGTTCTGGCTGAGCCACAGAACTATAACCTCCTGGGCACTAGTCTGTTTCCAAGGGTTTGCTGCCATGGAGGATATTATTGCAGAATATGAAAAGGTTTGGATTCATAGCATTATTGCTCCTGCTCTCAACTTTCCCATGCAGACAAGACCCATGAGAGAGGGCAGGTGCTGCTATGGGGTAGCAGAAGTCTATAGCTGCCAGCCACTGGAAGGGGTAGTGGCTACTTGGGACACCCCTAGAACAAGCCCCACCTAGCACTGTATATTTTGCCCTCCAAAGCCAAGAGCCTTTCTTTCTCCCCTCAACCTACCAGCTCCCAAACACTACATCAAGTCATCAACCAAATGTAGGGTGGGGCAGAGCTAGGCCAGGAAGCCAGTGGGCACAGAAGATGCCTGGAACTGTTCAGAAGGCTTTCTGGCCATCAGTGCAGGCAGGAAGGCAGTCTGGAAGAGTTAGAGCAGAATACCCCTGTAGGAGCAGGGAGCTGTTCTGGGGTGTGCCAATGCCAACATCTCACTGGTGCAAGGGTATTCTCAGAGCTAACTCCTGCTGTCTCAGCCAACAGGGAGATCACAGAAAAGGAAGCTCTAATGGAGAAGGGACATGGACAGACACCAGTTTTTAACTCCCCATGCACATGGAAAACGAAACCATTGGGCTACCTCTTGATTAGGGAGATGCATTCATCTGCCTGGCTCCGGAGCTGGGGGCTGCTGAGGTTGTTCAGATTCTCCCCCAGTTTGACTAGGGATTGCTCCACCGTGCTCCATGATGCTGGACAGAGAAAGAGAGGAGACCTTTCAATGTTAGGATACCAAAGGAGAATCCCTGAAGGTTTGCATTAGGGCAAGGTCAAAGAGGTATCTGTTGGGACATCCTAACTCAAGACACGATTCTTCCAGGAGCTCCAGAGAGGTAGTCAAGTCCA
>NW_005842040.1:1169429-1192054 GCF_000455745.1 Alligator sinensis | reverse complement strand
AGGAACTGGGCACCTTGGCAAATCCCAGTCAAAATCTGCATTGCAACAAAGCAGTTAAAGAGCTGTTTGGCCATGCACAGCCCCCTGCTGAGGTGCCTCAAGGAGGGCTGCAAAGGAAGGGAGCTCTTAGTCAGTGTTGTCACCAGTCTGCAGGAGTCATTTTGCAAGGAACAGCTCACCCAGCCTTAATGCCAACACCATTCATCTTCCAAGGGCAGTGCAGACAGGAGGGGAGACAGCATGGGCAGCAGGAAGCCAGGGAGTAGGTGGTTACAGTGACTGAGATGGAAAGCGAATGGGTGTTTGAGCTACAGGGACAGAGAAGGCAAGATCATGCCAGCAGGGAGGAAGCAGAGACAGGAGGGTTTGGGCAGGCAAGTGAAAGCAGAGGGGCTGGGGAGGGAAAGATCCCCTGATCACAGGCTTCAGTGACAGAGAACAGTGAAGTCAGAAAGCAGTGATGAAGGAAAGAGAAGCAGAGGAGGCCACGAGCATAGCACAAGTTGAAACAAGGGGCAGGACCAATGGGGGTCACAGCCACATGACATACATGTCTCCTCAAGCTTGGCAATGTGGATCAGGGCCCGGTTTTTCATGCTGTCCAGGATCTTCTCCAGCCGCTCCAGGCACATCTTAAGCTGGTTCTCAGCAGCTACTTGGTCCAACATCTCTTTGAACTTCTCCGTGTAGAAGGCCGCACAGCGCAGCAGCCAGTTGAGAGCACTCATGAGGGCCCGGCATAAGCCAATGCACTCCTCTGCTTTGCCGTGACAGCTAAGAAAAAAACACAAGAAACAAAATAGGCTTTGTATGTCTCATTATCAGGCCTCCCTCTTTATCCACCTGGCCAGGCCTTAGAGGGTCCTCATCACTCCTTATCAGTGCATTTATCCTTAAAGTTCCCATATGAGGCAGGGAGGGCTGAACCACAGGTCACAAGGGAACTCGTGACAGGCTGGAAAATTGAACCAGGACCCCTAATCCCAGCCCTAACGACCATCCTCTCTTCCAGGCTCCTCCTATTCACTTCAACTGAAACATGGCTGAAATTGATCAGATTTTTTTTTTTTATCATTTCTTTCACCCTTCAGCTTGTTTGCTGCTCCATCATGCTTAGAACATCCAGCACATCTGAAAAAATCTCACCCCGCAGGCTCCTCCCAGCCCTTCTGGTTTCTTAATTAAAAGAGAAACTTTCCAAGCCCCCAATCAAATTATCTTGCTAAAAGTGATCAGCATTGATCACCACCCTGTCAAGAGGTGAACGTGCTCTCCCACTGCAGCACAAATCTTTTGGTCCCAGAAGTTTAGATCAAATTAAAGAGAAAATCAAATTCACCAGGGATTGGATTAAGTGGCAGGCTTTGTATTTGGCCGGTGGTAGCTGCTTGTCAACATCTGTGACAAATTAATATTCACTGCTCCAATTCTATTTGATTAAACAGAAGGGCTTCCATACTCTCCTTCCTACCTCCCAGCTCACTCCCCTGTAGGCTTTATACTCAGCAATTGTGCCTGCTACTTTAAAAGGGGTTCTTCTGTGTTTTAAGGTGAGATGCAGGACATTGGGGTATTTTACAAACTGTTTAGCGCCCAACACACCATTAGCCCTTCCCCCCTTATTGCACCCAGCGTCCTAGTAAACACCTCCTGAATAGCAATAAAACATCAAGACTCCAGTCTATGTGGCTCTGGTCTAAGACAAGAATAGCATGGAGTGCTGTAGGCCAGGGCTGCAAAATACAGAGCAGGGTGTGCCCACTCCTGGACCAGCAAAGCAAAGGATACTGCAGGTAAAGGACTGAGGCCCTCAGGCTTCCAGGCTTATGCCCAACTCTTGCTATTGAATTCAAGAAGAAATCTTTCCTTGATGACAGGTTATCCCATTACTATAAATTGCTTGGTTTCCCACACACTCTTATAAAGCGGGCATTGGTCCCAGTCACGGCTGGGATACTAAGCTCCACAGACCACTAATTTGATTCAATCTGGCACCATCTATGCACCCTGTATGTTCAGCCCTTTTTGGGGGAGTCCATTAAGGGGCACAGGCACAGCTGAGGGAGATAACCTCCTGATTCTCCTGTACTCAATACTTCCAAATCAGCAGTACCATTGATCTTTCCCAATGAAGCCAACCCTACCAGCTCCTAGCCATCAAGAACCAAGTGAGGTACAATAGAACAGTAGCACTGTACCTGAGCCGATCACAGAACATGTCCATAATCTCCAGTAGTGACTGCACACAGAGATCTCGGGAGAAGTCATCAAACTATGACACAGGGACAAAGAGTGATTTTAAAATCAAGTGCAGTGAACACAAATATCAGGTGTTTTTTAAAAACAGACCCATAAGAAACCTGTGTAAACTGCTGTGGGCTAGGGAGGCCACTGCTTACATGACTTGTACAGGCAGCTAGTTCAACAACACAGGTATGGAACAGGTCAGCATTTCTCAATGGGTGGGTCAGGACCTCCAGCAGGGTCACAAAAGACCAGGGTCACAAGAGGGTTGCAACATACTGGAAACTTTATGACAATCAAAGCCAAAACAATCCTCTTTGTGTATCCCTCCCTTTAAAGGCCAAGTGTTCCCAGTCAGCTTCTCAAAACCCAAGACTACTGACTATTGGATATATATTTTACTCTTATATTCAGGATAAATGGATGAGGGATGCAAGACTGACTGACTGAGCAAGAGGCTGCCAACCTACAGTGTGGACACACTGACCAAGTCTATCCCCACAGCTACCTCCAGTCTTTCATAATTGCCACATCTCTGGTCCCCACACCTCAGAAAGGATATAAAAGAACTAGAAAAGGTACAGAGAAGGGCAAAAAGGATAATTAGTGATAGTATGGGGCTTCCACATGAGGACAAATTAAAGAGGTTAAGCCTATTCAGTTTAGAAAAGGGATGCTTGAAGTAGGACATGATACGGGTTTACAAAATACCAAGTGGTAAAAAGAAAATAAATAGGGGATTTATTATTTACTCTCTTAGAATACAAGAACTAGGGGTCACAAAAAGAAACTAGTAGGTAGTAAGTTTGAAACAAACAAAAGGAAGTACTTTTTCACACAGCATGTCATTTAAGTGTGGAACTCATTGCCACCAGGGGTTGTGGAAGCTGACCATTTAGCCAGATTAAAAAACGGATTGGACACATTCCTGGAGGAAGAGGGGCATCAGTAGCTATTGAGCATGGGAGTTAGGGGTATAGCCTTAAAATCAGAACTTCCTAGACCTTCTATGCTGGAGGATGCAAGACAGAGGAACAATGGAAAAAACTCTGGTCATACCCAGTTCACTCTCCCTTTCAGCATCTGCTCTCTGCCACAAAGTGACAAAGTATACTGGGCAAGATGGACCTACAGTCTGACCCATTACGTGGCAGTTCTTATGTTCTCGTGACACTACTCACACACATCACCCCAGCACTGCAACATTCTTCCCAGCATAAACAAATAAAAACAACCCTAGCCAGATTGACAGCCAGGCTTTTTGCTCAGCAGCTCCAGTGGTTCAGTGGGAGGTGCTGGGTGTCTACTGTTCATAAAAATCTGTTCCTTCAAGTGGGACACTTCATTTCAATTACACCAACTAAGATACAAGCCTTGGTTTCTATCTATGACACTGTGTTTATGTGGAGGGTTGCCCGCATCCCTAGGAGCTCTGTAGACCATGAGAGACATGAGTTAGCATGTGGCCTTAAGTCCTAACACATGAGTAACAGGCCTGCTAGGCTTTTAAATCTGTCTCAGCAGAATACAGAGAGAAAATTTCCTTAAGAGTATGCAAGGTCTCTTTCCATTGGTGGCAAAAAGCTCGTTCTCCATAAACGGGAAGGGAAATGCAAGCCCACGTGATCACTGCTGACTCGGCAAACAATGTCATTTTCCACTTGGCCTATATCTGGCAGGAGTCACAGGGACAGAAATGGTTACACAGATTGTGAGTAAAATGAAAGACAGCATCTGTCAAGACGTACCTTGCTGATGGCTGTCAGGACAGTAGAGTAAGACACCATCTAAAAATGACACAAAACCAGAATAAAAACATTAGCAAAAAACATTTTTCACTGCAATTCATGTTGCCGAGGAACAGCAAGGTCATTTAATGGCCAAGTTAGTTGTCATTTAAAATGTGTCTCAGGCACTGACCTGGCACAAATTTAAACAGACATTTTTAGGTGATTGCTGATTTGTTTTACACCAACTTTACATCAAACATCATTGAGTAACAAGCTAAAGAAATGAAGGATTGATAGCGGCTGAGGATTTCTCTAGAGGGCAAGGGCTCTCTAACCTCTCCTGTATATGCACCTCAGCTTCAATTACACATTTTTTTAAGGAACTTTTTGGCTTTGGGCATAAACTATACAAAGGAACCCTCTGCTGTCATCCCCTCACAGAGGAGAGAGGTGTGACAGGACAATCAGAGGAGCTGCAGACAGAAAATCCTGAGTTCTGATCCTGCAGTTCTGGAAATGTCACTTAACCTTTGAGTCTTGGTTTCCTTAGGGTAAGACCCTTAATTTGGGGTTAGGAGAATTAATTCAGTAGTGCCTAAAATCCGCTCTGGAGACAAACTCTGAAGCTAGGCAGTATTGTTACCTGGGAACTGATGGCATATTTCAGGTAAGACAAGATCAGTGGGTTGGGTGATGGGCCGATCATGGCCTGTTCGAGAAGAGCTTCTGCAATGAAATAACGAGGACTGTGAGCTTCCAGTTCAGCAAACACACACTTGCTTGCTTTCAATATCCTCCCACAGGCCGAAAAAGGCAAGGAAAATCTTGTTGATGGTGAAAGTTTAGCATGAAACCTCCTTGAAATTAACCAAATCCCAAATTTTTCCATTCCCAGTAGCATATGGTAGTAAATAATTTAGGAGGTGTAAAGCATCCTGCTGCTAACTCAGCTCTCACAGAGACTCATTGGCTAAAATGGACCCTAGTATGTTAAAGTTGCTTTTGTCTTCCCAGTCCCTAGCCCAAGACAGAAAGCCAGTGATTCCAGAGACAATCAGGCTGCTTTACCTGAGTGACTTCAACTACAGGTACTTTGGGGTTGAACTCTGCAGGACAGGCAAGCATCCCTGACACTGAAAAAGTCCATGCACTTTTGGCACACACTCTCCCTTGGCTGTCCGCCAGAGCCTTGCTTTGGCAAGCTTGAGGGCGCAGCGTGCAGTATACGTCCTATCTGCTCAGTCAAGCCGTTAATTGACCGTTAGAACCACAGCAACGGAGCACGGGAACAGCCTCATGAAGGCAGCCCCCTATGCCACAGCATGTCCTTTAATTAGTTCAAGGCACCCGAACACCAGAGGCGGACACTGCCATTAGGGACTCAGTAAATAAGCACAGCCACCACTTCCTCAGAAGGAAGCCACTTCAAGGGACGGCACCAGCTCCAATCTCCAGACAGCAATAAGTGACAAGGCAGTGAATTACAATGGCTCCCGACTCAAAGCATTGTGGTTTTTGCTCAGCTATGCCTGGTACCAGCAGCTGGAGGAATTTTTCAGCTCACCCCAAAAAAGAAGTGCCAGCAATAACTTTTCTCCTTCCTGTCCCAATCTCACTGAGGAGATGCTCCTTCCAGTCCAGCCTAGCACTGGTACCCAGTGGCACACATTGCTACAGCTCTGCTAGGCAGTGGAACCAGGCTGACACCTGGCTGCCAATCTTTATTTTTCCCCTTTATTGTTTGGTTTTAAAAGCCATATCTGAATTTAAAGGGACCGTGTCTAAGCCTAATATAAGTGATAGCTTGTAAAGGAAATCTGCATTAAAACAAGGGTGATTATTGTGGCTATTCCAAATGACAAGCAAGCCCTCTCTATGCTCCCCCAATCCCAGAATTACTTCCATTAGGGCAGCCTGTTCAGACTTTCCTATCAAGACCAACCCCCCACTCTACTAGCACAGAGAAGGAAACAGTCCTTACCCTGTTCAGACTAAATAGACAAGACAAGCAATTGCAGAGGCAGGGAGGAAAGAGGCACAGAGAAGGGAAGGGGCTTGCCAAAAAATCACACAGCAGGTCAGTGGCAGAGCTGGGATTAGACCCAATGTCTTTTGAGTGCCTTCGCCACTGCTTTTTTTCCTTTCACTTTAAAAATCACACTCCCCTATCTCCTTGCTACTCATGCCATTCAGTTTGGTCCTCTCAATTCATGATAGGCAACTGCTGTTTCTTCAACACCATCCAACTTCTATAGACCGGTAGTTCTTAACCTTTTAAGGTTCAAGGCTACAAGACATCCCTCAGAAAATGCCAGCTCTTCGTTTTCACTCATTTCTTGACTATGGTAAAAATAATAGAGCATTTTTTGTGTTGCAAAGAACTCAGAAATCCCACAACAGGTCAGAATAGTGTTAACCCTGTCGATTCCTATTTCAAATCTCTGGTTTTATCTTGTGGATCATGTTTGTACACTAACATTGCTAAAATAGTGTGGCAACCTGCGGCACCCTTAAAATGATCTCAAGTACTCCAGGGTGCTGTGGCATGTTGGTTGAGAATCATGACTATACGGAAACCAGGACTACACAGATCAGTTATGATGACAAGGGACCAGAAGCTGCAAATCCAAGTACCTAAAGTTTAAGCTGTTACATCCAAACTTTGCCAACTACACACAAATGGCCTGATCTCCAAAGGCTTCAATACTCACAGCTCCCTCTGAAAGCAAAGGGAGCAGGCAGCTTCTCTGTCAATGCCTCAGTTTGGATACGAAAGCCTAAATTTAGGCAACTGGGTTTGAAAATACTGACCATCGTGCCCAATCTGTGTTGAATGCTTTACAGAGAAATGGGGGCCTGCATAATATTAATAAAAGCTTATCTAAGAGGCTAAAATGCAGACAAAGGAGTGGAGGCAGGAAACAAGCCCGCAAAGAGGAGTAGAAGCCTGGAATGAGGAATGTACAATGTGTGGGAGTGGCAAGGAGATAAAGCATGTATCACAGTACAACTTGGCATATAAACGAATTGTAGCACAATTATATCTAAAGGGATCCCATCACAGCAGCTGTTACTCTGGGTTACGGACGTGTAACCTGTGTATTCTTTTGTATAGCAAGATCCAGTTCACACACAACTTGAAAGGTCTGTTACCCACAGCTGAGCAGAAGCATTCAATAGTGACCCTGGACTTGGTGGAAGCACTAAATGACATATTTCTGCACCTTTGTTTATAAACATCCCATTTCAAGTCACTAGGATTGTGAAGAAAACTTTCGAAAAAGTAGTTGATGCTGTTTATTTGCTAAAGCCTGCAGTCTGTGCCAGTGCCCCTCAGAAAAACAGGACTCTGGTCAGTTTTGATTGCAAAAATTTGTCCCCCAAGAAAGATTTTAGCAAACCAAGAAAAGGAATTATACCTAAGAGAGACGGGGAGATATTGTAGCAAAGGAACACATTCTCCACGTCAGGGAAGGGATGGAATAGCAGATGTATTACTTCCCAACTGGGTCTTGCATTTGCTGTGGAAAACCAAGGAAAAAAGAGTGGAAATGGCTTTCCATCCCAGCAAGCAAGCCAGGTGAGGCTTCAAATTTAACAGCACACACCCTCTAAATAGAAGCTGATATTACAGAAGTGTCACACTTCAGAAACACCCAAGCATGGCACCACAGTAAAAATCCTAGGACCCTCCCACTTCCCAGCAGGGGCAAACTGGACTTTTCATTGATGCATTGCCCTCAGGACCTGGCTGTTACTTTCAAAATCCTGATTTTATTCTGGCCTCTGATGAGAAGGAATAATCCTCCCACTGTTAAGTGTCCAATCAATTCCAGGGGTCCTATATTAATGCATCAATAAAGAATTTTTGAAAGTGAGTGAAAACAGGTATCAAGTGAAAAAGAACCCCCACCCCCTCCACTGGAGAAAGAAAAGACCAAGGCGATTAAATTGGTATGGAGGGAAGATAGGATTTCAGGATACAGGAGATCATGATACAGGAGATCCAACCATCAGAACAACAAGATGCTCTATTTCAGTCTTAATGTCGGTTTAAATAGGGATTTTTCCCCTTTAAAAACCTCCCCTTCAAATCAGTCCAGGACCAAGTGCTTTATATTTATTTATATAAATCTTCCCAATGCATGCTTATAGGAGAAAACCTAGCAACAAGTTACTATAATTGGCATAAGAGCCTGGCAAATCTTTAGCTATGTATACTCAAGTAGGCAACAACATTTGGCAGGATTTGTGGCAGCCCCCTTTCTTGAATAGGGATGCAGAAAATAAATGCTAATAACATTTGTGGGTTAGAAGATGCTCCCATTAAAAAACCCCCCAAAAATGTCATTTTTACATAGCACTTTTCATCCTTGGGTGTGTTATCCCATTGTATAGCTAGGCATCAGATGGGGAAGCAACGGGCCAAAGTCACGTAGGTAACCAAGAGCTGGTTACTTAGAACTACAGTGCTCCATCCACTAACCTACCCTGACTCCCTTGACATCTGTAATAGCTCAGGTGTTATTGCAGTGAGTAATCATGAGACAGCTCTCCCATCCTACAAAGATTTAAACGCTTAATTTTTAGCATATCACTGAATTCAGCAGGGCTTAGCACATGTATAAGTCTTTTCAGGACTAGAGCTTTAAGATATGCCTACGTTTCAACTGAATGCCAGCTGTATACCCAGGCTAAAATGAAAGCTATTTAGTTTGGGCAACAGTAGCAAAGATTTGGCAGCCTGCGTTTGTAGCAACAGAAACATACCCCTGGCATCTCTGGCGGGGTTATATCTGAGCAGCTTTCTTGCCTGTGTATCCACATCCTCACAGCTACCCAAGGGAGCATAGGTATGCCTACACCTGCTGCAACCCCACCTTTGCTGGGAAAAGCAAGCACATCCCTCCATTTCCAAAGGATGCTGCCGGACAGTTTTGCAGTTCTGATAAAGCTGTGGGAGAGATAACTAGGAATATGTTACAACTGCATAATTTGCTTTCCTTCACCATGCATCCACCTCGCTTGGAAGCGCGCTAGTACCACAGACAGACATTTGTACCTACACACAAGCTAAATCCTGACCTGCCAGGTTAAGTATGTCCCACGTGGCTCCTTTAGGGAAGAATTTCTTCATATTGATAGCCCACTGGTAATCGCTCCACCGTTCCTTCCAGGCCTGAAGAATGGCCTGCTTCAGATTGACAACCTTCATCCTTCAGGTCTGAAAGCAAGAGGGGGAAAGGTTTGGCAGCATCATCAGAGCAGGCGTTTTTCACCATCCCACTTGGGGCCCCCCAGGGAAAGGCATCACCCCTGCACCTCTCCCAGGGCGCATGCATGAGCTCCTACATTATTATTCATGCCACCAGCACCACTTACAAGGGGGCAGCGCTGGCTGGTCCAAGTGGTGAGCTGAGAGGCTTGGGTCCCACTCCCAAGCTGAGGGAAGAAGGATAGGCTCCAGGGGTGAGAATTGGGAGTGGGAGCAACTCGGAGCTGTGAAGCCAGGGTCCCTAGGAACTACTTCCAGCCACCGGGAACAGGCAGGGCCTGGCGCTCAAGGCAGTGACCTGCCCAAACTCCTGGGTCTCTCCACCTCCCGGGGAGGAAGCAGGCTCCTGCCAGACGATGTCTATTCCCAGCCCGGGGCGGGGGGAGGAAAGGGGGCCACCCTCCTCCCCAACCCCTCCCCCCGCAGCCGGATGCCAGGGGGACCCCTCCACCCCTCACCTGCGAGCCCCCCAGCAGCGCAGCACAGAGAAAGCACCTCCTGCAGGCCCTGGACTACGCCATCTTAGCACCTACCAACAAGACCTCCCCTGATTGGCCGGAAGAACGCTCGAGCGCCGCTGAGCCTCCTGGGAGTTGTGGTTCTTGGGGGGTCGGAGCCTGGCAGACCCCAATGCAGGCAGCCGGGCTGTCTCTGCCAGCGGGGGAAGTGAGGGGTGCGGACGTTGGCTGGGGAAAACTCGGCAGGGATTTAATTTTTTCGCCAAAATCCCCGCAGAGTTAGAAATCCGTGGCATGAGTGACTGGTGCCTCCTGAATCTGAGGGGGCACCCGCAGAAGCCACCAACCCTGTCAGGGAGCACCAGCCCTACCGACAGTATCAGTGTTGCCCGTCAGGGGGGCACCGGCCCCATCAGCGGGGGGGCACGTGCACCCCTGACCAGTCGCCTATGATGTGTGGCACCAGAAAGCTTGCCCCCTCCTTCCTGGCTGGGCAGCGGGGCCCAGGAAAGCTCCCTGCTGTCACCCAGCTCTGCCACCACCCCCTGCAGTGCTGCCAGAGGTACGGTAATTATCATATTTGTACCATAATTTCAACCCTTGTAGGGATGTGTGACTGATAACAGTGAAGTATTCCAAATGTACTATAATTTTTGAGGCAGCTCATTGATGCAGCACATGTAAAACCCAACTCAACATCAGAGAGTCCAAGCCAACTTCTGGACTTGCTGTCAGCACCTCCTAATGACTGCTTGCTTTGAAATAAAGAAATGCTCCAACTTCAACGACCCAGTGCTTCCTCACTCACTGGCAAGTTATAGTGAGCAATATGAAGTAAATAAGTTTTATTTGCAATTTTTTTCAATGTAAAATCATTTTTCTGCAAAGACAATAATTTTGAGCTTTCAATACAATCATTTCGTATTTAAGACCTGGCAACGCTGACCTTCAGACACAAATGTTGCCAGGTGGAAGGATGGGTTGATGCAGCTTGTAGAGGGGGTATAGCTCAGTGGTAGAGTATTTGACTGCAGAACAAGATGCCTTGGTTCAAACCCAGGTGTCCTCTTTGGGTTCAGTACTCAGGCCAGTGCTTTTTTTCAACACATTCATTTGGATTCAGGTATTAAAAGCAAACTGACAAAGTTCACTGATGACACCAAACTATGGGGGAGTGTGGTCACTATGGGGGAGCGCTCACTACAGGCTGACTTGTACAGGCTTGCGAGGCGGGCGGACCTCAACCTGATGATGTTTAATACAGAAAAATGTTAAGTGCTCCAGCTGGGGAGAAATAATCCACAACACACTTACAGGCTCAAGCAGTGCTACACTTGCCAGCACCACAACTGAACGAGACCTAGGTGTCGTGATAGACAACAAAATGAACATGAGCCACCAATGCAGTGCTGTAGCTGGCAGAGCCAATCAAACACTGGCATGCCTCTACCAAAGCATCTCGAGTAAAGCTAAGGATGTCATCCTCCTGCTCTACTTGGCCTTGGTGAGACCACAGCTGGAGTACTGCATCCAGTTCTGGGCGCCACACTTCAGGAAGGATGTGGAGAAGCTCAAGAGAGTCCAAAGGAGGGCCACATGCATGATTAGAGGCCTAGAGGGCAGGTCATATGAGGAGAGGCTGAAAGACTTGGGACTGTTTAGCCTGGAAAAGAGAAGACTCAGAGGGGACTTGGTGGCAGCCTATAAATATATTAGGGGTACATCAGGGCCTGAGGGAGCATCTGTTCACCAAGGCATTTCAGGGGAGGACAAGAAACAATGGGCATAAACTGATTGAAGACCACTTCAGGCAGTATGTAAGGAAGAACTTCTTTACAAGTTGAGTGCCAAGGGTTTGGAACAGGCTCCCCGCCAAAGGTGGTACAGTCACCCACCCTGGCAATCTTCAAAAAAGCACCTTGACACCCATCTTGCTGGGTCATCTGACCCCAGCAGTCTTTCCTGCCCAAGTGCAGGGGGATTGGACCCAGTGATCTGTAAGTTCCCTTCTGGTCCCTAACATCTATGAAACTATGAAACCAGGGGTGCTTGAGCCCCAGCTCACAGGCCAAATCCAGGGTACAGAGCTGTGCCACCTGGCTTCACCATGGGTCAGAGAATTTGGTGGTGAGAGAATGGTGCCAGATCCAGCACTGCCCAGGCCATTGCCATGCCGTGGGATCCATGCTAGGCCTGCCCGCCACCAGTCTGGAATAGGTCAAGCTGCTTCCAGTCCCTGTGTCCCCGCCCTCATGCATGTCCAGATTGGAACCAGCTTGGAGCCTGGCCCTGATCCACGTGTCTGGATCACGGCCAGGCTGCTCCCTGCCAGCCTGTACATCCAGATTTGGGCCAAATCATTCATTCCCCACCCCCTTGTGTGATCAGATCAGGGTCAGGCTGCACACCCTCCTCAGCCAGCCCTGCATGCAGGATCTAGCCCACCATCCGAATGTGGCCCACAGACAGACCTGGCACTGCCCATCTGGCTTGCAGAGCAAAAAAGTTGGCCACCACTGTTATAGACTAATGATTCTCACCCAAGGTGCTGGGGTACCCTGAGGTGTCACAAGATCTTTTGAGGGGTGCTGCAAGGTATTAGGAGACAAGCCAGGCGTGAGGAGACATGTGCAGGTTCAGGCTGGTCCCTGCCTAACCACTGCCCTGCCTCCACTGCCTGTCGCCTCAGCAAGGAAGTAGTGCCACCATTGAGACATTCATTTTTGAAACAGGGTGCTGCTCAGCTCACAAAAGTTATGGAGAGGGCCTTGAGTAAAGCTAGGGTGCCTTAAGAAAAATGAGGGGTGCCACACATCTAAAAAGGTTGAGAGCCACTGTTCTAGACTAACCAAAGTAGATATAGATATAATACATGCTTTTGAGGGCTGCTGCTCACTTCATCAGCTGCTGATGAAACTTCAGCTCACAAAGGTTTGTGCAATAGATAAATAGATTGATTGATGGATGAGTCTACTTTAGTTAGTCTAGAACAGTGATTTGTAACCAGAGTCCTGGGGCACCCTGGAGTGCCATCAGATCCTTTGAAGAGTGCCAGAGGAAATGTAAGGCGATTAGGGAAGTGTGAAGAGATAAGCAGATCAGGGCAGGCTCAGGCTTTTCCTGATTGGTGGCCCCCCTGCCCCCACTGCAAGGAGGTAAGCCCTGTAATAAATAAATTAGCTTTTGAAATGGGGCACCCCTCAATTCACAGAAGTTATGGAGGGTGCCTTGAGTCTAAAAGGGTGAGAACTACTGGTCTATAAGGTTTTTTTTTAAGAATTTTTTTTGTGTTCCAAGCCAAATCAGCCAAATCAAGTCCAAATCTGTGAGTCAGTTCAGAACTATAAGTGGCCCTACAACCAGCAAACATCCTTCACCCCTACCAGGGGCTTTAGCTACTACTGGTATATAAGGTACAAATATACCCTGCCTTCAACTTACAAGAGAACAGGGCTGAATCCTGAGATGGGTGGGTGTGGGATGGGGAGGGGTCACAGCCAGAGAGGCTGGGACTCTGCTTCTTCTAAGAAACAGTCAGCTTCTATGGCTCAGTAATATCTTCTTTATTGATTCATGGTTCTGCCAGCCACACACCAAGCTCTTTCCAAATGTCCAGGAAGCTGTTCCTGTTCCCAGGAGCTCACCGCTAGAAGAGCCTGTGAGCTTCCCAATTGATCCTCCAATCAGCAATTGTCAGAGCATGGCCCACTGGGAGCTGACCAGATACTGGTACCAGCTTTGCATGTTGTAGTATGTGGCCACATGTTTCTAAGTGTGATGTGGGCTGAGCATATAGTCCTGACTCCCTCAACTCCTTCTCCTTTCCTTTCCAATTGTTAGGCCCCTTTAAAAGATGCTTAAATATGTGTAATAAGTCCCTAGATGTAGCTTTCCCCCAGCAAACAATCACTATAGCAACCACAGGGATGAGATATCATTGGGCTATAGGAGGGAAGGTGAGGGGCAGGACAAGGGGTAGCAAAAAGGTGGGGCGGGGGGAAGGCAGGGAAGGGTGGGAAGGAATGTTTGTGAGCCTTTTTTGTGAGATAAATTGGAAAAGGCTAATTGCAGTGTTCTCTTGTATAGTCACTGTATTTGCAGTAGGACTTACAGCACACAGAGAGGTAGAAATCTTTAGTTCTCAAGGACAAGTGGCAGGCTTTTCAAAGAAGAGCACCGCCTTCCCAACCTGGTGCACAGATCTCTGTGCCAAGCCCTCTGGCTGGAGGAGGCCATCAGAAGGGGGGAGACCTGGCAGATGTTTGGGGATTGTCTTGGTTCCCTTCCCTGTCTCGAGGGAATGCAGACATGCTGAGCGGGGCGTGCTCTGCCACCAAGAAAAGCAGGAGACAAATATTTGTGCAAAACTCCATATTGACTCAGTCACATGCTGGAACCTGCCGTCTCTGTGGGTCTCACCAACCAGATCATGACACAGCACTGCATTCTGGGACCCCTTCTTCTGTAGCTCTATGCTAAAGGCAGGGTTGCATTTGGCAACCTCTGCAGTGAAGACCTAGCCCAAGCCACTCTCTTAGTGAGCTACTCACAACTCTGAGTGCCTTACAGTCTGACCATTCCCAGCTTCTGGATTCCCTTTACTCTGCATAACTGATTCTCCTATGAAGGTGCTACCCACAGTGATTCTAGGTGGGAGAGGTATTTCAGTGCAAGGGTGGCAGATCAGTCAGGAGAGTGAACTGGGAGTTGAGAGAGCTTCCCAGCTCTGCTTGCGGGCAAATCAGCATCCGCTGTGTTCCTGTGCAGTAACTTTGTCATTGGTGCTCAAAGTGCAGCCCCCAGGCCAAATCCAGCTCTCAGAGATGAGCCATCCAGCCCACAGGGGCTCCTAGAGATTTGGAGGCAGGGGAGCAGCGGCAGCATTAATTGCCACAGCTCTGGGAGCTCTGTGGCAATTAATGCTGCCAACGCTCCCCTTCCACTGAATGTCTGGACCTGTGGGGAGCCTCATAGGCTGGCTGATGTGGTCCTACGTGCAAGATCAGACAAGTGCATGGAGCCAGTCCACGGCTGGACCCAGTGCATAGGGTCTGACCAGGTGCATGTCCCCAGACCTGGCACATGAAGTTAATTTGCCCACTGGATCCAGTTTGTGAAGTCAGCCCGTACATTGGATTTCACCCAGGAATTGGTTGCACCCTAGTCATATAACCTATGTGGTGGAAAATGTGACCACTGCTGAGTTAGACTGTAAGCTCTTTGGGGCAGGGACTGCCTCTTGCAACATGTATGTGCAGCACCTACCAATACCAAGTTATACTTCGTAAATAATAACAGTGACTAAGCCAGGAGCCCTGGGCTCCTGGTTTCTAGCCTGTGATTGTCTTATGGCCACAACTAACTTGTGTTGTCTCAGTTTCCTAGTGTTTAGACATGGAGAACAATACCTCTCATGTGGGGTGGGGTTTGTCCCATGGCATGGCCACAGGTCCCAGAAAACCCTTTATTAAAGGAGCTGGAAGGAGGCCAGGAGCCAGACACATGCCTGCCATGTGTTGTGGCCACTCAGGATTCCATGGTAGATCCCAACCCTGCCCATGGACAAAGCCCCAGGACAGCATGCTCCATCTAGAAGATACTCAGCTCTGGTTATTAACAATGTACGGGGGCATGACACACACCTGGGTCACTCTGATGTAGTCCAAGAGAGGGCAGCAGTCTTGCTCTCCCTCAGATATGCAGAGACACATAGACAAATATGTCGCAGTGCAATTATTAGTCTCCCAAAGGCAAAGACTCCGTGCTAGTGTAAGAGTGCAGCCATACCTGCGAGATGCAGGACCCCTCTAGACATCCCTGGAGCAAGCAGGCCAGAACTCCACACTGGTGCCACACTCACTGCAGTGACCCTGTCCATTCTCAACACAGTGATGGGCATGTCCACTCTGGCATGCTCCCAAGTGGTGCAGCTGAGTGTCTGTACATCTGAAGCTGCTGGCAGGGTGGATGCTCTGGGCTTGCAGCAAGAAGCTGTTCCTGCCATCCGTCTTTCCCCATATGAGTCCCCCTCTCCTCCCCCGCCTAAGCCAGTTTTGCTGCTGTGTCACCATCTTCCCCCATGGAAGCATGCAGTTCCCCACCATAAACCCAGTGTCTCCTCGTCACATGTCCACTGCTCGCAGCAGATAACTGCACCGTTCGCCATCTGCCTGGAAAATTGGGAAGTGACTCGGAAGCAATCCTGAAGGAGGAGCTGAGTCCCTGACAGCGTTAACCCAGCAAGCTTCCAGCTTCACGCAGGGACTCCACGCTTCCTGTGCTACAGACATGTTCTGGACCAAACCGAGCTCCTGGTGACCTGTGTATGGCCCCCCACTGGCTGCTAGGGGGTCACTGCCAGTGCAGAGTTCTGGCCACCTGCTCTGGGATTCTCAAGATGGTCCCTGCATTCAAAGTCACCAAATAGTCTGCGCTTCCCTCATGGTCTGGGCAACTTGCCCAGGGTTTCAAGATGAAGCCAAAAAGCAGATTGGGCCCAGCTCAAAATCAGGCCCAAGCTGTGGGCACAAGGCCTTTGCACCTGAGTTGACAGCAAAGAGGTGCTGGATACCCAGGGCCCCTGTTGGCACCAATGCAGTTTGTGGGCAGCATCAGGCTATGCCAGTTGGTAATGACTGCTGAAGCCAACCACGTCTGACCTCGCTCCAAGTTTTGCAGTAGGGCCAGTGGACTTCACCACAGGCTGGGAGCCAGGAATCCTAGATTCTACCCTTGGTTATGCTAATGACTTGCTGTGTGACCTTGGGCAAATCTTCCATCTTCTGTGACCTGCAGTTTCCCCATCTGTATGAGGATAGTAACAATGTGGGGCCATCATGCCCCTTTCTACAATGCTAGCAGTCCAGGGTGAAAGGCAGTGTGGGCAATACCACGCATTGCACTGAACTGAGTGGTGCAATCTGTGTCACCGCTGCCCCCTGCTGGATGGAATCACACAGATCAGCTGTGTGTCAGAAGTCTTTTACTCCTGGTGGAGAATCCTCTTTAATTCAAGTGCAAGGGGCCTGGGTTTTTCAGTGCAGAAGAAGCTGAGCTCTATTGCCTCCTCTTCCAGCATCCCAGTGGTGGTACAATAGAGAGCCACCCCAGCAGCATTTCGCTGTCTGAAAGCTGCTGTCTGCCTCTCTGCTTGTTCCTTTCTCTCTGTTGTGGCTGTGGAATCTGTTGTTCTTTTCATTTTCAGCTGTAGGGAACAGATGGCAGCAGTTTAGAGTGAGGATCAGCCCCAGCCTAGTGCAGAAACCCAGTGTGTTACCAAGTCTCTCTCTTCCCCTCCAGGCCCTCAACTTGCTGCCTGTGGGCTCCTCTCTCTAGCTGCTGGGCCAGTCAGAGCTAGAGCGGTGCTGCCCATCTTACAGACCCTATTTCAGCTTTGAATAATCTTACTATTTATGTGGTGGCAGAACTCAAAAACCTGATCAGCTCCATGCTGGGCCATGGACTGCACAGACAGTTGTGTCCTGCAGATACAGGAAGGGGGAACCAGAGCACAGAGGGATGAGGAGACTTGCCCATGGTCATTCAGAGTGTCTGTGGTATGACTGGAAGTGGGACCTCATTATCCTGATCCTAGCTGCTCCTGTTGTTAACTATCCCAGTGGAAGCCAGTGCCTACCTCAATGCAGGACACTGAGAGACATTCCTGTACCTTTGAAAGAAAACTGTGATTCTTTGGGATGCCTCCTTCATGGCACCCACCACACACAGGCCTTTCCTAGGGCCTGATTGGTCCAGCCTGCTCCCAGTACTCCTCACCATCTCCCTGCTCATCTTATATGCAGGAAAACTGAGACCCAGAGGGGGAGAAAGACTCACTCAATCTCCCATTTTGAGTTTAGCAACAGAGCTGTGCATAGAACCCAGGAGTCCTGGCCCCCCATTCAGCATCCTAGTGCTTGACCATGGTGTTGTACTAGTACAGCTCATACTAGGACTCCATTTCTCATCAAAGTGCTAGCAGGGACACAGTGAATCTGAGGCTCAGACCTCTGCCAGGGGGTGGAGCCTTCCCCAGCAGCCTCCCCAGGGAGACTTGGTGTGACTGACCTTGGGGCCATGGTGGCAGGGCTGGTGCAGGGGGAAGCACTCTCTGTCCCTGCAACAAGAAGAAGGTGCCAGTCTCTAGGGCTGTTGGTTTCCCCTCTACACCTTCCCCACAAAGGAAAAGACTAAGCAACAGTGGAAAATAGGGGGCTTCTATGGGCTCAGGGCCTGATCCTTGTTTTGGTGACAAGTGAAGGCCACCTTCCTCCATGGCCTCTGGCTGGGTCTTCAGCTCACCTGGAGAAGCAGCTGCAGCCTCCAAGGTGGCTGAAGAGCAGAAAGGACTCAGGGCTGAGCTCTGCAGCCCCCTAGTCAGTACTCCACAGCAACAGGCCCCTGCCCTGGATCAGCTCCCAGCCAGTGGGCTGGGGAGCCATCACAGACTGGTGGGGAGGGGAGAAGGGCCAGGAGCTGGCTGGATTATAAACAAGCCCCCTCTGCAGGATGTAAAGTGCTCTGGTGAGAGTCACAGCCCTGCAGGATCCAGGCCACCGGAGCCGCTGTGCAGATGTTGCACATGCAGGAGGCTGAGGAAGTATGTGCAACCATTGCCAGCACCGGAAGGAAGACGTGGGGGGCCAGGGCGGGAGGGCAATGCTACCCATGCCATTGTCCACCCTGCCAACAATATGGGGCTGTTTGTAGCCAGGGCATTCCCTGCTGTGGCCAGCAGGGGGTGCTGTGTACTGGGCTCAGGCCTGGCAGGGTATGGTGGCATGGGCCCCTGGCACCCCATCCCATCCCATCCTCCACCTCCTCCCTCCTGCCAAGGGCTCTGCTCTGAGGCAGGCACTTGTTTATTGTTCCCCCCTTCTTGTTCCTGAAGAGGCAGTTGAAGGCTTGGGGAGGTGGGGGGAGGAATGGGGGCTCTGGAGCTGCAGCAGCTGTCAGCTGAGCTGGCGCCAGTCCAGCAGCGCTCTGTGGGGGCCATTCAACAGGCCGGGAAGCTGCTTTGGCTTCCTACCCTCGTGCCACGGCACCGATGGCCCCGCTCTGCCCGGAAGGTGCTGGTTGCTCCTGGTGATGCTGCAACCCACAGGCCCTGCATTCCAGGGTGCCACTCACTTACCGCGGGCTTGCTCCATGAACCCACACACATCCCCATCCTGGGCACACAAGAGGAACCCTTTCCTCTCAAGCAGCCCCCAAGTCAACTTGTTGCTCATGCAAAGGAGTATTCATGTCTTCTTAGCACAGATCCCTGCCCCAAAATCCTCCACAGCTCTTCTTGTGCATCTTAGGCAAGCCCAGCCAAATGCAGCAGAGACAGCCATCCCCTGTGCATGGCTAGAAGGCAACTGCTCCACTCTCAGAAGCAGAAGTGCTCAGGTGCCCCTGGGGCCAGCCCCCTGCCATCTTCTCTGCCTGGACAGGAAGGTTGTGGGGGTGAAAGGGCATTCCCCTCCCAGTGACACCAGCTGCTTGGCTCTCTGTAGCACAGCTTCAGTTTTGCCTTTAGGACCTGTGGGATAAGTGAGAGGCACCACAGGAAACTTGCCCAGGCTTTGCCAACATCCCAGCAGCAGGAAGCTAGAGGCAAGAGAGGGAGGAGGTTGTCTTGACTGCATGGGGGAGACCCTTAACAATGGCATGAGAAGCTGAAGTAAAATGGGAGGAAGGTCAGAATAAATGCCAGGGGTTTGTGAGGTGATCCCTTTCCCCCACTCAGACCCTAGCTCCCTTCTGGCTTCAAGCATAGCTAGAGTAAGGATCCAATAGAGGGAATCTGGATGCCTTGCCCTTTGTGTGGATAGGAACAAGAGAAGATCTCCAAGCACTATGCAGAGCAGGGAGTGGTGCTACAGTGCTTCTGGTGGGCAAACAGAGACATGAAGCCAGCCTGGGACTCACCCAAAGCCTCAGAGTAACGCTCCAAACATCCCTTAGCATCATGCCAGAACACTAAAGACCCTGGAACTCTGTCCTGGCCAGCCACACTCAGAGCTAGGAAATCCGCTGGGGAGACAGCCAGCAATGCTATCACCCAGGAAGGATAGGGGCCGAGCTGCAGTGATCCGGCCGTCTGTCTGACCCATCAGCGCATTGGCTCAGAGCCAGGCCAGAGCATTTGCAGCCTGTGAAACAGCCCCAGCTCCAAACCACAGGAGACGGTGGGGTCAGCAGCTTGGGAACAGCTGGCTAACGTCAAGAGTGTTCCGCAGAGTCAGCAAACAAACAGCTGGACGGGGGGAGCCCTGCCAGCCCGGGCCATGCAACAGGGGTGTTGAATATTTGGTTAGTTACAACATCAGCATCAGATACAAGTACAGAGGCACTGAATGCACCCAGGGGCCCTTGGCTCTGCACTGGGAACAGCCTGGAGCCTTCTGGTCCTCAGGTGGGAAGCAGGAGGCAACCTCCATCATGCCCAAAGGTTTGCCAGGCTGCAGAGAAACAAGCTGGATTCCCTATGGGGCCCTTCCAGGGAGAGGGACCCAATCTGATCTGCCTTGGGGAGGAAAGGGGTAGCATTCCACCTATGAACTCCCTCTAAGAGCTGGCTGCAGCCTAGGGACAGCTTTGACTGGACCCTACTGCTGCCAGTGAGGGGGAAACCCAGGGACCCCAGGCTGAAGCACACAGCCCCTCCTGCCTGGGTTCAAATTCCTCAAAAGCTGAGTCCCCCTTCTCAGCCTGACTGACCCCCTGTGACCCCTTAGCAGCTGGACTCTGGACAGGCCTCTCTTTGCTGAGGCCCTGTTATCTGTGGGCAGCAAGGTCCCTGTGGGACCCTGTCAGTGAGAGGAAGGATTCAGTCAGACCCAGGCTATTTCCACCCAGCCCTGAGGAGGCTGCAGACCAGAGGGGCTCCTGCAGACATGTCCAGGCTCAGAGCCAGGCCCAGGATTTAATCAGAAGTATCTCTGCCTCCACCCCCATGCTGCAGCTCGCTGCAGCAGCCTGTCACTTGCAGGGTACTCTGGGGCCCTGCGAGATGGAATCTGACCCAGGAAGGGACACTTTTATGTAGCTCAGTAGTACAGACTCTGCCAGTACCTTCTCATTCTGCCCAGATTGAGTGCCTGCCAGGGCCCAGGTCCCAGTTATACCCCAGTTTATTCCCCAGGCCACTGTGGCTTCTCACACCCCCTAACTTAGCTCTGCTCTGTGGGGCTGTTGCACAGTATTGACTGGTCTCCTCCAGCAGCTGAGAAATTGCACTGTGCTCCCAGATAATGGCATCCCAGCCTTTCCCAGAGGACACTCCCACAGGGGCCTGATGACAGATTCCTGATGCTGCAGGGCTGCCCTGGTCAGTGGTGTGTAGGGGGGGCTGGAGATCCCTCCCTCTCTGGTCCCTTTGCAATGACCCTGCCCCTGGGGCATATGAACCAGCCCTGGTTCCATGAGGGGGACCCCACCCTGCTCCCTTCCCTTGTCCCCATGGGAAGCACTGAGAGCCCTTCTGCTTTTTGCCCATGTAGCCTGATGGGGTCTCCCACCAGGCCCCAAGCTAGAGTGGGCAGCCTCAGAGTGCCCAACCAGGTCAGCTGAGGAGAAGCAGGGAGAGTCTGGGAGCACACTCCTCCTGCAGCCTACGTGCAGGGAAGGGACGGCACATCCGCTATGGCCAACTGCAGAGCGTTAAATATTTAGCATCTCTGCTTCAGCAGAGGGGGGAGACCTGGGCTTTTGCTAGGAGGCAGAGGGATCAGGCCCTGGCTGAGCCAGGAAGAAGATGGAGCTGGGCAGGGGACAGCCAAGCTTGGTAGGAAGAAGCAGCATTGGACTAACAAACCCATAGCGAGTTCTGGGAACCTGTGAGTCTCACTGGGCCCATCCCACTGCAGGCAGACAGAATGAGGGAGGAGGTTGGTGGGTCTACCTCCTTCCCCAGGGTCAGCATGTCGGAGCCCATTCCCTAGAGGGGACATTGCCCAACACACAAAATGACTTCCCTGCCAGCTTCCAGTGAGTACCCCAGAGCTCCAGAAAGGGGCCTAGATTGGGAGAGAAGGGCAGTGGCAGAGCTGAAGGGAGTGCACCAGGGTTAGGGTAGCAAGGGAGTGAGGTGGGTAGCAGAGGAGCCCAGGACTGGGCTAGTGGGGGATGCAGGTCTGGATTCAGTCTCAGCAGAACTGTGTCCAGTGTCCCTCAGTCCCAGTTATGGCCTTCCCCCTCTCTGCCCCCATGTAGCTCTGCTGTCCTTCTGTGAAAGGTGAACATACTGCTTGGCTGCAGTGCCAGCCTCACCCAGGCTGTTTGTACCACAACTTATGTCCCCAGGACTGGGGGGCAGTGAAGGCTGCTTCACTCTTCACTTAGGTAGCCATGGCACTGAATGCCATGGGGCACAGTGATGTGGACTCCACAGACCATGCTCACCACACACAGGGATGGGCACTCAGGACTTCTGGCTTCTACTCCTGGCACTGGGGGGGAAGTGGGGGGAGGAAGGAATGGCTGGGACTCAGACCTTGTGGGTTCCAAGCCTGGCTCTGACACTGACCTTGGTATGATCATGCATGAGCCCTCACTTTCCCCTTCTGAAGGGTGTTGGCTGACCCTGCCTGCCCCCCTGAGGTGTCACAGGGTGGGTGAACAGGCCCTTGCCATTGTGCTTTGCTCAGTGTACCACCCTGCTTTACCCAGTTCTGACTCTGGGGGAGGAAAAAGCCCTGATGTTTCCCCAATGGAGATAAGAAAACTGAGGCAGAAAGCCCCACCCCTAGCAGCAGATTTGGAAATAGAACCCAGGAGTCCTGGCTCCTAGCCACCCTCGCTCCTCTGACTTTAACCCACTTAGACTCACTCCCCTTCAAGAACAGGAGCCAGTCCTGAGCACATCCCCTTCTATCCAAATCTGGGGGAAGCCTCTGGTTGGTGTCTGGGGGTGGTTCAGGGTAGCACATG
>NW_005842040.1:1161534-1169398 GCF_000455745.1 Alligator sinensis | reverse complement strand
AGCAGGAGGGCAGGCACCAGCCTAGCTCTTTGGGACTTCTGGTTCACATGAGCTCAGCCACCAAGTCCTCCAGTCCCTTAGCAAGTAGGAGATGCACCCTGCAGCCCTTTGGCAAAAAGAGGCTCCCCTCTGGCAGGGAAGGGCTCAGAGAGTAGATAGTCCCAGGCAGCATAGGGGGCGGGGAGGCCTGAGCCCACCGCAGGTTGGGAAGGGCCTGTGATGCCTGCGCTGTCCAGGGTGCTGAAAGGTGTGTCGCCAGCAGGAGGCACCTCCCTCCCAGTCATGCCCAGAGCAGGCCACAGCCCATCTCTGCCCCTCTATGCTGCCCAGAGCCTCAAAGCCTGCTCACCCCTGGACCTGGGCCTGCCTGGTTGGGGGCATGACTGGCTATGAGAGCAGCGAGGTCTGGGGACCTGGTACCCAAGGGTGGGGCTGCCCATGCACTCTAGAGGAAAGGTGCCACTCCAGTGTCAGTCCCTAGCATTGATCCCCACCTCTGCCCTTATCTCTCAGCCACAGAGGGGCTCCTTTGCCCCCACCCTGCAGCCTCAGAGGGCTCTGGGGAGTGGAGCCAGGCTGCACTGGGATAAGAGAGCATCATGGGGCAACCAGAAGGGGGCACTGCCCATAGACTAGACAGGGCACTTGGCCACTGCTGTGGATAGGAAGTGTAGAACTGGGTGTCCATCATGTGCTCTAGGCCAGCAGGGGCCAAGGTTTCTTGGCAGCCATACCACAAGTCAAACCCTGCGCACTCCCTAAGGGCCACTCTGGTCCTCTTTCCTGACAGATCTGCTGCTCTGCTTTCTGTTCCCTGCCCTATTTGCCACTGTGCTCCCTGACCCCATCCCAATCTGCTGCCTGCCACACACAGAGGCTGCCTTGCCACTTGTGGCATACGTGCCACCAGCTGGCCACCAGTGATCTAGGCCTTTCAGTTCCTCTCCCCATACAGGGGGATATTGGCCCTGGTCTCCTGGCCAGATCCCACTATTGAACACGTTCTTCCCAGCCTCCATGGGGCATCACTGGAGACAGGTGTCTCCTTTAGTTCCTGATGTTTGAGGCAGCTGTTAATGGCTGCCATGTTCCACCCCAAAGCTGCCCCAAATGCCCACTCAGCAGTGGATGCAGCAGCCTCCAGAGCACCCCAACTGCACTCCTAGCCCCACATGGCCATGGCAGAGAGGAGGCTAAGGGTGCTGGGGGCTGGTGTGTCACAGCCCACCCTGGCTTAATTGCAGGAACACAGTCACATCCTCCTGAAGAAGGAGGTCACACAGTGTCTCATCTCCCAGGATGCTGAGGTGCTAGCCCTGCTGAGACCCTGCTCAGTTTGGGTTCTCATCCTGCTGCCAAGAGATGGGGCTACACTCTCCAGAACTTGAGCAGAGTCATAGGCACATGGAAGCTTCCAGCTGCAGGGGGGGCTTGTGGCACTGCCAGCCCCTGGAGCCCACCCTCCCCAAACTGCATCCACACCTGTTGCCCCAGGCTTGTGCTCTGCCATGCTCTGCAGAGACCATTCAGGCCTGATCCACCTCACCCCAGTACAGCCAGAGTTCTCCCAACACACCCAGCTCTGCCAGTGACCCACAGCCCCCTGCTGTCCCAGTTCTGAGCTCCACCACACCTCACAGCTCTGCTAGTTCCCATCTGATCCAACCCCCAGCCCTCCTGTTCTTCCCACCTTGCACACATGCACGCACATGTGCAGAATCATACACAGGTGCCAAACTGTGAGCCATTTCAGCTTCACAACACAATCATGCACCCCCATGTGTGGCTCATCCTTCCCTTGGAGCTGGCGCTGGGAGCTGGGCTGAGCCATAGGTAATGAGTGGCCTGGCCCTCCACTGCTCCCTGCTGCCATGCTGTGGGAGGCCATTAATGCGCTGACCCAGGGAAGTCCTTACCAGCTCACAGAACCTGTTTCTTCCTGCATCATGAGGAGATGGGATTAATGGGACCTGATCCATCTCCCTGTCACAGGGTGTAGGACCCGGGGAGCATGGGAAGCTAAGACACATGGGTGGATGGGGCAGAGGGCAGGAGAATGAGCCCTTCAGGGGGAATTTAAATCCATAGACCCCTTGCAAATGGCTCCAGGAGCTGCTGGGATGTAAAGTAGAGAGCAGGGACTCCATCCTACTGCTGAGAGCTTAGGATCCATGTGTGGGCAACAGGGCAAAGGGAAGCCTTTGATGCAGTTGGGAGCATAGAAGTCCCAGGGCAGGGTGACCCAGCAGCACTGCCTGTCAGCATCCTGCTATGAGCTCAACTCATTCCAAGACCACTAAGACCTTATCCAGCAAGAAGACAGCCCCAGCCCCCTTGAGGCAGGAGGAAGGGGACCAATCCTCTCACCAGACTTAGACATGGAAGCACAGAGAAGGGCAGGGCCCTGTCCAAGGTCACCCAGGCAGCAGCCAGGGTCTTTGTCTATCCCAGCCAAGCTGGGATACATAGGCCTTGGAAGGAGCTGACAGGCCAGGTGCAGGGAAGGAGAGCAGGTATGAGTATGCACATGGACAAGCATGTGTGGCATAAGCACAGGGCTTTGCACAGGGGCATAGCAGCGCTGAGCCAAGGCAGCCAGTTGTGCTCCAGGCCCATGTCTGGCTCTTCCTGCCCAGCCTTCAGGGGCAGTGGGGCTGCAGTCCTGGTGCCTGACCCTGGGTGTTGATTTCAGCACATGGCCCTGCAGGAAGTTCTTTAGAAACAGCTTCAGCCTGGCATCCCTGGGGCTGTGCAGTGGTGTGCTGAATGGAGGGAGGGTGGTATGTGCAGGGCTACCAGGGTTCAAGCTTATGCCCAACATCTCTGTCCCAGAGAGGGATCTGTGTGCTGCGCTCCCCAGCACAGGGCCTGTCTCTGCCACTCACTCATGCCTGGCTGCTCAGGTGGAAGGACTTGCTGCACTGGGCACACAGCAGCATGGAGCATCACAGGGGCTGCCCACCTGCTTGGTACCAAAGCCCAACCTCACCTTGGCAACCATCTGCCCAGGCACCTGATGGGGATAAGGAAGGGATCATGGGAGGACAATCTGGATGGTGTGTTTTGGGAGTCCACAAGCCTGTGGGCTAACAATCAGCCCCTGCCCATCACAAAGAAAGCAGAGAAATAGTGGCAGACCTGATCCCTGCTTCACAGACCCCGGGATGGCTCCTCAGCCCTCCCAGGCCATGGTTATGCCTTTCCACATGCCAGAAACCCCTGCCTCAGACTATTGAAGGGGCTTCTGCTTTTGGGGACCAGACAGCTACCCATCTTCTAGACCAGGATGCATGTTCTAGAGCTGAGTGCATGTTCTAGATGGGGGAGCATATAGGATTTCCCCAGGATCCAGAGCATGGTCATATTATAGATCAGGGAAAGAAGTGAGTCTTCTGGAGCAGGAGGTCCCCATGCAGTCAAACCTGCACAGAGCAACAGAGTCTCTGAGAAATGGAGGTCAGGACTGAGGTCAAATCTGGGATCTGGGGGGAGGTGGCAGTGTGCAGGGGAGTCCCCATAGTGCTGCAGGCAGTAGGGTGCAGGTGGAGGTGGTGGCCCCATGGGGCATCCCATAGGGTGGCAGAGAACCAGCTGGTAGCAAGCAGGGAACTGCCAGGCCAGAGGTAGCAGGCCAGGTGTCCTCTGGGCACAGTTGGGTGGGTGCCCTCTGCGGGGAAGACTAGGGATCCCAGAGCATGGCTGCAGGGCTGGCATGGCAGGAAGGTGTGCTCAAAGCCAGCCCAGGGTCCCAGGCCAGGCCAGGCTGGGTCACTCTGCCCCAGCACAGCACCCAGGCCAAGCCACTGGAATCCTAGCTGGATGGATGAAGACCAGCTGGAGCATGACCAGCCTGGGAAAAGCCAAGGAGTCAAAGCTGCTCTTTGCTGCTTCCTGGGTCCTGACAGATACTGGTGTCACCTGCTCTGGCCAGACAGCAGCTTTGTCCATAGGTCCATCCCACCCCTGACTGCCATTTTAAAGGGGGAGATGCACATTTGGAGGCAGTGCTCCCTTTGGGGATCCCATCTTTGCTTTCAGAGCCCTAAAGGGCCCCCAGAAGCCATTTCTACCCCCTGACCTGAATTCATGGCCAAATCGTCCTTCTTGCTAGTTGTCTGCTGTGATCAGAAGGAATGGATAAAGGACCAGCAAGGGGCCTGTGGGGCAGAAATGAGAGGCACTGGCAGAGCTGGGGACATAGGGCTGGCCTGGGCTAGCAGGGGGGGTTGGGTCAAAATTGAAGGACACCAGCAGAACTGTGTAAGGAGGCCTCCCATCTCCCTAAAATTCTCAGATGCCCCTTGCCTCTTCCTCTCAGTACCAACCTGTGGGGGACCCTGGCCCCCAACAGACAGTCAGTGACAACTTCCTGTGCTGAGACGGGCTAAGGTTAGCCAGAGGGCTTTGAGATTATTCAAGACCAGAGAAACCAGAAACCGGAGCAAGCAGTGACCCAAAAATCACCTTGGACTCAGGCCGCATTGACTCTCCAGGTCCCTGTGACTCAGAAGGACAACGTCTCAACCACCCCATCATTGCTGCATGATCATCAGGAACCCAACAGGGCCAGCTGGCAATTAAACCCCAGTCCCTTTCCGTGGGAAGGGGAAACACGCATGCAATTGGCTTTCCAATGGGGCCTCAACCCCATCCCAGCACTGAGGAGAAATAACAAAGGCCACTTAATTCCCAGTGTTAATTATTCATCTGGGCCATGCAGGCAGCCACAAATCCCCCGATTACAGCACTGGGATTAAGTGGATTTGGGTGCTGCCAGTCAGGGGCGTGGAAGTGTCTCTGGGAGCGGGGAATCGGCAGCAAGTGAGAAGCCTGCCTGAGGCTGGGGAGGGGGAGCCAGTGGTTATTAATGAGGAAGGATTTCCTGTGACCAGGCCATGCACGGAGCACTTGTCATGTCTGGCAGCTGCTGGCTTGTGGGGCTGGGGGAGCTGTAATCAGACACTCAGCCCTTCCTGCCACTGGGTTGTGGGTTCAAATCCAGCCTGAAGGGGGTGGAAAGGGGGCTTGCCAGTGGCTGTAAGTGGTGGTCAAGACCTGGTACCTAGGCCTATACCATGGCTGTGGATAGCAAGCTTCTCTCCACACTGTGTAAGCTGAAGCCCTACTGCCTCAGTAACTGGGCCCATCAGAGTGGGACTGAGCCTGTGGCATGGATGGAGGCAGCTAGCAAGCCTTAGCCTGACTTGCAAGGAGGGGAGTGGGCTACTTGCAGCAGGGCACTGCAGAGGACTCTCAGGAGCTTGGGGCCCATTCCCTGGCAGCGCTGCATGGGGAAGCTATGAGTGTAAAGTACTTTGCAAAGGGCAGCAAGAGCAATCACTTCTGGGAGCTCAACTCCCAGCACGCAACCCAAGCAGCCCATGCCACATGCTCCTGCCCCACTTTGTGCCCATGTATGTTTTCAACTCAGTGCCCAGCCTGCCAGAATGAATCACGCTCAGGCTGCCACTGCAGGAGAGGGCCGCATCTTCCTTACCACTGCATAGTGGCAAAGGCTGCCCTGAGACTGTGCTTCCCAAATGGGCCTGGGATGGAAGCAAGCTAGGTTGGTCTAAGCCAGGCTCAGAGAAATGCACAAGGCAGCACAGTTCACTGAGGGGAGCCAGGCACTGGCAGAGCTGTGGGGGGAGCCCAGGGCTGGGTTAGCAGGGGGCTGCGAGTTGGGACTGAGGGGAAAAGCTGGGGAAAGGATGTTCAGGAGTTGCTGGAAGAGCTGCAGGTAAGACCCTAGGACTGGGATAACATGGGTCAGGACTGACAGGAATTAGCAGAACTGTGGGAGGCAGCCTAGAGTTCTGCATGTCAGGACTGAGGGGTGCTGGAAGAGGGGCACAGACTACAGCAGAAACAGTTACTTGTGGGTTGTTGGGGGTGGGAGAGGCTGGTCCTCTCTCCAAGTGCCCCGCCTCTTGCCTGGGAATGGAGCTGGCTGAGCCATGGCTGCAGAAACCGTGGTGTGGGGGCTGCTTCATACTTGGGGAAGCTGGACGGAGCTGCAGCCAACTTCCCCACTCTAGGGATAAGCCTTGGCAGACAGCCCTGGCCCAGCTGCATCCCGGCCCCCCATGGCAGGCAGAACAGAGGACTCAAAGCGGGGGGGGGCTCTTCCCAGCCTCCTAAAGCCATAGGGCATCTGGTCCCACACACTTCATGGAAGCTGGAGTTGGTAAGGCCAGCAGTACTGCAGGGGTTAATGATCTTGCCAAGGGAGGGATGCTGGGATTGGGCCTGGGGGTCTGGGCATGGGGACCATGACTTCAGGGGAGGGGCCGAGATACCCAGGATTGGGTTTTCCCCATGCTGGCCCTGAGCAGCAGGTGGCATGAGCTCTCTTTCCCCAGGTTGCTGGTGGCTGCTGGCAGCTCTGGGATGTTCCCCTTGGCACAAGGGCACTGAATGTCAGTGCCAAGCCTGGCAGAACTTCCCCCATCAGATCTCCAACTAGCTGAGCGGGAGAGTGATCCTGTGCACCCAGGCTATGTGGGGGAGCTCCCGCACTGGGAGTCTTCTCGAGAGACCGGCAGCAATGAGGAAGGCTGCCTGTTCCCAGAGGTGGGGGCTCCAATGTTGTTAAAAGACAGTAGGGCATCTACATCACTACCATCACCACAGACCAGCAGGCCCTGCTCCCTGTGGGTAGAACCCAGGAGTCCTGGCTTTCATAACCCCCACACACTCCCATTCCCTGACCCTACTGTAAACTATCCTGGCCCTGGATGTGTTGGTTCCTGTTCAGAGGAGACTTGGGGGGGAAGGGGTCCTTACAGCTGGTGGGGGCAGGGGAGAGTGTATAAGCCGTTCCCATCAGCCTGTCTCTCCAGGGACTGCTGGGAAGTGCTGGCTGTGGGTATTTTATTGGGTGTGAATGATTTTATTCCCATGATGAGTTCCCAGAAGGAAGCCAGAGGCACAGGAGGTCCTGCCCCAGAGACGGGGGGGCTGCTCACCCCCACAGCCACAGCCCATTTCTGTGGGGTTGCCCTGTGCCCCTGGCTCAATGCCAACATCTCAATACTGTCCTGGGGCACCTTCTGGTCCCCAGGTGGGCAAACAGATGCACAGGAATGGGTTCGCAGCAAGTCAGTCACAGCCAGGAGAAAACCCTGGAGTCCTGGCTCCCAGACTGCTAGACCCTTCCTGTTCCTCACACACAGGACGTTGTATGGTCCCAGCCATACCCCAGCAGCTTCAGCCTTTGGCAGCCCATGTCCCAACCATTTCACAATGTCCAGAGCACACCAGGACAGAGGAGCTGCTTCCCCCAGGCAGGCACCCTGAGCCGGGGCCACTAGAACCACTGTCCCAAGTACAGCACCCCCACCCCATGCATCCAGCCACTCCATGCTGCCATACACAGCATTGCTGCCCCAGGGAGGAGCTGCAGGGCTCAGGGGCAAGAGGCCACTGGGGTGAAGCTGAAGGAAGGGACCAGCTGGGCACCCATTCCCCCACACAGAAGGAAACCCCTCACCTCTGCTACTGCTATACCCCCAGTCTCTAACCCAGATGCACTATTAGCTAAGCCTATCCCTGCCCCAGAACAACCAGGGGGACTGAGGCCCAGGGAGGGCATGTGCCAGGGACTGCAGGGCAGGAATTGAACCCAAGAGTCCTGTCGCTGAGAGGCAACAGCATTGCCCGGCCAGGAGACTGATCCCTGCCAGCACTGCTCTGCAGCCTGTCGGACAGCTGCTCTACCTCACCCTAGGCATGGCTGCATTTCACCCCTGGGAGAATGTCCCCAGGGTGTTTGGTCCTGGTTGGTCATAGAGGGCACTACAGAAAGTCCACATTTTTACTCCAGCAAGGCTCCTTGCTCTTCCCAGGTGTGTGTGTGTGTGTG
>NW_005842040.1:1155712-1161502 GCF_000455745.1 Alligator sinensis | reverse complement strand
GGGGGGGGCATCCACCAGCCAGGCTTCTGCCTGGGCTGTGACAGCTTCTCCTTGCAGTGGAGGAGAATGCCAGAGGGACTTGGTGGGGACGCATCTCTCTCCAAGATGCACTCGCCCGGAACAAGCTCATTAAAATTCATCCTGCAACTCGGCATCCACAGGGCTGGCTATATATAGTCTAGGACCCACTGGAGCGGACGGCAAGGCTGGGGCGGATGGTGCTGCAGGAAGCTGGGAAGGCAAGGCTAGGGCTTAGGATCTCAGTCACTGGCTTCAAATCCCTCTGTGGGATCTATGGCCGGAGGGGGGGGCTGTCCCATCTCACACCTGACCACAGCCTCATGCTTTCTCAGCCCCAGGCTCCCTACCCCCAGCTCTGCTGGTGCCCCTCAGTCCCTACCCCTGGTCTCCGTGCTTTCCACTGCTATTCCCCTGGAGAGTGGTCCATCAGGGTCAGATGCAAGGTCAGCCTAGGGCCTGCCCAACCAGATAAAATGTGAGGTCTGTAGGCCCAAAGTGCCCCAGAAGTAGCCTTAGGTGGGATTCAGCTGTGGCCTTGAGTGTCAGCCCTCAGGCTTCAGGGCAGGCACTGCAGGGCATAACTGAGGTCAGGAAGGAACTCATGCTGCCACCCCAGCCCTTGTTTTCTCCTTCCTCAGAAGCAGTTGGTGTTGGTGAGGGATGAGAGGTGACAGAGGAGTGATGGTAAGGAGCTGGGAGCCAGGACTCCTGGGTTCCATTCTAAGCTCTGGGAGGAGAGTGAGGCAGGGAGGGAAACCCAGTGGGTTAGAGCCCGGAGAAGAGGCACCAAGTGTCACAGGCTCCATCTCTATTTCTGTACCCTCAACCCTGTGCCCCTGCAGTCAAATTTTCCTCTCACCCTGGGGGTCATGATCATGTCCCACCTCTGAGTTAGGGGTGAATCCCACCAGTGTATGTAAACCCCTTGGGGACCCTTGGCTGTTGGGGCTGGGGCTCTGCTGACTGAGCCATGGAAGCAAAGCAGGACAGGGCTGGGCAGGGCAGGGCAGGGCAGGATGGACTGAGGAGCCCTGGGGACACTGCAACACTCAACTCCCCTGCCTTTTGCTGAGCAGGCCCCTGGTGGGAGGTGGGGGAGGGGGTTAACCAGGATGAGCTCAGCCCTGGCGGGTCCCTTATCATGGCCAGACGGCGTTTGCAGTGGGAAGGGCTGCCTCAGACGCTGCTTATTTGCAGAGGATAAAGTGTACAGTACAGAGAGGCTCCTGGGGCAGGGGGGCTGCCGGGGGGAAGGGGGGGGCAGCTTCTCAGCCTCACACCCACCCGCCACGCTGGCTCTCTGCATGCAGTGCAAGGAAAGGGCCTGGGGGCGGGGCAGCCAGGGCCCCTGATCAGGGGGAAGAGGCTACGTGGCCAAAGGGGAGTAAGCTCATCCTTACTGCCCCTGGGTAGCACCCCTTGATACTCCCCTCCACCAATCTGTGCCCTGATCCGGGTGGGGACTTCTCAGACCAGCCAGTAGAGAGCAGCACTCGCTGTCCAGAGCTAGACAAGAGTGAGGACTAGGCATCCACCCCTTAGGGAGCACAGTACCCAAGTCCCCACCCCATCCCTCCCTCCTCCCTCTGTGGGGTGGGTACTGTGGGTGGGGATGCCCAGGCCAGACTGGTCTGATCCAGAGAGCAAGCAGGGACAGGGCTGTTAGGCACTCGTTGCCCTCCCCATTATGTAATGGGGACCCCAGAGCTGCATTGCTGCATGCCGAGCACTGCCTTCATGAAAGCCAATGCCATGGGCAGCTGCACCAGTGCATGCTTGCCCTTTAAGGGGAGGCATTCTGGGCTTGCAGTCCCCAGGGGCCAAAGGGAGAACAAGGTCTCTTGGGAGGGAAGAGCAGGTGCAAAAGCCATGCTCCTGTAGTGCTGGAGGGGAGGGTGTGTTATGGCTGCTGATCGGGTGCTGCATGGGCTGGGGGGTCTTAGGTCTCTATGACGGGTGCTACAGGAGAGGCTGTGTCCCCAGCACAACCTCCGTGTCACCCCAACACCAGACCTTCCTCCTCCTACCCCCTCATGCTTGAGAGCTGATGTCTCAGTAGGCCTGCAGGTGCCTGGCACTGCTGTAAGGTGGGGCTGGAGGGTCAATTCCTGTTAGTGATTTTAAGCTCAATTTCCCCCAGACAGAGTTGAGTGACTGTGGTTCCCACATCCCCTGCTCAGTGTCTCCCCAGCCAGGCATGTGGAAGAGGGCTTTGCAGAATAGGAGCAGGGGTGCTGATCCTGACTTAGACCCCATACTACTTCAGCCCCGGACTCACCCCACCACAGCTGTCAGTATCACTCCATCCTGAGCTGCAGGTCACTCTTCAAGCCCTAGCCATCAACCTGGCTTTTATTTTTAACCATTGGCCAAGTAGTCATTGGAGACAAAATAAAAGAAATTTCTGGAGACCCAGCAAACTTGTTGCATGGCACATGTGGCACTGGCCAAGCCTGGAGCACCATAGTATACTTCCCCTCACACTCAGACCCCTTCTTCCCTCTCCTTTCTGGGTACAACTCTTCCCCTCCCCCAGTGCTTGCAGGAAGGATTGTGCAGATCAGCTTTTCTCATCTGCATGACGTGCTTGCAGGAAGGATTGTGCAGATCAGCTATGCTCATCTGCATGCCCCTGCCATGCCTCTCTGCCCGCAGACAGCAGGGCCTATCTTTCCCTGGCCTGAGAGGCTTTGAACACCTTTCCTGTCTGACCCTCGCCACCCCAAACAGATCAGAGCCACGTGTAACAGTCCAATGCAGCAAGGGAAGGGATAGAGGGGCCTGTGTTTGGCAGAAGCCACAGTGGTAGTTTTGGAAAGGAAAAATAGAATTGGCTGGGATTTAGCCAGAATGCCTAGATTCCCATCCCATGTGATTTCACATGGAAGAAGTACAGAGCCCCTCTAGTGCCAGTGGGTTAGGAGCAAAGCACTGCAACTCAGCTGAGCCCTAACCCTGTAACAGACTCAGCCTGGTATGAGGCAGCTGCCTGTCCAGAATGGACCCATCTACCAGCCAGCCCCAAAGCAGAGCAGCTGGCAGGCAGGAGGCACCCCGATACCTCTGACTCTGTGCAGTCGCCCCCACCCTCACACAGCCTGTAGGCGGGGAGGGAATCCATGTCTCCACTAGAACCTGGGGATTGTCATTGCTCCCCTGTGAGATCACTGCGCTCCCTGGAGCAGCCTCAAAGCGCTCGGCTCTAATCCCGGCCTCTCCTCCTGGCGCGCGGTATCACTGACTGATTTATGTGCGGGCGTGTTTGTGTGCGAGTGCGTGGGCACATCTGTGCATGTGAAAACAGAGATGCACCCCTGTGCAGCTCTCACAGTGTGGGCGTGTCGGCACACATGCCTGCCTTCTGCTTGTGTGCAACTTGGCCTCTGCATGTGTACTCCATGCCTCTATCCCGCTGTCATGCCTCTGTGTGTGTGTGTGTATTCACACACATGTATGAGCTGTGTGTCAAACACTCCTGTCAGTCCCTGTCCAGTTCCAACCTGTTCCTCATTTCTGATCCACCCTTGGATTTTCTCTGTTCAAACATTGGCCAAAGCCTTCTGTGTTACCCCACCATAGATCTGGCATGGATCCAAAAAGACTCTGGATTTACTGGGAGGTGACTGCAAGCAGATTCTGGCCGTCTCTTTCTCTGCACTCATTGTGGGCACCTCTGGCCACCTTGCCCTTGCTATCTCCACGAAGCCCTCTGTGCCTTTCCATTTCACCAACAAACCCGAGGGCAGCAGAAGGAGAAGCTCTTAGCCAGTGTGAGGGAGCTCAGTGGTGTTTAAGGATAACAAGGCTCTGGGCCTGCCTATATGAGAAAATCCTGTGGAATCTCACAGGGAGGAAGCAGCCTGGGCTAGACAGCCACGTCAGAGGGTCCTACAGAAGCAAGCCTGACAACCCATACAACAAAATCCTTTCTGTGACATTTATTGATCCCTTTACTTTGCACCACTCTGGCTCTGCATGGCAGGGCTAGAAAATATTGGGAGGCTGACAGAAAGCGACCCCCTTTGCATTCAGCTCCTTAAATGTGTCTCTGGAATGGAAACGACAGCTAGAGATGAATAGGAAGAAACAGACTCCTGCCTACCTTGCCCCTGGGGCCTTACGGCTGAGGGCAAGTGAAACTTGGGGGCACCTGAACCCCAAGCCTCTGGGCTTGGGCCTGCACGTAGGATGCCTGCCAAAGGAGAAGGAAACATCTGAAGCCCCAGGTGGGGGGGAGGATGTTTGCCGGTAGTAGGGCCACTTACGGTTCTTGACTGACTCATGGATTTGGAATTGATATGGCTGATTTGGATTGAAACACAAAAAATTCTCTTTAAAAAAAAGAATAGGAAGAAACATACCTGAACTGGAGCATGGATGGGGCTGTCCAGAGCAATGGGCCAACTCTGTCCTTCTCTTCCCTAGGGACAATGGCTGAGATCTCCCTGTAAAGAGGTTTCTGCCATAGAAGGTGCTACTGAGGATTAATAATGATTAACCCCTAACTTCCGATTTTCAGAGAGCTTTGCAAATATTAGCTGGTCCTGGCCAGGCCCTGGGAAGTGTAATAAACCTGGGTTCAAGCAGCATCTGCACTCAGGAGGTGATAGAGCATCTGGCCTCACCACTGGGGCCTCTTACTTTCTAAGAGGCCAGGCATTCACTGGGGAGTCAACAGACAACCTCCTCCCAACCACAAAGCAGGATGGGGCCTTCTCACTAGTAAAAACAATTTGGTCTTCAGTAGTGCACAAGGTGACCCATATAAGGCTGGCTTCCAAGGAGAACTGTTTACCCGCTCCAGTCCCCGTGCTGGGGCTAAGGTGGCTGAATGGACCTCACAGAAAGTCTTGGCATGGCAATGACCGTGCATTCGTGGTCAATTCCAGGAGAGGTCACCAGCTCGTGGAAGAGCTTCTCTCTCTCTGCCTTTCTAGCTTTGGGCTGACCATCAGTTAGAGGGAAACTAAGGTTATGTGCCAACCAGCCCCGGAAGGGAGCACAACGCACTTCTTCCCTGTCTTCTAAACCTTGGTGGATGTATTTGAGATGATGGTGCCAGTGTCAAGGGAGAGCTGGTCTCTCCCCTCCAGAAAGCCAGTGTGGCCTTTGTCAGGTATGCAAGTGGAAGAAAGCAACAGAGTGAGGTCAAGCTCCCCACCCAAGTACAGCCATCTGAGGCTGCTTTACTGGCTACCCTCCTATGCAGGTGTGAGACTCAGATGGCTGCGCAGGGGCCACATCTAGCAGCTGGAGAGGTTCAGGTTGTGACAAGGCATGAGGGAGACCTGCAGGTCCAAGGAGGCTTGAAACAATGAAGGCTCAGCATATGGTTCAACCAGACAATACACCGGTGTCAAAGGTGCTCTTAGGTGGCACCCTGGAGGAGGGGAAGGGAGACAGTGTGGTTGCATAAGCAAGGGCACCCTACAGGCATGTTTGGAGGGGAGGTATGGCAACGGCATGCCCTCCAGCAGGGAAAATCCCTCTGGCGGATGCTGCATCAGCCACGCTCCCATGCACAGGGCACAGGCGTGGGCGAACTGGGAGGCCACCTGGGGCCCGGACAGAAAGGGGACCTGAAAATGGTAATTTTATTCTTATTATGATCATCATTATCTCTGGCGAAGGGGGACCGACACTAAAAGTTGGCCCTGGGGCCACCAGGAATCAAGGCAGGGTGCTGCCCATGCACAAGGGGCAGCGGGATATTTGGGCCAAGATGCTTGCAGTGCCTAGCCCCACCCGAGCTCTGCCACAGCCCACTGG
>NW_005842040.1:1151953-1154984 GCF_000455745.1 Alligator sinensis | reverse complement strand
CACGGGGCGTCCCCCCCACCTTCCTTCCTCCCGCCCCAGCCACCCCCTGGTCTCTCCAGCTCCAGGCATTTTCCCATCCCAACCCCCCTCCTTACACTGGCATTAACCTATATTTTTTCCTCCCTCTCCAGCAAATGGAGAGAGTGAGGGAGAGCACGAAGGCGAGCTGGCCTGCAGGCGAGGCGCAGACAGACACACACCCCCGTCCGCCCCCCCCCCAGCCAGACAGCCTGCTCCCTTTAAAGCCTCAGTTTGTTTACTGTGCTTCCAGCTCGCCTGGCCAAAGTGCCAACCTTGGCCTGGGCCACCGCCGCCAAGGGGGATCGGAGCGGCGCTCCTGGGCTATTTCGGATTGTTTTCCCACCCCCCCCAACACACACACGCAGAGCAAATCTCCTTTAATCTGCGCTGGAATTATGGCAACACTTACTCTAATTGCAAGCTGGGGAAGGAGCTGTGTGTAGCGCTGCGGTGGCTCTGCGTGGCAGATTTGGGGGTCTGGGGCCTGCCAGCCCTTGAGATTCTTCCTTGCAATCCCTCCTGTCTGTGTAATCCTGGGCAGGGGGCTGGGGTTTGGGGTTCTTTTGGAGAGGGGCTGCAAGGCACTGGGAGTCTGTGGGGTGCTGCTCCGGGGGCGGGGGGTGGTTCCGAAAGCGGGGTGGGAAGGGTTAGCTGAGTGGGGAGGAGGGGGAAATATGGGTAAATATTTTCTTAAAAAATAGGGACATTTGGCATGTGGCTGGCTGATCACAAGTCAGGGGGGCTCTAGGGGGTGCCGCGCGGCGCTTAGCTGTGTTGGCACAGCCCTTTTCCGGTCGGGCCAGACAGCTTTAACTTCCAGCATGCTGCTTTGGTGGCAGAAAGGGGTGGGGGTTTGCAGAGCTCTTTATCCTTCCTCCCGTCCATCCCCACTCCGTCCCCTCCTGGCATGGTAGGGCATGGACCCTGATGTGGGAGGAAGGGGAACAGGGAGTAGGCTGGGTTGGAAGGACCCCTTCCAATGGGGTTCCCCTCCCCAAGAGAGGGAGGCTCCAGACAGGCGGCGTGGGCGCAGCAGCGACTGCCATGGTGTCCGTGGCTGAGGCTGCATGAATGAGAGTGACAGGAGTGACAGCCACGGGCAGCCCGCTCCAAAGGCAAAGGGGCAGGGAGGGAGCAGGCTGGGAGCATGATTCTGCTGGGGAGCCTGAATGCTAAGGGCCAGGTAGAAAGTCAGGCTTTTGCATCTGTTACGTCCCCCCATGGCGTTGTGAAATGTCACTCACTCAAAACTCCTGGCCACGTTGGACTGATATTCCCCTGCGGCTGTGGCTGTCCTGTGCATCCTGGATGTGTTAGCCTTGGTAGGGGGGATTCTGGGGACGGGTGGGTGGGACGTGCTGGGGCCAGAGCTGTGCACTCGGCCTGTCCCCACCCCTCTCTGCACACTTGGCAGACAGCAGCAGGAGTGCATGTCATTTCTGTGCAGGGAGGTTTTGTTGTTGCGGGTGTTTGGAGGTGGGGGGAGTGACCTCTGACCTCGCACTGTCCCTCCAGCTTGCAAATCATTCCCATGTGGTTCAGTGCAAGAAGAGGGGTGTGGCACTGCCACCTTCCGACCTGGCAACTCCAGGCTCTCTGGCAGCTTTTTCAGGGCATCTGAGTGCCTGGTGGTTGGAGGGGGCTTGTAGCAGGGTGAGTGGGTGAGGTAAGGACAGGTATATAGCTAGGGAGAATCAGCCTTGTGTGTGGCCTGGGGCAGGGTCAGAGCACTGGCTGCTGGGGTCACCAGGACAGCGGTTTGTGCCTGTCACTCCATGGGCCGTTCTGTGAGCTCTCTGCTCTGTGGCCTGTGTCCCCTGCCACGGGTTTCTCGGCTTTCCCATCACCGCATACAAAATTAATGGTCACGTTAGATCTGATCTATTTCCGAAACGGAGCCAGCTTTCCCGTCTGGCTGAGGCTGCCTCCCGCCATGGGGGGGGACTTGGCAGGGGGCGTGTTTCTGCCTTGTTCTGTTGCTGGGAGGAGGCCATGGTAAAGGAGTGCTGCTTGTTTATAGCAGCACGTAAGTGCCCTGTCGCGCTGGGCGTTGCATGGACCCTGACAGCGCCTGCCCCAGAGAGGTTGCATTGCACCTAGATGGAGTCAACAGGCCTGTTTCAGAAATGGGAAGGCAGTGACATGCAGATGAAGTGACTTGCTCAAGGTCAGGCAGGGCATCTGTGGCAATGCTGGGGGTTGAATTCAGGTCTCCTGGGTCCCGGCCCCAGGAGTTAGCCACAGTGTGGCAGGGCTCCTGTTAACCCTGGGCTCTGTTGGGTGGGGTAGGGGGAGGGGAGGCTGTGCATATCACAGCTCTGGTACTTAGAGCTCATGAAAGGCCCTGCCAGGACTCAGCCTCCAGCCCCTTGCATCAGGACTGACAGCTGCTGTTCAAATGGGCCCTCAAGCCAGGCCAGGGGCCATCCAGCTTTACTGCAAGAGGCCCCATGTTGGAAGCTCCCCTTGTGTGTGAAGCCTAAGCATGAGCAGTGTGTGAGAGCCGGGATTTCCAAGTGCACATTGGTGTTTGCATCCTGCCTGCCTGCAATAGGCATACGCAAGAGCACCTGCATGCCTGTCAGTGCTTGTGGACACGTGTACCCCCTGCATGCTCCTAGAAAGGGTTTTTTGAGGGATCCTGTGCAGAGCTTTTCTTAGATACCCAAAATGAAACAGAGTCACCATGCAGCAAGCGCTCATGGTGGTGGCCCCATGCAGTAGCACAGTTTGCGCTGCCCGGGGTGCCCCTGGCAGCAATGTTGCTGGCCCTCAGATGCTGTTGTTGCCAGGCCCCCCCATATGACACTGAGCCCTGCAGTTGCGCAAGCAGAGCCCCACATGGCAGTCCTGGGCCATGGGGTGCAGAGCAGTGTGGTGGGACAGCCACTTGGCAAACCTTGCATTGACTTTTCTGACCTACCCGCTATGACCTTGGGCTGTGCCCACACCAGAAGTTGCCCTCTCTAGGGCTGGCAGCCACTCCACAGCTCCTCCCCTGCCTTATGCC
>NW_005842040.1:1149764-1151943 GCF_000455745.1 Alligator sinensis | reverse complement strand
CCACCTTCTCTGAGGCCAGCTGGGAGAGGAGGGGGTGGTATCCCCTGCCTGAGGCCTTGGGGAGCTGTAGGGGGAGGAGATCAGTGGACTCCCTGCTCTGTCACATTGCATCATGGGGTGGGGGCAGCACTGGGCCAGGGGAGCTGCTGGGATTTTGCTTCCTTCCCTTCTGGGAAGCTGAGCACAGACATGCCCCTGCGCCAGGCCCTGGTTGAACCAGTTTGGAGGAGCTGGGGAGCGGTTCCTTGGATTTTTAATATTTCTCCTCTGCCCGGGGGTCCATGCAGGGTGGGGAGCTCATCAGGAGCTGGCAGCTGGCTTAATGGCTTATTTTTTTCCCCTTGGCAAAAGTCCCTGCCCTCAACAAATGGACGGCATGTGGCTGCATGTGCCCAATCCATTCAAACCCATACCCCTTCCCATGTAGCCAGCAACTCCTGCCCCCTGCATTCATGCCCCCACACTTGTGCACTGGAGAGACCATGCCCCTCTGTGCACAGGTGTGGGTGTACAACATGTATGTTCCCAGCCATGCACCCACACACTCAGTGTCCTTCCAGCACATGCACCCGGTGCCCCAGACAGCTGTCTGTGCATGCACCCACAAACATGGCGAGCTGCAGAGGAGCACACAGCAAAAAGCCGCCGAGTCAGGCAGGAGCAGAGTTGCAAGCTCAGTTCCACAGCTTGACTTCCCCCCCCAACCTCTCCCCCACCCTCTGTGCAGCAGTGTGTGACCTTTACACAGGATAATCATCTCAGCCCCATACGTGGAGCTGCAGAGCAGGGGGCCCCCTGAGGGCACACAGGCAGCGAGGCACCCATCCCGGGCTGGCACCGCCCTCCAACACCTTTGTGTGGAGGTGGGGGGAGCTCCAGAGGAAGGATCACATTTAGGCAGGCATGTAAGAGCAGGAGGGCTGGGTGGGCCCCAAGGCCAAGGGCCAGGGGTGCCCCAGTTCCCAGCCTCCCTCCCCCACACCTTGCATGCATATGCATGCGATGGGCAGGCCGGGCCCCTCCACCTGGGTTGGGCACTTGCTGCCAGAAGCTGGTAGGAGCTGCTTGAATGTGGGTTGCCACCCTCTTGGGAAGTGTTTGGTCTGAAAAACCCATGCGAGCCTGAGGCTGTCTCAGCAGCTGGGGGGTGGAGCCTTAGCATACATATATTTTAAAGACACCCCCTCATAGTACTGGAGAAATACCCTCCCCCCCTCCCCACACACACACACCCCACCATGCCTTTTCCTGGAGCCTGGGCTTGCTTTGCACTAGCTGCAAGGAGAGTCTAGGAGCCAGAGCTCAGGCCCCCACAAGGAAAGCAGGAGCAGCATGGCTCTGTACTGCTCCACTCCACTCCCACCATGAAGGACCGTGAGCTGGGATCCCTCCAGAGCCTTTTGAATCTTGTCTAGCCCGAGCTTCCGCATGTTGCTCTGGAGCAGCAGGATGTAGGTAGGAGGGGAGCATTGGCTAATGGCTAGAGCAGGGGAGGCGGAGCCCGGATGCCTGGGTTTTCTCTGTCTGGCTCTGGGGAAGGTTGTGGTTCGGGCACAGGGTCTGAGCCCGGACTCCTAGGTTCCAAGAAGTGTTTCCTAGTCCGGCAGACAGCTGGGAGCTGAGAGACCTGGGTTCACTTCCCAGCCCCGCTGGCCAAGTCCCTTCCCAGCCCCGTAATGGGCATGACATTGGCAGGCTGCTGAGCAGCTGTTTGTCGAGTGCGTGTTGCTCTGGAAGGAAGGTGCCGGCCAAGGGCAGAGCCTTATTGTGACCAAGGGAGTTCCAGGGAGGAGCAGGGCTGGGAACCTGTTGAATTAGATGTCCTGACCCCCCTGCAGTCCCCCCTCCTTTGCAGTGCTCCGGTGCAGTACACAGTGTGCAGCCGGCACGTATGCAGACACCCCAGGCTCCTTTGCTCCTCCTGCGTCTTGCGACTTCCTGCCAGGGCCCTGCCGCCAGCTGCGTGCATGTATGCTTGTGAGCGCCTCCTGGGTGTGCTCCCTGCCTCCAGCCAGGGCAGCCTGACCCTTGCCCCCTTCCCAAATCAGCGGCAGAGGGTCCCAAGGAAGCAAGGAGCAGTGGGGCAGAGTTCATGCTGGCTGAGCTGAAGGAGCTGAGTAGCATTCACAGGCAGGCTCGCACCACCCTTTCTCCCCCAAACCCCATCCTCTGATCCTGG
>NW_005842040.1:1145251-1149754 GCF_000455745.1 Alligator sinensis | reverse complement strand
CAGGAATGGGGGGAAAGGCCCCAGCCCATGCATGAGCTCTTGAGGAGACATCAGCTGAAGCGCACGCGGGGAGCTTGGCTGGCTGGCCAGGGCATAAAGGCTTGATTCAGACGGGAGCGAGAGGTAAGGCTCCCAGCTCCCTGCAGTTTGAATTTAGAGGAACTGCCTTCTGCCACTAGGGCAGGACCTATAGGGCATCCTCAGGGAGCCAGCCCATGCCAGGTGCTCCTTCAAAGGGGTACAGGAACACACTCTCCAGGGAAAGTTGCAGGGAAGGATTAATGCAGTGCCCCGATAGTGACCCTCCAGGCTTGCTCCACAGACAGCTGCCCCTCTTCCCATAACCTCTGGCTGCCTGGGAGTGCAGGGGTCTTGGCTGCATTTGACAAATGAGAGAGGCCTGATGCCATGGTGGTGGGCACAGTTGGAAAGCCAAAGCTAGCGCCTTGGTGGTTTGCCCAGCAAGGTGGGGGCAAAGTTAGAAACAGCCCTCCCCGCCCCCCCAAACCACAGTGAGACCAGAACCCAGGCATCCGCCCACATAGACACGACCCCTCTAGCCTAGTGGGTGACTGCAGTCCTTTTGGAGACTGTTAGGGTATTGGGGATGGAACAAATGCTGGCATTTTGGTGCAAGGTGGCATTTTTCTGCCCCATATCTTTCCACAGCTGAGGAGGAAAAAAGTCCCCTTCAGGGTCACGGTTGGCACAGGTGAAAATATTTAATGAAGTATTTTGGGTGTGAATTGGAAGCAGGCCCCAACTCAGCTGTCAGGAGAGGAAGGCTGGTGCGTCTGTCCCTGCCCCACCACGCTCCTTGGGGCAGTCTGGGTAAGGCTCCTGCATGCACATGCGCACACACATATGTACATGTGCATGCACACACACACATACACACACTTCCTGAGGAGGTTTAGCAAGTTTATTTGGGCTCTGTGGCTCACTCGACACTTGGCATTCCCAACTGGGGCAAGGGGGTGCCAGCAAGACTGAGCCTCAGGTGCCTCAGTATACCTTAGCTATCAAAGCTGAGGGGGGCAGGCTGGCAGCCAGTACAACAGGTGTTAATGTAAGGGGAATGAGACACTGTCACAGCAGAGTAGGGGGCACAGCGGCTCTGGAGCCCCTGATGTTAGGCCTCAAACTGCTCCAGGCCCAAGCCTGAGTGCTGGGCTGCGGCATGCTGGGGCTTTGGGACCCCCTGCCTTGGCTGGGCAGAGGACAGAAGCCATGGGGCTGCTTGGGCAGGCAGTTGCTGCACCAGCCTGGCAGCAGGCCAGGGAGCCCCAGGGATTCCCCAGGAGAGCCTCAATTGGAAGCACCTGCTGTGTTGCGGCCCCAAATTGGGAGGCCACCTTCCTGTCAGCCCTCAGGGGATATGCTGCCCACGCTCCCCTGGGCACGGTGCCCACATGTTGCTCCCCATCCACCCACCCTTGCTGCAACTCTGGGATTCCCCTTCTCATACTCTGCCACAGGGAGGCAGAGAACTACTGTCCCTAGATGGGGCAAGAGGTGAGAGGAGCCCCATCCACCCCCTTTACACAGCAGCCAGGCTGGCATAAAGGCTTGCATTGGCTTCTTTCAGAGCTGGTGCCTGCTCTACAAAGTTGGGGGCACTCTGAGCATCTCCTGGTTCCCGAAGTTGTGGGGTGAGGTTGGGCCAAGGCCCAGTGTGATGGCAGCTATTGAGTCCCTGCTAGTTGGGGCTGCTTTGGGCAGGGTTGCTTAGCATGGGGGCTGAGGAGAGGGGGCCTCATCCCAGCCAATAAGGATTCTGGCAGGATCTGGAAGCCACTTGAGGTGGGAATCCTAGATGCCCATTGGTTAGATGCCTTCTCAGCCAATTAGTCAGGGAGGCATCTGAGAACCATGGAAGGATCCCAGCCTCCAGGCACTAGGAGCCCCTGCAGCTGGGATGAGCCCAGGCAGCTGAGTTCAGACTTAAATGGGAGTGTTCCCAGGGCTGGTGCTGAGCTCTGGGTTTTGCTTTGGTTGCGCTGCATCGTATCTAAAGGCCCTGCCGCCCCCAACACCCTGCCAGCATGGCACCCTTGTAAGCACCCCTGAGCTCCTTCCTCAAAAGTTTTGCATAGTTTTGGTATTAAAGCCATTTCCCCTCCACTACAGTCACACTCCCAGCCTCTTTAGATCTCTTGCCTGCCCATCTGTCCAGTTATTGGGAAATGGTAGCAATCAGCTCTGCTTCTCCTACTGCTGTCTCTTTGTCGAATAGAAAGCGCAAGCTGGCACTGGGAGCTGCCTCCCACGAAGTACCTTTTTTTTTCCTCCTCTCCTTACCTTGCACACTGAGTGGTGGAGCAGAGGTCCTGGCTGCATTTAACCTCCAGGCCATGGCAGCCTGAGATGCAGGTTTCCTTTCCTTTACACAGGTGGGTAAATGTCCCTGCCCTTGCCTGACTTTAATGCACACCATGCTCCTGAGGTGCTGCATGGAGACTGCCCAAGCTCCCTCACTTTCAAGGCTTACAAGAGCAGCCCAGAAGCTATCAGAAACCTAGAAAATAGCCTGTGCTGGTCATTTTCAGGGCTGTTAATAGCTGCACTGTGTACTTGGAGCAGGGCTGTCCAACTGAGGGCTTGTCAGGACCCAGTTTATGGCCTGCAGGCCATATACAACCCATGGGCCCCAATGTTGGTGTCTCCTGCTGTTTGGTGACAGAGGCGGAGATGGACCCAGGGGTCCACGTGCTGCAAGTGCAGCCCAATAGTTGGGGAGGGGAGAGGTCATGGGGGGCTACACCCGCAGTGTACAGCCTGTGCAATGCACAGCTCAAGGACCACATGCCATTGCCACCTGCAGCCCCCAGCCACACCAAAGTTGGACTGCCCTCCCTTAGAGCACTGTTTAATGTTGTGCGTTTAGTGGCCCTGACACTTGACTAGCTCCTCTCATAGCTCAAGGCTTGCAGTGGTCAGTTTTGGGGCCTGCTATTAGCAGCTTTGGAAGTAAGGGCATGTGGCAGCTGCAGCACTGACTGGCTGTCACTTTCAAGGCTTCTAATAGCAGTCCTTTGACAGCTGCTGGCTCTCTGCCATTTCTGGGGCAGTTCAAGGGAGCACAATTAAGTCACAGAGTGGGCAGCGATTGACACCGAGCTAAAGCAGTTGACCACCTGATAGGCAGGTGACCAGGGTTTGTGACAGTGGGGGTGAGAGGCGCCCAGCTGGGTTGGGTAGCACCCAGTGATGCACTTAAGTCCAGTTCTGTGTTCCTCCAGCATATATAGAAGTGGGGCACACCACATTAGGCAGGCTGTTCTTAGAAACACCTTGGGTGTTGAGCCCAAAGTCTGCCCTCATCTGCATGCACGAGGGTTAGACATGCCGCTAGGGGAAGGTGCGTTTCACAACAGTGGTGCAAGGCAGGGGGGCTTGCGGCTCATCTGTTGTTGTGAAATTCAAGGTGGGGGAGTTCACGTGACTGTTCTCCCCCACCCACCCCAGATGAAACTGGCAGCCTGTTGCCATCCACATGAATGTTAAAACTCCCCGTAGCATGTTTTCGTAAAGCTGGGGTTTGCTCCCAGTCAGAGTTTCTCCTCTCACTGGTGACAGCACTTGGTGCTTCCTGTCTGAGCTTGGACATGTTTTGCAACTCCCCGGTGAAGTGGGGAAACTGAGGCAATGAGACAGGAAAGGGCCTCCAGGCAGTAAAGCAAACTACTCTTAGAGTTTGGAATAGAAGCCTGGAACCCAGCACCCCCTAACAACCACCAGATCATGTTGCCCCTCCCCAGGTTCGCCTTCTGTGGTTCTTGGTCACTGGATGCAACCCAGCACGTTGTGTGTGGCTGTCATTCCTCACCCTGGAAATGGCTGCATCACAGCAGCACTGTGTGCATGTTTAGCACAGTGAGAGATGCCTGTGCATGAGGCTTGGTTTATCGTACATGAAATATTAAGGTCTTAATAATCATTATAGATTGAAATTAAAAAATCACTCCCTGTGCACACTTTTCCAGCTGTCCTCCTGGGGCTTCCCGAACCAGCCGGCTCCCGGCTGATTAGCAGAGTTCCCTTTGACTCCACACGCCCAACAATGAGCTGTTTATAACTGTCTCCAAATCAAAGTCCCAGAGCAGGAAAAAAAAAAGGTTTGTAGAAAAGTTATTTTTCCTGTTTTTCTGGGCGTGGGAAGGAGGTTCGTGTCCGAAGCTGAATCTCACCAGCTACAAGGAAGCAGGAGACCTGTGCAGCTGGAGTGTGTTGGTGGAGGGGGGGTGTATGTCTGATGGCATTCATGTTGCCTATTCTATCCCCACCACCTGCCTTCATGTTGCATTTGATGTCATGGTTGCCGGGGGGAGGGGGGGGTCCTCTTGGTAGATTTTAATGCCCTGTTTGCTTGTTGAAACTCTGCACTGAGGTGCAGGGTTTGAAAGCAGGTGTTCAAGCTGAGGGGTTTGCTACCCAAACTGAAAGGAGCCTGGCAGCCCATCCTAACCCATCCCCTCCACACCCACACCTCCCCCCCACCTC
>NW_005842040.1:1144219-1145202 GCF_000455745.1 Alligator sinensis | reverse complement strand
CCTCCCCACACCCCCCCCTGCCACTCCCCCTCCCATCTAGGTCAGCCATTCTGTTGACCCAGCAGCCCACCAGCTAAGTCTGCAGCTGGTCTTGCTTGTACCATGAGATCCTTGGAACAAGAGGAAAACCCCCAGCACAGCCCTTGAGTGTCAGACCCCACCAGGGGAAGCCCCCCTGCCTGGCCTGGCAGGCTGGTCTGTCTTGCAGTGGGATGTGTTCCCAGCATGTTGAGTTGATTGCACAATCGTTTGTCCTGTTGCCATGTGAATCCAGCCCTGATGTTGTGCATGGATCCCCTGGCTTCCTGAGGAATGGTGGGCTGCAGCTCTTCACCCACTATGGCAGGGCAACCCCAGCCCAGGTTCACACAGGCTGCAGCAGGGTGGGGTGAATGTTTCCATGACCTGGTGTCTTTTCTGTGCCATTGGGCCAGGCTGGTTCCCTGGTCTCTATTATGTCATACACATGGCATCCTCTTTCCAAACCAGAGCAGCTCGCAGGCAGCACAGCTGCTGTCCTCAAATGCTTAGGATTCCAGCTGCATTCAGTAATGCTGGCTTTGCAGGGCCACACACTCGTGCACACCTAAGGGGCCACGCGTGCATGTCCAGATGGTGCACATGCGTGTGTACGTGTGCCTGCAGCTTGGGGTCATGCCCACCCAAAGGGATGGATAGCTTTTCCTTATAGGCTTGCTCAGAGCCACGCCCACTTATGCTCTTGCTGGCTGCCCAGGCACAACTAGTCGCAGACACGTGTGCAGGTCCATGAACATGCACATGACTACATACTTGCAGGCTTGTCTGCAAGATGCACAGGTGAATGCATCTGCCACCCACAGGTCACACATCTGCCCAGGCTCCCACATGGTGCTCATCCCCAGTCCCACATTCTGCCCTGCCCCTCCTTGCCAGATGTTGACAGTGTTGCTTAATCAGCTTGCAAGGTCCCTGCCAGCTGCAAGCATCCGCCAGGCTGTGGC